>NW_027466488.1:12275000-12787500 GCF_050575085.1 Anarhichas minor
AGTCTGCAGGCTTTAAGGATCTGTATTCAACATTCTGAGCTTTAATATCTCATCAAACAACTATTGTTGTGGAAAGAGAGGAGGTCTGAGCTCCCCTCAGGTAAAACCTGTTAGCTCTGTCAGCACTTTCACCGTTAGCGGCATTAGCACCATTAGCTATGAGCCTTTGAGAGCCGCTGAGTGGAAATCAAAATGCTCCCAATCTGAGATCTTGTACGTTTAAGGCTGATTCCAGTTTATTACAACAAGGTAATTTATAACTCGTAATTGCTAAGATTTGTCAACTAACACCCTTTGTTGCTTTTACGAGAACATTTTGGTTGCTCTGTTAAAATCAGCGGCAGAAAGCGATGAAGTGTGTTTTGCTTTGTATCAATATGTTATTTCATTTTCCAGCACACATTTTCCAAAGTTAAAAGGTATCCATGTCGTGTTTGAAAGCCATGACCTCATAACGGCAGCAGGCATTCCCATTATAACCAGTGAGTCTCAGAGGTCTGATGGGAAGCATGGGGCCTTGTATGTAGCACACATTGAGATGTGTGGCTTAGTGCTGGGCGGTATGACCATAAATGTGTATCACGGTATTTTTTAAGATTCTGGCGGTTTCACGGTTTATCACGGTATTATTTTTTTCCTTGACTGTGTTTTTATATAGGTTTATAGTGACTTACTTTCTCGACTGTCTGTAGCGGGACCATGTCCTTGCATAGCTGGATCATTATTGCTTTCGTAATGTTGCTCCACCGCTTGCTTTTCTTGTCATATGCAGTGCCTCGAGCAAATGCCTCTTCAAGCGATGTCTGACCCTTTGGCTTCACCGTTTCACTGCGCTAACGTTACTGGTTGACGGCCTCGAATCCGACGGCCCAGCTCCTCTCTTGGGCACAGACTATATCGGTGCATCTCCGGTCTGTCTTTGTTCGTCCTGCATCACTCTTTTCTGTTCTTTAATGTAACGTTACTGTAGCGACGGAGCCTCTCGCTGTTAACAGACTGTTGTGCTAATGGGCTAGCTAGTGAGCTGTACCCAGCATGCCGTTTGGCGGTGAAATTTTATAAATGTACAATTATTAGTGTTACAAATTGTTTATTTGTCATAAACTGTTGTGTCGTGGTGTTTTGCCCTGTTAAAGAGCGTTAGTTGGGGGTTATTCAGTGTGGCTTTGTGGCACAAGGCAGTAAAACTGCCTGTGCCAAAGCACACTGTATATTATCCATCGGGCTTAATAATAATGATTATTATCCAAAAAGTTTGGCGCGCTTCTCCTCACACAGCGTTGCCAACAGCGGCGTGAAAAATACATCAAAACGTGCGGCCTGATCGGGAATAGTGTGCTATCTATTTTTTGGAGAGATTCGCCAAACGGTTTTCCCGAAAATCCCCAAAAACGGAGAAAAATCGCCCCATTGACTTGAATGGGGTTCCGGCGTGAAGAGAGCTAAAAAAAACACTTAACTTTGGGCCCATATTGACTAGCCATACTTTTACGTAGAAACATGATTCAAAGTTTGAAACGTAGACAAAACGCTGCACTTTATTGAGCCAAAGGGACATTTTGATAGCTAGCACAGTTTTCATGAAGTCACAGATTAAGTTTCAGGAACATTTTGGGTCCATTTCAGATTTTATAATGGGTGTGTATTGCACGGCTCGTTAAGAGCTAGAGTGAGAGCATAACTGTCAGAGTGGAGCAGAGCAGGAAAATATTCTGTGATTTCTACAAACAAATTGCTGCAGCTCCCACAATTTTTACTCTTTATACACCATTTTTGGCCAAAAAGCTTGTAAATGTTGTGCTGTCACACACAGATGTCTGTGGAATCCAACGGACTTACACATTTGGCTCAGGGAGCAGCAGAGCGACATGAACTCCAACCAACTGCTCCATTAGACTCCATGTTAAATCTGACCACTCATTTCTCAAAGAAAGGAGACGGTACCAGTTTTGCATATTGCGCTTGAGCTCACATTTTTAAGACCACAAACATAAATAACACATCTCCGCGTTTGCCAGAGTCTTATCTTTCTCACGGTATCCATATTTTATTGATTAGTCTCATGGTTTTGGTATAGAGGGCATATGTTTGACAGGTAGTTTTGTTGGAAATCACTGGTTACTCTCTCTCTTAATTAGCCTCTAACACACAGGTGCTCCAATCACCAACATGCACCCAAGCACACAGGTGTTTATATGAGCTCATTAGTGATGTTGATAAACACACAGAGGCACTGAGACACACACGCACATACACTCCTCTCCCTCTATCTCTCTGTGTGTGTGTGTGTCTCTCTCTCATACAGTCATTCAGGTCTTGGAGACTTTTAGAGGACTCCCCCCCATTTTAAAATAAAAGCCTATAACTGTCTATCTGCCTGTCTCTCTCCCCCACTCACTCAGTCCATCTGCCTGTCTCACTCAGCCTCTCTCTCCTCTCTGTCTATTTTTCTGTCTGTCTCTCTCTCCCTCTCTGTGTCTCTATCATACAGTCATTCAGGTCTTAGATATTTTTAGAGGACTTTTCCCCTGTCTCCTCTCCCCCTCTCTCACCCACCCAGTCCCACCCTTTCAAAATAATAGCCCCACAAATACAAGTTTCAATCCAAGAGTATGAATCTAAAATGCAGAAAAGAGAGTAGCGCTATCTCAATTGAACCTGAATGACACTACCGGTAACATTGGCGTGTGTATATATTGCGATTTCTTCGGGCAGTAGAAGCCACAGTGTCAAAATTTCTTTAGGAATTTTCTAGTTAATTGTTGTTATAAAGTTATAACCATGACTAGAGGTCCCTCTCAATACACATAATACAACTAGCTCCGAAACGTAGCGCTCTTAGCGGCGAACAATATATTTAGCTGCCTGTTGAAGAGTGACAGCAGTTGTTTCGGCTATGCACTGGTATGACGGTGTGTGAAAAATTGATATCATACGGGAAATTAAAACCAGCACTAGTTTGGCTCACATACATTAATTGATAAGCTTCCTGTTAACGTGAGAGCTTCAGTGACTGAGCGGTCTGGTGCTGTTTGAGGCCGTCACAGTGGGTTTGCTCTCTGTGGTTTCCTGTTACAATTCTTAATAAGATAGAGAGCTGCAGTCCGTCTCAGGGTCCGACAGGGCTGCTGCTGTCAGGGAAAAATGATGGGCTGTTTTAAGTGATTTGTCATCATGTGTTGGATGCCGTCACTCAGGCCTTTTTTGAGCAGCTGTGTTGCTGTAGTCACTGTGGTCTCTTTGAAGAGGAAACACACACACACAACACTCCGACCACACGGCACATATAGAAAGGATCAGGCCATGAAGCAAAATATTGCCGTGTTCTGTTGTTACAGCTCCCCTGCGGCACATATCTGTTTGCCACTTGAACAGAGTCCATGTTTTAGAAATGGTTTGTGGTCAGAGAGGCAGTGACACTCCTGTTGTACAGTATAGGGAGGCTGATAGAATGCATGGTCCCACATCAGTTCATTTAGACGGTGGGCATTACATTGTAGTTGGTAAACCTCTGAACTTTATCACAAATGGTTGTAAGGGTTAACTATCAATGATTGGATATAAAGAGCCTGATTCGACTGTCTCACAGTTGAATCATCACAGTGGTAGAAATCTGTGGTTATGAAACAAAGGATCATTCCATTCTGGCTATATGGGGGTGTTGAATGTGTGATTTAACATAGAATGGCTTGGTCTCTCCCAATAAATCATGGTATATAGCCTACTGTGGTACAGATATCAGCCTATTAATAATACTGTTAATATAATATGAAAATGACTTGTGCTTTCAATCAATCTCCTTATTGTTTGTGAATATGAAATCTACATTTACTGGACCATCAGAGCAGCATCTTGACGATATTCTCGAAGTAGAAAGACTAAATAACAACATGACAGCACTGTTTCAAAATCAAAGGACACATTTTTTCACAGAACACACATGAACTCTCTCTCACAGAAGAACAGAACTATAAAAGCACTCAGTGGCGGCTGGTGGAAAATTTTCTAGGTAGGGCCATCCTATCAATTTCAGCAAACATCCCAGTATGATTTAATGCAAAAAAATTAAAGTATCAAACACGCATTACTACTTTGCAGTTAAATATTTAACATTTATTCCAACACGAAAAAAAGCAGTAAATAACACTTATATAATATAATAGAACATGTTTATTTATTGAGATGCCCCTATGGACCTTGTTATAGGAGGTAAAGATCAGGAGAAGTAAACATGAAGTGTAATTATGAATACTGATGTTAAATTAAGCTATGATGAGTTTTCACTGTTAATTTACCATCTCAATTAAATGTTGATGCCTCCATGACCAAGTTAAGCAGATGAGACTGAGGACAACTATCTAGAAGAAAAGATGTTCACTTTGCTGAATATGTAGCTTGACAGAGTTCTCCATGTGTGTCCTGGTGTTCTCATGTTTCCTTACCTCCTCATCCCTCACTCCCATAACTGTCTGTGCTGGATCTGTCCCCGTTGTTTTAAAAAGCTAAATAAGTTATTATCATGACGTCATCCAGCTAGCCAAACCTGTCTGGTGTACAGCTAGTACAGAAGCTTCGCATGTACTGCTTCCCTTTCCCGCTAGTCTGCTGTCTGATTGTGAGGTCAGGCTGATCTGATATCAGCTCTTTGGCCTGCAGAATCTCTGCCAAAGTTCTCCTCTCCAACGAGACTTGGAGGAGTAGTGCTCGCGCTGGAGCTCGCCTGTAGAGACTTCTCCTGACGAGAACGCGCAGCTAGGGGGGCAAAATCGTTTTGGCCCCACACTGAATCTATTTGAGGGCGCTGATTGACTAAATTGTATGTCACTCATTTATATCTTTAATGAGCAATTGGCTAAACTGCTTCATAGACCCGCCTCTTTTGGGCAAAAACGATTTTGCCCCCCTAGCTGCGCGTTCTGAGACGTGTCGTGCACACAGGCGGAGAGCACGAGCAGACGAGCACACAGGCGGAGAGCACGAGCAGACGAGCACACAGGCGGAGAGGACGAGCAGGAAAAGCATATATTTTGCGCAGATATCACATTTTACACATATTACTGGGTACATTCCACAGTTCAAAAACACAAATATTGACAATTTGTATAATTTACGATTATCATAATTTTTCTTTTTTTTGTGTGGCTCAAGGTGGGGCCAAGCCCCATTGCCTTCTATTGGCCAGCCGCCACTGAAAGCACTACATATATTTTATATAGATGTATAGAAGCAGCTCTCTCGTTGACTGTCCCTGCACTTCATACCATGACATGAATGTTCTATTTACAACCATGAACAGCAAGAAGGATAACTGTTTCAGTACTACGGACAGCACAACACCAGCACACGTGCACACACACATGCACACGCATGCACACACACACAACAAGCACCGGTGCCCATTATTATGAAACAGAAGCTGAGGGATAGTCACATGAAACTCGGCTAATATGCGTGTTGTTTTTACTATTTTTCTTTAGATACATAAAGATTAAACAGACAGGGATCAATGAGTAAGAAAAAAACCAACAAGATGCAACGATCAGTCGATGTTAAGAAAGACTTAGCCAATCAGATTGAACAATGAAAGTTGTTCGTCAGGGACACCCCTAGATGATTGACATATTATTTCATGACTGGCTTGTCATTCCAGGTAGCACAGGGGGGTAACGGTTAGTGTGCCTAATGAGAGAAGAAGAGTGAGTTGAATGAAGTCAGGTTAAATCCAGAATGAGCAGCTCGTCTCCTTGATCTGATCCTCTAAAGTGAACTTGTTTAGGAGCCGGTCTGCCAGCTTTGTGATACTGGGAATCCTGGAATCAGCATAATGTTAGCGGGCCAAGGCTGACTTTAGCACTGCGTGAAAAGTCTGAGCCACCTGATGAAGCCTCGTAGACACAGGACTCCAGCACAAACTGCAGCGGTGTCTGCATCGGACAAGGCTTCAGACCGAAAATAATCCATTGGTCAAACTGGACCTCGTGGATTGTATTTCACCTTCTCACTGGTACCTGCAGCAACTACAGCCTTCACTTTGTGTGTGTGTGTTCGTGTGTTCTCAGGCCGCTGACCCAGGAGGAGATGGCCCAGCGCAGGGAGCTGGCTAGACAGAGACATGCTGACAGGATGTCCTCCGAGAGGACACCACAGGAAGGCCCACCTGCACCACTTGACACAGGTAAGCTTGACTCTCATTTTTCTCCCTCACTTTTTCATCTATCTTTTTGTTTCTATGAATGCACCGCACTTTAACAAAAGACTAGAAGCAATGTTTCTGACTGACTTTGCAAGTTGTTGACAGTTTGTTCTATTTGTTACATCATTGAATTTCACAGAGAGCTGTGGGAAAAAGGTGGATCAAATGCTCAAAAGAGTCAGGTACTGGCAGAATGGAATCCATGGCATATTAGCCCTCTTAGTCAAACCCAGCTAAAAGGAACACAGCCAGATGTTTCACTGGAATCTTCGAATCTTTATTGTTGGAATGCTGTTAAGCATTCCAACTATTGTTATCCTGTTTCTCTTTATTCAACTTCCTCAACTATTTCTTCCACTACGTATTTTGCTACCTATCTCCTTCCACATTTTTTAAGCTACAGAAACCATTCAACTATCAAAATGTTCAGCTCATTAAAACCTCTTAAGCACGACGCCCCCAAATTTGGGGGCTCTCGGGCTCAGGACCCCTGAAAATCATGTTCGGAAAATAGCCTTATTCTTCGGTAATATTGTGGATTGGTACAGTTTTTTTTCCGGATTAAACAGCAACGTATGGGCAACACTATCATATAAGTCACTTCTTACACACTCCAAACACAACTATAGACTACTAATATAAGCATCTAGAAAATGTGGCATAAAAGCATGAAATCCTGGCCAGAAATCACCGTTATGTGTGCGGCAAATCAATATTTGCACCCTGATGCTAGCGGCTACCAAGCGTTGCAATGCATTTTATAGCATTAGCACTCGTGGCCGAACGCACAAATACCTTTGGTTTTTCTCTCCGTGGAAGCAGTACAAAGCTGTGAGTGGACAAAGGTACCATCGTACTGCCCTCCGCCGAAAAAAATCGTGGGTTTTTGGACCCGTTTTATGAAAAATGAGTACAATAATGTCGCAGATTATCCGTTTCAAAGCTGGAATCATTGTTGCCAACTGCATCCTGTTTACTTCCGAGCTGTTTCCAGAATAAGAGCGGTCAATCCAGTTTGGGCGAGCAGTCAGACTTCCGGCGAGCGGAAATTTACGCTCGGGGAGACGCATCACTTCTTGCAACTTTACTTGCTGAAACTTCTGTCAATCAACACCAAATTCGACACACGCCTTCCTGAGACTCTTTCGCGTCGAAGGAGGGCTTATTGACTGAAATCGACCGATGATAGGCTGAGCTACAGCCCCATACACACACATGAACTGAGAAAATCCTATAGATGACAGCCAGAAACAGGCTCTGATGATGTTAGGAATCTCAAAATGATTCCTAACAGCTGTATTTGGATGTATTGAATAATATGAGTGATAAAAAAGTGAAATATATAGTTATATAGTATATAAAAGTACAATGTAAGAGCTGCAACAGCTGGTTCGAAAATGATGACCTCGCTTGACCTCTCTCGACTAAAGCCTCTTATTCTTCACTTTATCCCAGCCAACCTTTATTCAGCAACTACTGATCGGTTGTGCTATGATTTGGGAGAGTTTTTAGGGAGATATATGCATTATTTCAAAAACATATCAATAAAAGTGCTTTTTTTTCAGGCGAACCTGATTATTTTCAATTTGAGCTGTGTAATGTCTTCATTTACTATATTAACCAGCAACATATACACAATATTACCCATCTGAACAATCTCACAAGTGTTGTGATCTGATTATAGCATCAAAAATTATTAAAATAGACCTTGTAGTTACAGAACTATGGTCACTTTAGTATGGGTATGCTATTTTCGAGCAGAGGCCTACAAATAGGGCCCGAGCTTAAGAGGTTTTAAGGACACGTGTGCTATGACTTTTCATATGTCTAACCTTTGAACTTTTTGAATTATTAAGCTTTTTGCAACTTTTTTTTTGAATGGGATTTCAATGGAGAAAATGTTCAAATCCTCTTAAACTTTTTCAACTTTCAAATCCTTCTACTTCCTCATACTTTCAGCTACAGACACCATTTCAACTTTAAAATGTTGAGAAAAACCTGAGCTATTGCCACATGATTCAGCTTTTTAATATCTTTTACACTTTTTGAACTGCAGCAATTTAACTTTTATGATTTTTTCAGTCCTTTTCTGACTTTATAATGGGTGTGTATTGCGCAGCTTAGAGTGCGTGATGTCACCGCTAGAGTGAAGAGCAGCTTGAGATTCTTGTGAAAAAAAGATTTGTCTTTTGCCACTGTGTCCACAATCTTCACTCTTCATGCATAATTTCTGGATGTAGAAGTAGCTAATCTTGTCCTTGTTGTAGACAAATGACTGTGGAATCCCACAGATTTACACATTTGACACAGAAGCCTGTAATAGAGAGGAAAACCAACTTTCTGCTCCATAGAGACCAATGTTAAATTTTGCTTCAAAAACATCTTCCACAGAACACGGTACCCCATTTCTAGATCGCCAGTTCAGCCACATTTTTTACACTACAGACACAATTTTTACAGGATCTGTTCTTCAACTCATCCTTCCTCTCATTTATTAATATCGGAGCAATAGGAGCTACGGTTATGGGAGTTTTGAGGATTTGTTTGAGAGGTGTTTCTCTGTTTTATCTCCATGAAAAGGCTGCAAGGACACAGGTGTTTCTGATTAAGCTAATTAGTGATGTTGATAAACACAGACTCACAGACACACATGCACTCCTCTCTCTCTCTCTCTCTCTCTCTCTCTCTCTCTCTCTGTGTGTCTCTCTCTCTGTGTCTCTCTGTGTGTGTCTCTCATACAGTCATTCAGGTCTTAGAGACTTTTAGAGGACCCCCCCCATTTAAAAATAAAAGCCGCACACACATGATTTAGAGATATACGTGATGCAACTCAGGCAATCAAATATGGGTATTATGATAAGTTTCCTGATTCGAGTGACATTTACACACACCGCGACACAAGAGGGAGAGACGAGGAAAGACATGGCAGAGCAGGACAATAGTCATGTAAACTGTAAATGATAAAACATAGGATAATCTCCAAATGAGAAAGATTGCCAGAGAGATCAGAGTCTCTCTCTCACTCACTCACTCACTCACTCACTCATCCCCTCTCTCTCTCTGTCTGTGTCTCTCTCTCATACAGTCATTCAGGTCTTAGAGATTTTAAGAGGACCCCCCCCCCCCCACACACACACCCCATTTTAAAGTAAAGGCCCCACAAAATGAATTCTAACTGAAATGCTTGTGATGAAGCCTGTCATTTAATAACCTGTTTATGTGTCAAACATTAAGATTATGTCTCCTCTCCCCCTCTCTCCCCCACCCAGTACCACCCTTTCAAAATAAAAGCCTCATGGATTAACTGTATTTAAACGTTAAGTTCAAAATTAGGCGTTTTTGTTGAAATAATGAATGCTCTTACTAATACTGCGACAACTACTGCTACTAATATTTCTAGTATCACTACTACTACTACTGCTACTACTACTACTTCTACTGCAGCTTTTGCTGTTGCTACTATTACTAGTACTACTACTGCTATTACTGATACCATCACTATTATTACTACCACTACTGCTATTACTACCACTACCACTACTATTATTACTTATACCACAACTGCTACTACTGCTATTCCTGCTACTACTACAGCTATTAGTATGACTGCTACTAGTACTACTTCTACTGCTACTTCAAAAACTGACTTTACTATTACTACTACTACTACTGTTATATTAAATACTACGACCACTACTACAGCTATTACTACGACTACTGATACTACTTCTACTACTTCTTCTTCTAATTACTAATACTTCTACAACTACTACTAATACTTCGACTACAACTTCTACTACTACTGCTACTACAAATATCACTGCTGCTACTACTAGTACTTATTCTAATGCTACTAATACTTCTACTAATAATACTTCTACTACAACTTCTACTACAAATATCACCACTGATGAAATTTTTTAAGCCACAGAAACCATTTGAATATCAAAATGTTCAGCTCTTTCATGAGAGGGGTGATATGACTTTTCATAGTTGTAATCTTTAAACTTTTTGAATTATTAAGGTTTTTGCAATTTTTTTAAATTGGATATCTATTTTCAGCAATGTTTTTGCGATTCATTTCAGCTTTCAGCATTCCAACGCATTTTCAGCAGGAAATGCATTTTCTAGTTCCATTTTCATGTTTTTCATGAAATGATTTTAATAATGATTAAATGGATCAATCTTAGGACGCAGCTAACATTGTTTCACTCTTAACCCGTTAGCCTCACTCTATAAATGTTGCTCTGATGTCATTCAAGGACAAAAAGTCCAAAAACTGCCATGCAATTATATATTAATATTATCTTCAGTCCTGATCATAACTACCAAACATTCATTCATTTTTCAGAATGTTAACCCTTTCATTAAGTGCCATTTTTTTACCACTTTTATGTGTATTTTTTTGCGATTAAACGCATTATGTGCAAAGTTCAATAATTAATTCAAAAGTAGTGTATTGCGCACTTTTATTTTAAAAGTACTGCTATATGAACAAAAGTGCAATAACATTTGGTTTGCAAACACTTTAAACCAATAAGGTGCTTTTTAACAGCAGTATTCCCTTTACACAGTAGCAGTTCTATTTCTTGCACTCTGTGCTCAGTGTGCTGACTGTATGTGAAACGTTCCACTGCTGTGCAACAGGAATAAAATGTTTCAGCACGTTTCATCTAAATGTGTGTCTTCATGACAGTCAGAGCATGTGAATGCAGCTCTACTGTTCATCAATATAATGCTGTAACTCCGAGGTGATGATGGTGACCCAGCGATGTCCAGTAGTCTCCAGTGAGAGCAACAGCTGGTGCACGTTGTAACGCCGCCGCTTTAGTATTCCTCTCCTTTTCATACAACTCGTGTATTCTTCTTGTGATGGTGTGTCTTGAGGCTCATACGTGACGTCATTCGTTGCGATCCTAAAGGTGCGTTCACAACAAACGCGACGCGAACGCACCTTGAGAACGTTCCTCAGACCGACATCTTCCACAATACTAATCGGCTGCAGTTTGTATCCACTTCGCTGTAGCATTTGTTAGCTTGTCTTGCTTTAGTGTATCTATACTTCTCCCACACGCTGCATCAACGTGGTCTGCTGAAGCCTCCATCCACTGTTTGTTTGGGTGATTTGCTGGCATCAACGGTGTGTATTGCATTAAAAAAAAAACTGCGTTAACGATTATCGCGTTAACACATTAATTAATTAACACCGACAATTATTTTATCGTGCGTTAACGCAGTTTTTTTTATTATTAAGCGGATATTTTTAACACAAGAACCGGGCAGCGAGTGATGAATAGCTGTGTTTGTGTGGCGTCACTTCCTGCTGCTGCTGCCGCCCCCCCACCAGTCTGCAGGTCTCGGGCCTCTCTTCTTACCTAGAGACACAGAGGTGAAATCTGATTGGATAAAAACTCTACTTAAAATAAGCTGCACTGGAAGCAGAGCAACTGAGGAAGACAGGAGCTGTGCAATGAGAAAATAAGATAATGGGAAAAATATTTTTATAAATTAATACATAAGTGATAAAAAAATACATAAATATATAATAAAAATTATAAAATAGCTATAACTTTGTGATTCTGTTTAGGCCAGCAGAGAAGGCCTTGCTGGCCCTGACGGCCCACCACTGATATATACACATATTTATTTTAGGTTGAGCTGAGAAGGGGAAGAAGATCGAGCATTCAGCATCAGATAATGTACAAGTGAGATGGTTCCTTGTGACTGAGTCTCACTTTCTGTGTATCTTGTGTCTCCCTGTCAGCTAAGATGGAGAGTCTGCCACTGAAACAATCAAAGCCAGAGGAGGAAGTGGAGCAGCAGACCTTCATAGCTTTTGCGCGGGTCTACAGTGGAGTGGTGAAGAAAGGACAGAGAGTATTTGTTCTGGGACCAAAGTATGACCCCGCCCAGGGCCTCAGCACGGTAAACACAGTTATAGATCAACCTTTATAGTACTTCTCTCTGTGGAATGTACAGGTCTATTGTAAATATTAAGTTGCTTCACTTTTCAGCCCCAAAATATCTCTTCTGTTAAGGAATTCAGTAGGTTGTCCATGGTTTTCGTTGGTTTGTTTCAAACCTGTAGTTCAGGTGGAAAACCAAATCATCCATTGTTGCCTTTGAGCTCTGGTCTGCTAACACTGCCTCTTCACACACAAACTGCAAGTGACTTTTCAAATGAAAAGTAGTTGATAGTCCAGTCCTTCATGCTGGTTCCAGCTTCTCACATGTCTCATACATCTGCTGATGTATCTTAGAGTTTGGACTAGAGACCATTTCATAGACTAGACGAATAAACGATTAATTCAGAAGATAATTACCAGATGAATCGATAATGAGCTTGGAGCTCGAAGCTGAATTACCTTTTTTTGTCACAAACAATGACTAACGAGTATGAACAGGATGAAAAGAGGCGTCTCATTGCAAATAACAAACTGCCCTAGCCTAACACTAACTCATTATTAGTTTGTTTTTTATTACAGTGAGTTAAATAATTGCAGTTTTAACTCAAGAACCCATTACATGTACTGTACCATGTTTCTCTTGTGTTCCACATTGGATAAAAGGCAACGAGTAAACAACACTGTTTGGATGGTTCAGTCTGGAAGTCCTAACTGCAACAAACAGAGATGTTTAAGGCATGCTACTTGAGCAGTACCAACAGAATTTCATGGGAGCGGATGAAAGAGAATGGAATCACAGCAGTTTTCTTTTAACACGACATCAGTTCTCCAATAATGAATAACGAATCAAAGAATCAGGTGTTTGCAGTTTATATCTCCAGAAAAAAATATTTCTAGGTTAAACTGTCACAAACTAGCTCAGGAGATGTGAGACGGACAGACATGTTAACAATGGATGGTGGATGTGAGGGAGCGGTCAGCTGTGTGTTCCTGGTCTGAGGATCAGTGTACACCTTGGCCACCTTGTATTTCTGAGCTTCCCATGAGACTTTCTCTTCTTTGCACCAGCTATTGTTTACAACTTTAGATGACAGACTGGAGTTGGAGTTGAGACGACTGGATTGTCGTCAAGTATGCAACAAAGTTGGCCGACAGCTATATAAAGCGCGAGCTACCACGTATTCACAACACAGGGATTACCACACCATGCTGAATCACACAATTAGCCCACTAAGGCTCTTCTAATAGAAACACAAAAAGGCTTATGAGTCACCAAACCGTCCCAGGATGCAAAGTACAAAGAGGAAATGGAGCTCCATCAACAAAGCAGCAGCTGTGGTGCTTACTGCCAAAGCAACAATTACCTCTACATCACAGCATCTGCATTTTTGATACATGCAGACATTGCAGATCATCTGAGCCACGAAATCATTACATCTCAGAATCAGAATCAGAATCAGCTTTATTGGTGCGCATACATGGAATTTGACTCCGGTTACACATTGCTCTCTTCGTACATACATACATAGAATGTACAATAAACAAGAGAAATATATCTACTGTTTCCATTTGACCTTGCTTTTTAAATCCCAGCTGAGAGGGCAGAGGAGCGTCACCTAGCTGTCCATGCATTGTGATCCCAGTGCTACCCTGTGAGCCTCTTTGCTCCTCATGTTCATTGCTTGTCTCCTCTCTGCCAGCTGCCAGAGGGTGTCAGTGCTTCAGACTGTGTGACTGAGGTGCCTCATCTGTCCTGCTGTTCCATGGAAAGCCTCTACCTGCTGATGGGAAGAGAGCTAGAGGAGCTGGAGGAGGTGCCTGTAGGAAATGTCCTGGGTAAGTACATTCCCTTTCTTCCTTCTGGTTATTGCATTCAATTGGTTGTTCCTCTCTTTAGTTTGTAATCTCACCTGCGTAGAGATGTTGGAATCAGGTGAGTGTGCTGATGGTGCTTGCAATGTCTTTTTTCGAAGAGAGGCTATGCAAGAACATCTCCCACGATCCACATTTTTAGGATTTGTTTTAAGGAAATACACAAATTGTTCAACAACGAAGAGCGAAGGAGTTATTTTTGCTGTCATGATCTTGCCATCTTACTTTATAGTTCTGATTTGAGGAACACTGCTGCCTACAGTATGTTACTGTTATTGTCAAAGTCCACCGCTGTCTGCGTCTGTACTGAAGTATGAGCGAATCTTTTGTGTCAAAAAGTTCTACTACACTGATGGAGACAGCCATCGATAAGCACAACAGCATACCTACTTGAATCACAGAACAAATTGGAGATTCAGTGGTCCTACAGACTAATCCACCATAGCACACTGATTTGACACCACCTACTCTAAGACCATCTATTCTGTCAAACATTTCTGTGGTAGACAGGTGGTTTGGACATTTAACACACTCATATCGTGGAAAAGGCAGTAAATCAAACAACTTTCTTTGTTTTCTCGAAAAATATTATTGAGACCATTTAGACAGAAAGACCTACTAATCTAGAACAACCGTGGTGATGTCACCTGTTGTTGATGTGGTTTATTTGTAAATGGTGTATATCGTGTCCCACACTCTTATCAGTACTGATGCTAGTACTACCACTATCACACATGTGTTTCTGCTCTTTTAAACCTGCTCTCATCTGTTCAGGGTAATTGATTATACACATTACAGTACATTTATTTCACTGACAATGTTATCCAAAGTAGACTGCGGACTAGGGGGGGATTTCTAGGCACCTCACGATTCCATTCCCATTCAGATGCGATTATAAAACGATCATCTCGAACATTTTTTCATACATGATTTTTTTTTCTCACAGTGACTATCTACTATTTTTAAAACAGCATATTTGTAATGATTCATAATTAAAAAACAGATGAATTTACTTCCATTATCCTTTATTAATTGAATATAGGTAACAAATAAAAGAGAGGGTTACACGGTTGAACCGGTATACCGCCCAGCACTAGCTCCCGTGCTTACAGTCGATTGGACCCGGCTGAATAGCTGTCGCTCTCCATGCTCCTGTCTTACAACACTTTTTCCCCTCCTTCTCTTCTGGCACCATCTTTGGCTGACACCGTCACAAGCCAATTACTGCTGCTTCAACTTGAACTCTAATATGTAAAACCCCTTCTTAAACAACAAAGAAAATAAAACTCTTCAGAAAGCAAAAGGCTGCATATTACCATTTCCCTTAGGCTTTCTTCCTTTTCAAGGAAAAGTTCATTTTAAATGCATAACAGATTTCCACTTAATGAAATAATAGTGCTGCACAAGGCTAAGGCTGCACACTCATAACTCTAAGGATCTGACTCTCTTTCTTGCTGAACCACATCAGATCACAGTCTTTATGCTGAGGCGCCTCCAGCTCACATATTCACGGTGACGTCTCATAAACGATCACAGCACGGTGCCGTCTGACTCATGGTGTCTTTTAGAGGATCAGTGAGTTGGCTCCTTGGTCAGATCTCTTCACAGTACATAGTGATGTAGCAAAGTGGTTCTTTGGTCTGTGTGGATAGCGGTAATGTTTTGGGCTGGGTCTGTTCTTCAGAAGATGGGCTGCTTCTTTTAGCTCCAGTGAAGGGAAGGTTTTAATTAGTTTTAGTTGCATTTTAGGTATTTGATTATTGTTTAGGCTGATCTAACAACATTTATGGTTTTGGAATGACATGTTCAACTAAACCATGGGTGTGATGTTCAAGTGTCCACGTCCTTTTGGCCATGCAGTGTATTTGTAGCATACATTGCTATGAAACTGCAATACAGAGGGCAGCAGAGCAGTAAGAAGCACTTCTAGAAGTTCAGAGCAGACCAGATGTGTGTTGAAATGTCCAGCACTTTTTCTCTCGGCTTATCCCTCAACATAAATTTCTCTACTTCGCTTCTTTGCTGATAAAAAAGAAACAATAAATTGGCAGATCTTTGAACAGTTTTTCCCAAAAAAGGACAGAATGGCATGTATTGGGGCTGATTCTCTCTCAGACTACCTTAACACAGTCCTTTGTTTGATTCTCTTCACTGGTTTCCATTAGTAGCATACACCCAATCAGCTTCAGGATTTATCTGTGATTGCAGCTGAGGGAGAGTACACAGCTGGCTTGATGGTTTTTGGTGGTGAGCAGTTTGTCACAGGGGTTGAAGACGTGGGCAACATCAAATTCTCATCATCAGTGCCTAATGTGAAGCAGCTGTCTGAGGAGACTCAGCCACAGCTCGAGTCTTCCAAGTCAGTCCTCTGGGAGGAGAGGGGAGGGAAAAAGAATGATGCTGATTCAACATTGATGAAAACATTTGTTTTGCATTAGGCCTCTCTCTCTGCTGCCAGCGGTGACTAGTGACCTAGATCTTTAGCAGAACACTGACTGAATGATTTTACTGAAATCAACCACATGGCAGAGGTCAGCTGGGTTCATGTCAGTGCAGCGCAGGTCTCATCATGAATAGTGACACCGTGTCTTGGAGAGTTCTGTTAAAGTTGATGCTGATTTTTGGTGATTCTTTAGCCTGGTTGCATAGGTTTTTCTTCTTTAGAGATAGATCAAGATGGCTTTGACCTAGAGACTGGTAGCAGGGGGAAAAACAGAAATAGCACATAAGGCCTGGACCTTAGAAACAGCAATAATAAAAAACAGTCCAGTCTCTGGAGAGTTTTGGACCATGTCACAGATGGAGTTAAACAATAGTTCAATCAGGAGAGACCAGTCAGATAATTGTTTATTATTAAGATATGTGATGATAAAGTCTTGACAGAGTCTTTGGCGTTTCTCATCTTTTTGAAAAGTTGTAGACCATTTCACAGTAATGGTAAACATTATTGCAGTGTATTTGAATGACATAACCTGAAAGGAAGTAAACATAGACCCAAGTTGTTGCCGAGCAGTTCAGTTCAGTTGAAACAATACTCACAGAATTTAGTATTCTTGAATGTTTAAATTTTATTTGTTATTTACTTCATTTTGTTTCAAATTGGACATCTTCAATATTTTAGTTTTTATGTGAGACTATAGCCGAAAGTTCTTTCTTTAAGTGTTCTTAAAGTTCTTTAATTAATAAATAGAAAGCAATGTTATATTTGTCTCCTCCCCTTTTCTTTGCTGATCCGAAAAATGATCCGAACCGTGACTCAAGAACCGTGATCCGAACCGAACCGTGAGGTTTATGATCCGTTGCACCCCTAGTCATTACACTGAAGCATTTTCTCTGAGCGTCTAACTATGATGTGTATGAGTTTCATGCAGACACTAAAGGGTTCCTTCTGTATCTGTATCACTGGGGCTGAGAACCGGCTGGTTCAACTGTGTTTTACAAACCAGAATGTTTGGGATATAAGTCCCTGAAAAAGCAACACCTGTGGCGACAGCTTTGGTAGGAGAGTGTGATGGTGCAGTTCAGTTGTGAGACAGGCAACAATGGGAAACGTGATGCTTTTAGTTTCCCTGTTACATTGACATATGAAGACTTCAAAATGAAAAGAAGAGTCCCACCTACAGTAGGGAAAACGAGACCAGCACCAGATCAGTTGGTCCCCCCTGAAGAACGCACCGGCAGCTGGTTGTCTAAGAAATTACACACTAGGTTTATATTAGCACAGGGAGTAAAATCCAGTGTGATTAAAAAAAATACCCAAACGTTACTGGGAAATGGAATTAAAGTATCAACGCACTCCTCAAACCTGTGCTCATCATCTACAGTTTACATGGACAAATGCATAAGAAGGCAGCAAAACACACATGGTGGACGTTCTGAATGAGAACATTACCGTATTTTCCGCACTATAAGGCGCACTTAAAAGCCTTTAATTTTCTCAAAAAACGACAGTGCGCCTTGTAATCCGGAGCGCCTTATATATGGATCAATTGGTTAATTGGTTGATCCATACTGGTTGTACACGGCGCTCTGTCAAAATGTTTCAGTACAACTGGTAAACTACAAAGCCGCACCGCGGTAAACACCGGTACTGTGCTTACTCCTAGTCCAACACCACTTGTGTGTATAAAGACCCCAAAATGGCACCTTTCAAGAGACACGCTTACGACGCTGAGTTCAAACTCAAGGCTGTCAGCTACGCAGCCTCTATTGATCAAAAATCAATAAAGTTTGACTGAATGATTTATCTGACTGTTTTGTTGACATTCCCTTTAGCACAGCTCCATCTAGTGGATGCATAACGCAACCCCAGTCAAACGTTTGACTGTAGTAGCTTCTATTCTATGCGCCTTATAATCCGGTGCGCCCTATATATAAAAACAGTTCTAAAATAGGCCATTCATTGAAGGTGCGCCTTATAATCCGGTGCGCTTTATAGTGCGGAAAATACGGTATATATGTATTCATACATGCCGAAACAACCTGAGCACATGTCCTGCACCGTTAATTAGAGCTACTGCATTGCTTGGGCTGATCGTGGTTTAAGGAGCAGTTCATGTTGGGACTGTTTTATGACCTGGTTGGAATGTAAATATTAGCTTTGATTGAACATTTTTGGGGGACATTATTAGTTTCAATATTGTATTATCAGCTGCTCAGAGCTAGTGTTTGGAAGTTAAACAGCTCATAATTCATCTCTAATATCTGTTTTATATTAATGTTAAAACATCTCCTTCAAACAACTGGATTTATTCAAGTTTCTTACCAAAAACTACATTCTACAAGATTGCATTTGAACACATGATCATTTTAAAATGTACCTTCATCCAAAACTTATTTTTACTGTTTGGGGCTTGAACACATCATAATCTAACTAAATGGAACCTCTGCACATTAGCTGTTAGCCTCATTATAAGCAGGACTGTGCTGCCACCCGGCTGCTAACAGCTAACCTTAACTAGCTCTCCTACTGCCGATTTGTTGTATGCAATGTAGAATTATCAGGGATCAGCGACTAGAAAGCATTAATGCAGATCTCCTAATCGCATATTTTATTGACTATCAGCGACCAATTATTTTATTTATTTTTCACCTACCATCGACCAACTGCACGAGGCATTCCACCTGCTGTAAAACACCGTTTACTTGACGTGGGCAAGTGTTGATGTCGAGAATGATGTGTGTGAATGATTAGAGTCCTGATGGACAGGTGTCATTTCCAAAGCTCCAGAATGGCCATCGGTGGGCGTGTTTCACAATGACACTGAGGCTGGATTCATAATTAAAAAATTAATATTTCTCTCATAATTGTCAACTTTCATCTCTACTTTATTCCGTACCAAAATGGTACCCATGATTGTTTTTCCCCTGAACTACCAGACAATGTTCCTGTATTACTAATGTATAAGTGCTGGTCTTGATTTGAGAGGAAGCTGGCAAAGGGAGTTCAGAATCCCTACGTTGAGTCTTGTTTTGTCTCTTGGAGGGCATAATGCATGTGTTGTCTGCTGTTGAGTAAGCTGCTGCTGTTGAATGAATTGACCTTGATGTGAAGAGAAACAGAATTGGGCCACTATTGCTACACATCGAGCCTACTTGTGCGCGTTGTGTGGCGTTCCCTGATGCTCCCGTTTCATCTGGCTCTTCCTCTGCCGTCCTTGACACAGTTTCCAGTCCCAGCCGAGGCCGTGACACATTCTCCACCTCATCAGTCCTCCTCCCTCACAACCCCCTCCTCTCCTCTCCTTCTTTCTCCTTCACTGTCTCTCTGTCTAGGTCTCCCTCCCACTGTCTCTCTCAACCTGCCTGCTCTAGATTTGTTCTCCTCAAACATAGTCTCAGGTCTTTGAAGCTCACATTAACGAGTCAGTTAGTCTTTGTCAGCAAATGTGTGGCCAGAGCGAAGGAAAAGAACATCATTTAAAACCTTTACAGTCACTCCACATCATGATCTTCTCTTGCAGAGTTCATACAAAATCAGCAACAGGTTACATCCTCCCATGTGATTCCCCCAGTTAGGCTTAATGTCTGTCTTGATTTTGTCTCCCCAGAAGTGTGTTGGAGTAGAAACACAACAAGATGAAAAGATGATATAATGTGTTTGACCTGTATGTGTTCACAGTTTTTCTCTTAACTTCCTCTGTGGTAGTTCCTGCTACAGTAGTGGTCCCCAGTGATGACATCAGCATCAAACAGCATCAGAGACAATCACAGAGATCATTTGAAGTAAAAAATCGGCCAGTGGGATGAGACACTGACGTTTGAATATCTTTTGGAATTCATTGCATTTATTAGGTGCAAAGTAATCATAGGCAGTCTCACTAAGTCCAGTATTTACCCAAGACGTACTGGAGTTAAACACTCCTGGTTTTATATTTGAGGAAAGAAAAGATGCAGGCAGTCCTCTATAAATAAAGATTAAGAATTTAATATCTAGTGAGGACCAGCCTTTCTTTTCACAATACTACACAGTGAGAATGATATTTATCAACTAATTTGAGTTGTCTGTCGGTGTCAAGCTAATCTTGCATTCTGCTGCACATAACTGCAGCTTTTATTGTTTGTGATGGAGCATTTGGCTTTTAGCTCACAGCTGCCAGAGCTACACAAACAGTTGACTGCATCTCTGCTGCTCTGAGGCCAGAGACAGATATTCTCTACCTTTTTCCTGGGCCTCGTGCATATTGTGAAAAAACAAACTCAAAGCCTAAATAAACGCTTTGTTCGCGAGAGTTAGAATAAAGGACTGTCTGAAACTGCTTTCTGGCTGGTTCTTATTCAAACCTCTCTCCAGTACAAAACATTGGACACACACAGTCCAGCTCCAGGTATCCTATGGCTCCCTCTCTAAATCTCCTTAATCATTGTGATCAAAAGCCTCTTGTACAAGCCTCCAGTCGCTGTTACTCCTGTGACACGAAGCTGAGACGCACGTCTGCTTAGATAAAGAGAGAGTATCTGTTGTGTGAGACGTACAAGTGAAAAACACGCCTGATACTCTTGTGGTCTAGACGGGGGGGTTAGACAGTAGCGGGTTGTGTTCATTCAGTCCCATTACAGCAGTGCTCGTTGCAGACATACCTGGTTGAAATCTGATCTCTACTGAGTTCACATTTCTTCAAATTTTTCTGTGCCAGTTGCTTCATATGTTGCTCAAAACCAAATTCCAAGCTATTCAACAGATTGGACTACTTTCTTTTTAACACCATTGAGTGAGGGATGGGAGGGAAATGCAACCTGGAATCATGGCTCTTGAGAATGAACCACATCTTGTCTTGTCAGCATATGGTACCTATTGAGATTATGTAAATGGTAAATGGACTGTACTTGTACAGCGCTTTTCTAGTCTTTCCGACCACTCAAAGCGCTTTAACTCTACATGTCATCATTCACCCATTCGCACCCATTCATACACTGATAGCAGGGGCTACCATGCAAGGGGCCATCTGCCCATCAGGACTATCTACATTCACACACCGTAGGCACAACTACGGGAGCCATTTTGGGGTTAAGTGTCGTGCGCAAGGACACATCGACATGCGACTAGCGGAGCTGGGGATCGCACTGCCGGTCCTCTGATTGAAGGACGACCTTCTCTCCACTTATTAATTATTAATTAACTAGAAGATTGTAATTTCTTAAACTTCAGAAAATGTAAACATGATAACACGCGTCGCATCCACACAGGTACATGCATCCTCATCGAGGGGATCAAACCTCCGCCCTTGGGCTTAAAGAACAACCCGCTCCACCCACTGAGACGTGACTACTATTTCAAAATAACTTGAATTTAAGAGGAGCCGAATTGCAAACAAGACTGTGTCATCCACATAGAAATAGGTCTGTGTTTGGGTGATGGTATTGTGTATTCAGCTTAAAGTAGAGAAAACGGTTGACATGATTTATACAAGTTTAGCTAACAAATCTTTCACACATCATGTGTCGGCCCTGAGCAAATGAAAATAATGCGACTGTTTGTTGATGATGTAGTGTGGTGTCTGTGGTTCTCGCGGTCAGAGGACGAGTTGATGGGACAAGTTGAAAAAAAAATGTACTCATCATCAACTCAAAGATGGCAGCGAAAAATAGCCTGTACAGTACATACAGTTATGACATAAGGATAATAACATGTAAAGGCATGGTGAAATATTGTAATGCTATGTCCCCATGTGAATGGTTCATATCTGTTTCAATATGCTATGTATCTGTGAGAAGAAAATCAAGTGTTTTGGTTCCAAAATTCCTCTCTTTCCACTTCCTGAAAAACGTAAACATATTTTTGGCGGTTACATAAACATATCCAATTAAATGTAGTAATGGTCGACCGACAGGGATTTTTCATTGGCCGATGCGGATAGTTACAGGGCGGCTTATTGTTTTATATTGAGTTTATGTAAAGCATATTCCTCAATAAAGACAAGTAGTGAGAGTTGTTGCTGATGTGATGTCGGTGTGGCTATCAGCAGATGATTTTCTCTGTCAATCTTTGTGAACCGCACGTGTCATGTGGAACTGAAGGCGATACAGGGATCCTCTCTCTGAGCGCTGCTGCTCCTTCTGGCTTTGTGGCTGCTCTAACCTGTTAACGTGAGCCATGGAATTAAACCAAGAGGTTCCACTACACACACACGCACAGGCCCACACACACACACAGACATACACACCCACAAACACACACGCACGCTGCTCAGGTAGGTGATGTGGCCCAGGTGTTAGCTGTCTAGTGTCTGCCTAGTGGAGCCTCCTGCCAAGGGGAGCTCTAACTTGGTTCCACACTTTGACAAGGCTTTCTTTTGTTGGCGAGGCCGATTATCTCAAAATGACTTTACCCTGCAAGGTGAATTCGTGTGCAAACTTGAAAAGAAAAGCAAACTGGTTTTCATGTCCTCCATCAAGTCTGCACACAGCCTCACCCCGTCCTGCAGCGGTTCTGACAGTAATTATGGTACTTGTAAAATGTGTAGTCATAGTAGATTAGGCAATGGGAGTGGTAATGAGTGTTTGTGATTTTACTTGTCTGTCACAAAGTCGTCCTGAGTTAACCATCTGCTGATCAGTAGGAGAAACCTCCAGAGGCTGGAGGCAGGTCAGCTCTGAGCAGTGTAAAATTAGAAAGTCACCGGCCTAAATAGATACCCAGCTGTGTGCGTGCGCGGGTGTGTGCGTGGGTGTTGGCTGCAGGCAGATGGCTGCAGAACATGGCGGCAGAGCCCCATAGGGTTTGGCCTATTTCCTGCTCACCTCCATTGTTTCCCCTCTGTTCAGCGTACCTGGTCTCAGACAGATTCAGGGCCTGGCTGACTTCATCCCACAGCATCACTGATATCTCAGAGCAATCAGCCATAGTGAGTATCTTCATGGCTCCCTCTCATGCTGTGTTCTCACGCTGTGTTACTGCTGGCTGCCTGCCCTCATTCTTCGTGTGGGCCAATCGCTGCAGGCATGCAGCATTAACACAGCCGGTAGATGGCGGGAGTGAGGAGTGAAAGTGGATGCTTCACTTAGGAGTCTTAGGAGCAGAGGCTGACTGTAACAGTACCGCTGGGACCCAGGGACCAGTGTTTTACAGATGTATGTGGAGAACAACATGAGGACTGTAGTAGACAATAAAACAGGAGACAGCAGAATAAGCACTAGAGGAGGGACAGGAACAAATTATCAGTAGCAGTATCAAATGATCAGTAACACTGATATACATGAACAGATTATTGTTCATGTGGTAATACCTAATGTGTATAAGTATGACCCTTTTCAGACACATATATGAATATAATACAGTAGGGGTTTCATAGCCCAGGCTGCTCTTGGATTCACTGCAGCATCTGATGTCATTGACCGTAGCGTTGTTATTGCCAAGCTCAGTTGCTATGGTGTTTACCTTTAGCTCTTGCTAGAATAGAGACTGAGCTGTCTAGCAGAACACAGCAAGGATTTTTTCATTTCACTGGCAGTTTTTGTGACAGAAAAAGAAAATAACTAGCTGTGTTCCACAAGGAATTTTTAAAATGATTTATCACATTTTGTGTGAAATGCTGATGTAATTATTTATGCAGAAGACTCAACATTGGTACGTGCTTCACCATCATTAGCAGAGCTGAGAGAGAATCTACATGTTGACCTGCCAACTGTATTATACTACACTATTGTATAATATTCCAATTACATGTATTCAGAACATATTGAATGATAACCCCCGTATCATGGTATATGTCATATTGGCAGATTCTTGCTAATAGAAAGCCTTAGTGAATGACGAGCGAGTGAACTACGCTGAATAAAATGGAATCTTTCCCACATAACTCTGTTTCTGTGTTGGTGTTCTACTCTGGCGCCCACTGGGTTAGAATAAAGGCTGTGCTCTTTATTTACCCTTTGCCCATGTGAATAGAGTTGTTTTTCACATGCTTAACTCGGAGTGAACATACTCAGAGTTGATTGAAACTCTGATCAGCTAAGACTTTCCTGTCTCTGGGTCAGATTCAGTCTTACTTAAAGCTGCTGGAACGGACCACAGCTGTCTGAGTGGAACACACAGCCAGCAGCAGCTTCACCTGGGTGATGCCAGCTAAGCTACATTGAGTTGTTTTACGTTTGCAGATATTTCATACTTCTAAAGTGTACTATTGTGGTTCATGTACTTGAACACACATTAGTATAAGAAGCCATCTGATGAAAGCTTTGATACATGTTTTATTTTCTTAATGCAGAGTCATTCAATTGTCAAAGTAATAACCAATTTAAACGTATAACATGCTACAATTACCTAAAATAATCCATCTCAATCATCACTTTTGACCCACTCGAAGTGTGTGGTGGGATCTGTATCTACAGAGACCCTGCCCTCTGTCTGGACTTTCTCTTTCCTTCTTATTGTGCTGTGTTCCCCCAGCCAATAAGCAGCTTGTCCGGCCCGGTCTCCTTCCCAGGCCGACACCCCCGCTTGTCATGCTCCTCGGTGTACCGAGGTTTGCGGTATGGCACTCTTCATACAAAGCGATACAAAGCAGCACCGGACAGGTTGTGACATCATTCTGTGTGTTTGCGTTTCCTCTGTCCCCCTGCTGTGTGCTGCTATCTGACTGGCTCAGTGACCAAGTGGAGATACAGACAGACACAGACAGCCCACAGCTGGAGGAAGTTTCATTCGTTCAGGATCCGGTACCTTCCCTCAGACTTGTGTGGATGCGTTTATTAGTGCTTTTAAACATAACTGCAATAAAACAATCAGCTGATTAGATTTTGGCAGTCAAAGGTCACTGTCCCCCACAAAATACATTTTGGTCATAACTCAAAAATGTATCGATTATTAATTGTATTATTACAATTTCACACAACTGTCGAATATGATCAAATAATGAAATGATGTCATTTCGGACGGACATACATTTAAAATGCCACCTGACTGTTTGGCGGAGGCCAACATCCGCAAGCCATTTTTTGGTCGACTACACAGCAGTGTTAGTACTAACGAGAGGAACTTTAAGGATGCCACTCACTGAATGCTTGTAGAAAGCAGTGTAATTCAGAGCACAGTATTAAACAAGTATTCCAATTATCACATGTTTTAAAACTGTTTCGTTCGTGATACATGTTTATGATGTGGCATTAGTGGTCTCGTTTTTATTTGAGAAAAATGGCATATATCATTATAAATAAACCTGTCACATGATGTTGTTTATGCCATATCGTCCAGCAGTGGTAATATAATAAGTTGTGTGTTATTTGTGTGTGTAGTTCCCTCACTACTACTTACTGATGCATTCACAATATGCACTTGCACAGCTCACAGACACACACGCACACTCACTCACTTGGCTCTCTAAAGCTCAAGTGGGACTTTCCAGTGCAAGGGAAATTCCATAGGATGTTAAAGGGGAGCAGATTTCCGAGGCTCTGGCCTTGTGCTTAATATAACACGATCCACACAGAACATTTAACAATTTCCAGCCCCACATCGTATGTATTGCTTTTCAATCTGCTGTTTTCCACTGCTACAGTGCTTCTCTAGATAGAAGAAACTTATTGATGCCATACGTCTGGCTCTGCGATGCTTCCTGAGAATGACAGTCAGACTATGAAGACAAATCAATGTCAAAATTTGCCAGCACAAATGAGATCCGCCCATGCAACTCAAACAGCAGCGCATGCAAATTACTTTCGCGAGTTCCTTTACATCACTCCGTGTTAAATATCTCTGCTCGTGGGCTTCAATTTTGGTCACACGGGCAGAGTTCTGCGTGGAGTGATGTAAAAGCGCTTGCGAAAGTAATTTGCGTGCGCGGCTGTTTGAGTTGCACGTGCGGGACCTGTACACATGCGTGAGCATCGATCTCATTTGTGCTTGCAGATTTTCACATTGATTTGCCTTCATACAGAATTCCTCTATTATGTCCATGGATAAGACACAAAGTCCCACTTCCTCATGTGTCCTAGTCTTGAAAGCCTGAAACTCTGTCAAGCACTAATCAGGAAATCCAAACAGTACTCCCTATCACAGGGCGTGGCTATGGTGCTGTGGAGCTCACCTGCCCAAAATGTTATAGGAATGTATCTGAGAATCAAAGTTGAAGCAGCGCAGTCATTTTTCAGTATGAATGATAAAATTGCTAACACGGAATCCTGAAGATCCTAAGAGCTAATTGAATTAAATTCACTTAATCAGTAACACGGTTAACAGTTCAAACCAGCCTCTAGCCAAACTGTTAACCATCTAGGCAGATAAGTGTCAACTTGCTACTAATCAAATGACATCTAAACTTTATGATGAGCCGTTAGCAAATTAGCTTAATGTGTTTTTAGAAATGGGCACCACTTCCAACACCTTGGTGTTAAGGCTGAAGCCGCCATTGAGGCAAAGACTCAAAAGCCCGACTTACGACCAGGACAGTTCCAAAAAACACAGTTTGTACTTTCAAAGGTTCGGTACACGGTAGGCATTCGGGACAGGCAAACTGGGGTGAATGAAACTCCTCGATAAGAGTTGCTGCCATGATATTGTTGTACCGTAACCCCCCCAGTCCACCAGATACTGGTGCCCACGGCCTCTACGATGGACCACCAAAAGTAGCCTACAGTGAAGACTGGCCATCATCGATGGAAAGAGGGAAGGGACCAATGTACCGGGGAGCCAATTTACGGGACTCAACCCAAAGGGGAAGGCCACGAGTGGAGAGCCCCACCCTCTATCCAGGCCGGTAAGAAGGCGCAGTGACCCGCCGATGGTCCGCCATCTTCTTGCACCAAGCGCCACAATGCCTGCCCGGCTCCACCCCACACCTGGCGGCATCTGCGAATGAGGGCCTAAGCAGAGGGGACGCCAACCTCGTTCTCTACATCTGGAAACAGCAATGGCTGATAACTATAAGCACACTGGAACGAGGAGAGACCATAAGCAGAGCATGGCAGAGAGTTATGGGCATACGCAACCCAAATGAGCGCAGACCTGTCTCCAGCTCCAGACGGTGGCAGCTAGCAAAGGAGCAGAACGCCTTCCAGAACTGGGACAAAACCACGTCCCTAGGGAAACCATGGAGACGAAAGACATGGGACAACATCATCTCTGTCGTTTCCTTGGCGGAGGGAAACTTAGGCAGGGTAACACAATGAACCATTTTAGAAAATCTGTCCACAACTGTCTAAATGGGGGCGTTAACTTCCAAAGGCGGTAGCCCTGTGGACATGTCCGACCAGGGACTCGCCCTCCTTCCTCTCTATGGCGCGCCACCAGAACAGCTTTTCAATAAAAAACATGGTCTGCCGAACCGCTGGACGGCAGGCGAGGCAGGAAGTGTCGGCCCAGTGGATGACTTGGGCCTGTTGGGAGACTTGGCTGTGCGGATATACTCCAAATTCTTGTGATCAGTCCACACAAGGAATGGCTTGATCGGCCCTCTCCAGCCAGAGCTGCCACTCTTCCAACGCCACCTTAACCGCCAGCAGCTCTGTTTCCTACATCGCAGCTCCTCTCTGCAGCTGAGAGCTTCCTGGACAGGCAAGCAAACGGATTAAGCTTGATGTCCGAGGGCGAACGTATATCGTTGCATATAGCATCCAATATGGAACTCCTCCGGAGCTTCTGGAATGCCAACTCTGCCTGGGAAGACCACTGAAACTTGACATGAGGGCATGACATGCTGTGTTCACACCTTGCGGAGATCTGAACTCAATGCAAGCCAGGCCACCTCGGCATGTGGAGTGGCTGATCGGATCCGAGTGCGAGCTAGATCCAATCTAAGATTGTACAGACTTGAGAGTTAATACGTCCTGGCATAATGAGAAAAGTCTCATTGAAAAGAAAAGTGGCTAAAGAAAGAGTCTCTTGAGAAACGATGAATTCAAAACCAGGCCACTTGGAGCTACATGTAGCAGGAGAGCCTAATGTGGGATCAAACAGCCCTCGGGTCAACCATCCCAGCTGGAAAACTCCTGCTACTTTAGAGAGCCAGTCCATCCAGTTATCCAGCTTAACCCGCTATCCAGAAGTATATCAATACTTTTATTTGTCTTCTTAAAAATGTCTCCACTAATTTTGCTGAGAAATTACATTACATTAAATCATTATTTGTCTGGATGAAAGTACAAGTCTTTCATTGTGTCTGGAAATGGGTGAGAAGAACATGTACATCAGTGCTGTAGGATTACTTCTTATCATCCTGAGGTACAGTATTAGTGAGAAATAGTATTAGTGAACACGTGCCAGTAATACATCTGCAATCTATGTTGAAGATCAGCCAAAGTCTGGCCATCCAACCGATGCCCTTACTGCTGCCTTCTTCATTCATTCTGGTATGTCGGATTTGCGCAACTCCTATTCTGATGCTTCCATTCTGAATGTAGCCCCAGTCCATTATTTTATTGTTAATAGTTTGTTGAATCAACCACCCACTTTCAAGTTCACAAGAATTCTGAAGGCAGCATTCAGCTCAGAAGTGAAAATATGCATTGTTCAGAAATGTTTTTCTTATGTTTCTAATAATTCTCTTGAAATTATTCATGAAAACTCTACATCTGGTTCAGAAGACCACACCTGAAATAGAAGTTATAACAAAGGACCTCTATGATATGTAGCTAGTAACTACTTTTAAGTCAACATGACAAGTTACTCATTACTGCCATAATGGCTTAAAATAGGCTAAATATCATGATGCTTAAATGTCTTTACGCAGTTCTTCTTGCAGGCTCTAATGCTGTTATGCTCCTCATGCTCAAATCTAATTCTGCTATTGCAAATATTGCATGTGCGCTTTTAAAGGTCGGCCTGCAGTTGCTTGAACTTTTGTTTTGTGCCCTTTCACATCTTTTATTATCAATATACTTCCAGAAAGCTTTTCAAAGACATTCCTGAGAACAAGAAACATTCACAAGAACACAATCGGCAAAACATTCACAATTTCTCACGAGACAGGTAATTAGATTATGAAGCTTGAAAATCTCCAAAGGGAATGCAAGACTCTAGCTTGCAGTTTGTTCCATTTAAAAGCTAGTAGGTAAAACCAGTTCTGCCAACATTAGTACATGAGGAATATCTGAGGTTAAGTAGTTACTGGATTGTGTACTGTGGTTAGTAGACCTAAATGTCAAAAGAGATGCTCACCAGTAGAGCTTTATAAATAAATAACATGAGATGGCTGTAAGGATCTTCATCCAACCGTGTGATTAAGAGAACAATGACGAGTGTAAAATTTGTCAGTAATAATGATACATAATGCACTATGATACTGTTATAGGGTATAACAGCTGAAAAGTGTTGATGGGGCGGCAAGACAGTACAGAATTCTAATGGTAAGCTGGCTTCACTGAGCACCATCAGCAACAGATCTATAGACTGTGGAAGTAAGATTTTATGATTAACTGTATCTCATGCTTTAAGAAGTCAATGAAGAAGATAGCAAAAAATAGTTTCTTATCGACAGTGGAGAGAATGGGCCTCGTTCACAAACGGTGTGTATGCACAAATCTGTGCTTAAACCGTGTATATTTTATGCACAAATCTGCAGGGACTGCAGATGCAAATTAGCTTAAACTACAATCTGGTACAGTGCATCGAATGGTGACATTTATGTTTAAACTGTACATGGTCCCTTTTAAATAAATAAAAATAAATAAACCAATCCATCAATATTTTTTTACCTGAATTTTTTTCTTACTTGGTGAACAAACAAAGACCTGTCTCAGACCATGTGTATGCACAAATGATGAAGGTCTTAATGTAAACCCACACTTTTTACCTAAATGCATTTCATATTAAAACCACATTCATTAAAAAAAAGGCTTTAATAGACACTATTTAAAACCATCTATTTGCTAATGCATTGGCCATATGTGTTTAACTATGCACCTTATTAAGGGGTTTCCAATTAAGCTTTGAATGTTTGTCTTCAATGGGATATCTTTAGTCCTACTATAGCCATTTAACCAGATTTGAAACTGGCATAGACAGCGGAACTTTAGGTTACCAAACCGTGGGGGGTTCAATGGACCGGAGGTGACGCACTGCTTCCTGGTGTCAAGCAGAGAACAGCAATAAGACGAGTTTCTTGACTTTCCCTGTATCTCTCTTTTCCCCTGTCTTCAAACCTCCTCTCTATTTTCATGACCTCGCCTCGCACTCATTCCTTTTAGTGTGTCGAGAGCCAGTTTTAATGGAGGTTGAAGAACAGCCAACTGTACTTGTGCTTGCAGGAAATGTCTTCAGGCTTGAGTCATTCTGAGCTCTGCAGTCGGACACAACCAGGCTTGGTCCCTAGGATGTGTGTGTGTGTGTACGGCATTAAAGCAGTTCAGTCTTGCCTCAAGTTTGGTCAATGAAGAGTGGTTACTGATCAGCCTCCTGGTTAGGATCAACTGAATTTGAAGCCTTTCAAAATAAGCTTTACGGTGTTACAACATCTTAAATTTACAGGTTTTGTAGTTTCTCCACATAAAGACATATTTCTTTGTTCACTGTTACATTAATTAATTAATTAATCCAGAACATGGTTAGTAGTTCTGGATCAGTTTCCTGCTGGCAATCGTGTCTGCCTGGTTCTACTTTCAAGAGATATATTCAGTTGGAAAAAGGTTCCGTTTGTGAGCTTTCATTTTTTATTCCTTAGTATTTCTTCGGGGCTAGAATTTAAATTCTATGCAGTGTGTTGAATTCACAAGCCGTATGCCTCCCTGTGTGGAAGAGAGCGGGATCATTCTCTATATGTAAGGACACATCAGGCTTGGACATCTGGTGCTTGACTTAGGTTGGTTGTGTTTTATTTTGCAGTGCTATTGCCTCCCATTTTCGGATATTGCAAGTAGTCGTAGAAGTTGTTGGTGCAGCGAGTGTAAAATACCTCCAGCTGACATGTTTGTTGTTGACTCTATCAGGAAGGCGACCTACTGGTGTGCTGGAGCATGACGGAGTATGCACACGTGTAATCAGATGTTAACAGAATTGAATTGAATAGATCAACCCTAATCCAGCTGTTTGAGTCAGTGTGGGCCTGATATCTGATTGGTGCAGAAAAACAAGAAAACTTTTATTAATGAGGCCCATTGTATGGGGCTGGTGTGTTTTGGACTTCAGACAGCTATGCTGATCAATCAGAATCAAATCTATTGATACATTCCTTTAGTGCAGGAGTGCTAGCACATCTGCCTCTGGTCATACTTTGTCCTAGTCAGCCAGATGAAAGTGTGTGTTGGAGCCACTAAGAGTGTGTGTATGCTTGTTTCCAATAAAACACATTTAAAGGATGCTTTGTTATGACCTGCTGAGAGTCGTCCAGGCAGCAGCTCTGCCGCTATGCATTTCATTTAGTGTGTCTGCAGCAGGGGTTGTGGGTAAGCCGAGTTCTCTGGGTTCATTTTTTTCCCCTCTTCTTTCAGTTTTATTGTTCTTTGTTGGCTTGGAAGGCCAACAAGATCGAGTCACCTTTGGGTAATAACTGGGTCAAGTTACGCGCGAGGCGGCCAACACTGTCCTGCATCTGTTCGAGTAGTCAGCCAGTCTGTGTGTTCATGCGCTGTACACAAAACCACAAACCATGACTGTGCACGTGCACAAAATAAAGTGTATAGGCTCTATACATGAAAAAAAGACGGACATAAGTCTATCCATCTGTGGTGTCAGACATCTTAAAGGATATAACCCACTGGGTTTGGAGGTTGGGTGCTCAACATTGACCGGTCCCTTGTGTATTGATTAACTTTATTTTTTAATAAATAAAAGTACAAGGGTGTAACAACAAGGGTGAGAGGGAGAAAGAGTCGTGGAAATGAAAGTGAAAAAAAGGTCAGAATTACCTTCAGTTAAAAAGTGTTGCATCATTAAAGAAATATCATAATCCATAACAGATGTTTGCTATTATTTATATTACTTACATTTCTTCTGTCCTTGTCTGCCCTGTGTGAAACTCAACAAGGTTAGTGTGTACCTGGTATTTACCAAATGTCCTGAAAATGTTAGAAGAAGACAATATTAGATCTAGAAATCCTCCAAAGTGAGGATTGCTTTGGCAATCTCTGAATTGGTACTACTAAAGCAGCATAGCGTTGCATTGCCTTTTTTTCGTTTATTTTTGTAGATTTTTGTGTCGAGTCTAGATCTGATTCCGATGAATGAGGAGGCTGGGTAAAGTTGGTCTGAACGCTGCCTCAACAGGATTGAGTGTGCAGCAGGTGCCAATACATCTGCTCCAGGCGTCTCATTTGTCGCAAGTGATAATTAATATTGACCATTGAACAGTGGCGGGCCGTGCATTTTATACCTGGGCCTTCACTGCTGTCCTGCAGCTGAAATACCACTTTATAATCTCATTATGGCGCCACAGCTATTATAGATTTTTGGGCTGTAACTATATACGTAGTCGTATTAAACCGTTCGGTACGAGTCTTACTAACCGAACAATACGTTTGAATAATACTAGTGCATTAGGGAAATGCAGGAGCATAAATTAAGAGAAATACAATGTTTTCAGCGCTCAGGTGGGACACTGGTTCTCAACTGGTCTGACTGCGGGACCAAGGATCACCACTTAATGACAAGCCACGACCCACTCTTCTCTTTTAGAGACTGTCTTATGATTTTACTTTCACAATTCATGTATTGGACACACTGCTCTGCTAGGTCTTTCCTCGTCTCAGCCCCCTGTGTCACGGTGTGTGTACATCTCACTCGAGTCAGGAAACTTGTCAGAATGCCCATATTTGATTGGCTGAACTGCATCACGTGATGTGATTCACAACGCATTGGTCGGTGTTTTTTCCTGCACCGCTGAACAAGTTCCGTAAATGCTGGAATAAGACCGCTGCATAAAAAATATATTTCACAATTAAAGCACAAGATTTGAAACCGGGTCCGCGACCCACCAGTTGAGAATCACTGGAGACAATAGTCTGTGTGACTTCTGAACCGGAACAAATTAAACCACAACAAAAAACAACTGGGGCTCCGCAAGTGTTCTGGGAGACTATGCTAACTAGCTTAACGGGAAAACAGCAGCAACACGCATTCTGCTACACACTCAAGGGCACGGGACATTCAGATATTAGATGTAAAAAAACAAACGCAGTTGATTTACCAAACTCCATGCTCCTTTCTTTGTTGACGAAGAGTTTAATCCCACGGTTAAATCCCAACTCACTAATCCGTTTCTCCTCCTTCAGCCATTGAGTGATAAAAAAACAAAGCTAGGTAAAAAAATAATAATCTACACCAAGCAAAATGCAAAAAATGTCATAATTTCTTCCATATCTTTCAATTTGAACTCTCACTACTCTGACGAAGCCTCTGCTGTTACATTTCAGTCACGTGCTCGCCCACTGACCAATCACAGCACACGCTGCACCTCACTGCAGAGCTGCACATGGAAACTGAGCTGCATTGGTTGAACACTGACAATCAACAATATCGTCCCCATTCACTTAAACTGCTCAGGGATGCACTTGTGAGTCTGCAGGCCTCGGGCCTCTGTTCTTACCTAGAGACACAGAGGTGAAATCTGATTGGATAAAAGCTCTACTTAAAACAAGCTACACTGGAAGCAGAGCAACTGAGGAAGACAGTAGCTGTGCAACGAGAAAATAAGATAATGGGAAAAAAAAATTTTTTCTAAATTACAATACATTTAGTGTATTTATGAAAAAATATTAAATTATAAAATAGCTATAACTTTGTGATTCTGTTTAGACCAGCAGAGAAGGCTTTGCAGGCCCTGACGGCCCACCACTGCCATTCAAATAATAACTGTTTAACGCCTGATTAATTACGAATTATGATCATGATACCTGAAGTTGTGTATCAGCGGATACTGAGTTCCAATGTGATACCAGTGCATTAAAAAACAAAAAAGTTAAACAGGTTATGATTCCCTCTCTAATACCTATTTTATATTGCTGTAAAAACCACCTCGTACGTCAATGTCGGCTTGTAAAGGCCCGGGGTGAAGGTGGCTCGCGGTTCCGACCTTGAGCTTTACAGCGGCCCTCACCTGGACCTCGCCGCCTCCCGGGGCCGTGGTGCTCACTGTGCCCTCTCTCTCTGAGGGAAGAGCTCAAAAACAATGGTTTCACATTAGGCTAGGTTGCAAACTCAGTTCTAACTCTGCAGTGTGCCTTTTCATCGTATTTAGCTCTGATGGTACCATAGTGATTATAGATCGAAGGGTTTGCCGAGGAGACTAGCATAGCTTGCTATCCAAAACATGTATCTTGTCATTCGCTGGTCAAAAATCTTGTAACTTCATTTGAGCTTGATAACATAAGAATTCATGCAAGTACTGTATGTGACCATATATCAAACTGAATTCTTTGAAAATAACGGTCACTTTTGTATTAATTTGATATTTAAGCAACACATTAAAAAGGAACTGCACTCTGGGGGGTGCCTGTCTGAGAAAATGATCCGGGTGTTTGGTCACATGTTGGATATAAACTAGTGTGTATCTGTGGTTGTTGATGAAAACATCAGGACAGCTGTTACTCACTGTCACAGGCCAGAGGATGATGCCTCTTGAGTCACTCGAGCAAAGAGGAGAGACGGACACAACTCCAGGTCAAGTCTCAAGTCAATCAATGTAGTCTCATGACGTTCTAATGCTCAGGTTTTGTTGAAACAGTTTCAGAGAGGTTTTGGAGGCTGTAGTGTGTGGTGCCGTTGAGCTGTATCAGTGAGGGCAGGATAAATATCAGAAACTCATCTCCGTATGATGCAAAACAGTTCTGTGTCACCACAAAGTAAAACTTTGTTGCAACAAAAAACAGATTCAACAAAAACTGAACATTAGAACATTCATGAAGGGAGGGCTCACTACAGGACTGTTGTATTAGACTGCATTAGTTTAGATCTGTCTACCTGATCAAATGACAACAGACTGTGTGCATATAATAAATCAGCAAATACAGTGGTGTGAAAAAGTGTTTGCCCCCTTCCTGATTTCTTATTTTTTTGCATGTTTGTCACACTTAAATGTTTCAGATCATCAAACTAATTTAAATATTAGACAAAGATAACACAAGTAAACACAAAATGCAGTTTTTAAATGAAGGTTTTTATTATTAAGGGGGAAAAAAAATCCAAACCTACATGGCCCTGTGTGAAAAAGTGATTGCCCCCTTAACCTAATAACTGGTTGGGCCACCCTTAGCAGCAACAACTGCAATCAAGCGTTTGCGATAACTGGCAATGAGTCTTTTACAGCGCTGTAGAGGAATTTTGGCCCACTCATCTTTGCAGAATTATTGTAATTCAGCCACATTGGAGGGTTTTGGAGCATTGTTGGGAACGTAGAGGAGCATGTTTGGGTTATCAGCATCTAAGAAACTAAATTCTTGACATCAATAGAATTATTAATGTCAGTAACAATTATTAATGATTATTAATAATAACGGGGCACCACCCTGCGAACAGGGACCAATAACCAAACAATAAAACTAAGTCTCATAATTAGCGTTCACTCATAATGTCAATAGTCTGAGTACTATTACACATTCAGAGTGAAAGTGAAGGTTTAAGTTCGAGCACAGGCCACTACATCCAGTTATTATTACACACATATGCACAAGTAATCACAGACGACTGCTCTTTAAAATATAACAGAGTTTATTAAATAAAATAATAAATGATCAAATCAAGTAATATCAAAATCAACAAACACTATCATACAATTATATGTCTAATACCTAAAGTCAAATGAATAAAGTGGGGTAAGGATATGTATATAGATATATGTACATGTGTGAGTGTGTGTGTGTGTGGAAACAAAGGGGGGGGGGGCCTACTCAAACAGTGATGGTACGTAACCTAAAAAGGGGCGTGTGAGCCTACAAGCAAAGATGACGGAGTCTATTGACCGGCGACCAAAATGGCGGAGAGGTGGCTGCTAGAACCACGTGGGACGGTGTACCATGTGGGTAGGGGTCAGAGATTAAGTAATCACGAGTCTGAGAGGTTCACCCAAAATCAGTAGCTCTAACTACGTGTGTGTGCGGGTTAGTAGAGAGAGAGAGAGAGAGAGAAAATCGAGCTCTGAGCGCGGTGCTCTGCGCCGTAGTGAGGCAGTGAGGAACAGCACGCTTTTGCGGTGATAGTTGCGGTTCTAGATCTCACTCGCAGAGCCGATTTAAAGAGGAGAGAATAAAACCAAAAACAAAATAAAAGAATCCCCAAAACAAACAGATCTTTGTCACTGCGGTGAAACGCGAGTTTGTCTCCCTATCACCCCGAAACTCGGTCGGCCAGACGAGAGTCGGCCACCGTAGTTTTAATTTTTAAAGTGATAGAATCACAAGCTCCACATCCACTAACAGCGACGGATCAAATGTGAACGGTTACAGCAGAAAATACACAATATAACGGGACTCCGTGGTCCGCGATGCTGGCGTAATAACACGTTATAAAACGACAGTAACTTAACACAACAAGATACAGGAATAACAACGACATAAACGAATAGTCTAAATTAAGCTAATGCTAAGCTAAGCTAAGCTAGGCCCAGATACCAGTAACTCTTACTTGTAGAAGCTTCGTTCGGTAGGGTACGTTTCCCGTGGTGGGGATCACTCGGTCCTCGAGTAGCCGCTGGCTCTCGGTGGCGCGGCCTCGGGGCTGGCTGGCGCAGACTCGGCCTCCTCGCTGCAGAGAGGGGCTTTTTAACTTCGGCTGAGGGACGAGGTTTGGGTCGTCCTTCCCGGAAATCTTCGGCGAGGAAAGATTGTTACCTTCTGCCGGCGGTGTGTACACAAAAAGGGTGGGAGAACGGGGCATAGGAGTTATCCGTTCTCGCACTACAGGATCCAAAACTCAAAATAAAACACAGTCTGTTCGACCAGCGAATGTTACATGTGACCTGATAGGATTTGATGAGGCCGCGGTTCCTCGTGGATCTTCTTGTCCCCTGGACGAGTCCGGGGTGAAGAGAGCCTTGTGGATCTCCTTACACCAGCGGTGTCTGGACGGAAGAGAAAGAATTCTAGCTGTGCTCAGGCTTATAAACCAGGTGGCACAACCAGTGGGGGGGCCCTTTCTTGGCCAATGAGGGACCAGCATCAGGTTTCTGCTGGAGCTGGAGGGTGTGGTCATCCGGCATGAGGTTTCTTGTAGACCCCATGTCAGGCGTTTTGGTGAAAGGAAGGAACATGGCTGCTCCTTTGTTTGAAAAGCACGTGTGAAGGTCTCAGCCAGCCAGGACAGCAGGGTCAGATCCCAACAGCATGAACCGCCTTTTTAAGGTCATGCCACAGCATCTCAATCGGATTCAGGTCGGGACTTTGACTAGGCCACTCCAAAGTCTTCATTTTGTTTTTCTTAAGCCATTCAGAGGTGGACTTGCTGGTGTGTTTTGGATCATTGTCCTGCTGCAGAACCCAAGTGCGCTTCAGCTTGAGGTCACGAACAGATGGCCGGACATTCTCCTTCAGGATTTTTTGGTAGACAGCAGAATTCATGGTTCCATTTACCACAGCAAGTCTTCCAGGTCCTGAAGCAGCAAAACAGCCCCAGACCATCACACTACCACCAACATATTTTACTGTTGGTATGATGTTCCTTTTCTGAAATGCCGTGTTACTTTTACGCCAGATGTAATGGGACATACACCTTCCAAAAAGTTCAACTTTTGTCTCGTCAGTCCACAGAGTATTTTCCCAAAAGTCTTGGGGATCATCAAGATGTTTTCTGGCAAAACTGAGACGAGCCTTTATGTTCTTTTTGCTCAGCAGTGGTTTTCGTCTTGGAACTCTGCCATGCAGGCCATTTTTGCCCAGTCTCTTTCTTATGGTGGAGTCATGAACACTGACCTTAATTGAGGCAAGTGAGGCCTGCAGTTCTTTGGATGTTGTTCTGGGGTCTTTTGTGACCTCTTGGATGAGTCGTCGCTGCGCTCTTGGGGTAATTTTAGTCGGCCGGCCACTCCTGGGAAGGTTCACCACTGTTCCATGTTTTCGCCATTTGTGGATAATGGCTCTCACTGTGGTTCGCTGGAGTCCCAAAGCTTTAGAAATGGCTTTGTAACCTTTTCCAGACTGATAGATCTCAATTACTTTGATAAACCACAGTTAATTTATGTTTTAATAAGGGGGGGGCAATCACTTTTTCACACAGGGCCATGTAGGTTTGGATTTTTTTTTTCCCTTAATAATAAAAACCTTCATTTAAAAACTGCATTTTGTGTTTACTTGTGTTATCGTTGTCTAATATTTAAATTTGTTTGATGATCTGAAACATTTAAGTGTGACAAACATGCAAAAAAATAAGAAATCAGGAAGGGGGCAAACACTTTTTCACACAACTGTACATTACGAAAAGACTTTAAAGCACTCTGACGTCATTGGAGAGAAGTCCAAAATTGCTTGTCAAGTCAGTAGTGTCCATAAACCAGTGGTGGGCCGTCAGGGCCAGCAAGGCCTTCTCTGCTGGCCTAAACAGAATCACAAAGTTATAGCTATTTTATAATTTAATAATTTTTCTTAAATACACTACATGTATTATAATTTACAAAAATATTAGTGCTGGGCAACGATTACAATTTTGATCGCGATTAATCACATGATTTTTTTGCGATTAATCGCATTGTTATGCGCAAAGTTCAATAATGAATTCAAAAGTAGTGTATTGCGCACTTTTATTTTAAAAGTACTGCTATATGAACAAAAGTGCAATAACATTTGGTTTGCAAACACTTTAAACAAATAAGGTTATTTTCAACAGCAGTATTCCCTTTACACAGTAGCAGTTATAATACAGTTATAATGATTCTGATAATAGATATTCAGCCGGTGTTCACAACTTTATCTTCATGTGTGTAAGAGATGCAATTTTGAAATATACTCGAAATACTCTGCAATACGTTGAATGTGTTGTGCAAGAATATTGCATCATGCAGAGATGATGTGTTGTCCAGCTGGTGCAGGAAGCTCCAAACAGGATATCGGATATTTGGACGATACTGACTTAATTAGCTGGATCGAGTATCGAGGGGCCGACCTATTCAATTAATTTCTATGTTTATATACTATGAACATTATTTACTGTAATTTGTGTTCAATGTTTAATTGTATTAAAAGGGTTTACACTTGAATTGTAATCTCTATAAATTTTTAAGATTCTTTTACTGAAAATCTACTGGCCCAAATACTGCCAAAGAAGAACGCATTTAATTTGGGGCTGTTCCAAACGTTGGGCGAACACAGATTCTTTTCCACCATGTTATTGTGATATGCGAAGTAGGGTCTTTAGCCTTAGCGGATTCTACTCTCTGAGTGTCCTTGATGTTGCAGTCTGTTGATGTTCTTCTCCTCTCCTCTCAGGTATCGGAGGTCTGGAGGAGAGCGTCTTGAAGTCGGCCACCCTGTCAACCTCCCCTGCCTGTCCGCCCTTCATCCCACTCAACTTTGAGGCCACACCCATTGTTCGGGTTGCCATAGAACCCAAACATCCAAGTAGGTCTTGGGAGGCACACACAAACCGAGTTAGCTTTTGACTTTACATATTTCACATCATAAAGATTTTGGGTATTTTTGGTCTTAGAATAATGTATTGAATCGGTAACATCTGCAGACAACATACACCACACTAATAATTTCATTTATTTGAAGAGGTGCATACTGATCACAGTGTGCCCATATGCAACACATTCTCACTCCAATGTGTCAAATATTGCCACTTGCTCAGTGGCCCTAAGCTTCAAAATGTGATGCGCTACGTTCCCCTCTAGCATCCAAGTTGGACGTGTGAGAAACGGCTTGTCAATATACGCGTGTTACATGCATAGTGCCTTTTCAAAATAAACTTCTGTCTTTATAGGAAGTTCAGTTTAGGCAACAAAACCACTGAGTGAGTTTTAGGAAAAGAGCGTGGTTGATGTTAACTTGAGTGACCAATGTACTCGCTGACAGTTTTTGAAGCTCCCAAACAAAAGACCCAGATTAGAGGCTGATCCGCATTGACTCAGTGCTCAAGTGCTTTGTGTGAACTGTTCAAAGATGTGAGCCTAGCGTCTTAAAGGTGCATCCAGACACATTCCAGATATCTAGCATTCTAAATATGTGGATGTGTTGGGGAGCTACAGCCAAAGAGAGTGAAAGACATGGGTTGGGATGGGTTTAGTACTTACATTTGAGTACTTGCTGATTCAGAGTACCTATATGAGTACTTAACAACACCATTACATTTCCAACAGTAACTTTGTTGCTGACATTTTAACAGCGAGCGAGCGAGACGTTTTTAATCCTGGTCATCCTGACCAAAGGAGAAGTTGATCGCATTAATTCTCTAGGAGGAGTTCGTTAAAATACGAAGGCTGAAATCTGCAAAACGTGACAAAAAGCACAACTTTGTGGGTTTACTGTAGCGCCCCCTAGTCGGTGAATGCAAAACAATTCTCAGGGTATGTTACAGCATGCGATGTGCACATATGCTGCAAATATTGTAATTTTAGGACAAACGGTTGAGAAATTATGTGTATTGATATTAAGCCACGCCCCTAAGAAGTTTATTGGTCCATATATTGTAAATGCTAAGAGCTATCAAAAAGCTTTTGATAACTTTTGATGATCTGGATCCAATAATGATCCACCGCAGATTTGGTAGCAATCGGAGCCAGCATGTAGGAGGAGTTTGCAAAAATGTGTTTTACACTAAATTCAATATGGCGGAAAATTTAAGTAGGCGGAGCTTAGGGGTCTGAGAGGCTTTTTTTTAGATCTAGCAGAGACGGAAATGCGTGTCGAATTTCAAGTCAATCGGACATACTGGCCGAGGGGCGTCGCCGGTCCGATTTGTAGGGGGCGCTAGAGAGCCATTTTTTTACACACAAATATGCAAATTTTGGCAGCAGAGTTTTTACGCCAGACCTGACAGGTGTGCAAAATTGGTGAGTTTTCATGCATGGAAAGTACCCCTACGAGCTCCATCCCCAGAAAAATAAGAATCACAAATAATTAAAGCTGCGAGCAGCGATGAATGGGCCCTCGCAATCTGCAGCGCGTCGGGGTGCCGGCGGGACTCCGGCCTGCGAGTCCGAGAACGTCCGCGACCGTCGGACGGCGCGTCCGCGAGTGAGACGTTTTTAATCCCGCGTGGACCGCCTGATGCTGGAAATGATGCTTTGCAAATAGTCCGATGCTTCCTGTATCCTCTGCCTGGCGCTACAGAATGTGTGCAAACATGCATCATGTGTCAAATGTAAACCACATTGTGTAAAAGTAATGTAAATTGGAGGAGTTTGTCACGAAACGCAGATTTCCTTTTGCCAGCAGGTGGCGCTGTGAGTACTAGTGAAAATAATCTTGTAGACATCCTCAGGCCATGAGTGTTATCAAGCAAGTGAAGTTTGAGACTGTTTGGAACAAGTCCAGCTGAGTTACATCAGCTTTTTTCATGGGGAATCACGTAAAGTAGCCGCCCGCTACGGCTAAACGATTCCGTCAAACGTAAAACTTTTGATAACTTTTAATCACAACAGTCTTGACATGGTACTGACAAAATTTAAAGTGGATCTGATGAAGTCCCTAGGAGGAGTTCGTTAAAGTATAGCGACTAGAAATAGGCCAAAATCTATGGAAAAATGACACAAATATCAAAATTACTGACTTCCGGTAGGGTTTAGAGCATGGTCCCAAGAGACTTATATTTAAGTCTCCATAAGATACATGTGACTACCAAGTTTCATACATGTAGCTGAAACGTAGCACTGGAGCTGCTCTTTTGAAATATTGTAGGGGGCGCTATAGAGGCAATTTAAAACGGACAAGCCTAAAACCCATACACACTATGTCTTCCTATGACATATGACACATGTACAAAGTTCCATGAGTTTTTGAGCATCCCAACCCACTAAACCATCAGCTTCCTTTTTCATGGCGAACGATGCATCGCCACGGCAACAGCGTTCAACGAAAGCGCACAATATTCATGATGATGCATCATCAATGTGTTAAGGCTATCCTTACCAAATTTGAAACTCATCAAGTCACCTGGCTAGGAGGTGTAAATAAAAGTATAAAATATGACATTTCCTTTAGCCAGTAGGCGGCGCTATGAGTTATTGAAATATTTTCAATTAAACTATGTTCAAGCTTGAAGTAGCATCATGCATAAGAAGTTTTGTGCGGATTGGATAATGTACCTTGGAGTTATAACAACTTATAAGAACTTATTTTTTCAAAAACAATGAGGCAAAATGGCCGCCACGCCACGTCAAGGTTCTTCGATGAAAGCGCGCGATTTTGATAACTTTTAATCACAAAGGTCTTAAGAGCATCCTGACCAAAGGAGAAGTTGATTGCATAAATTCTCTAGGAGGAGTTCGTTAAAATACGAAGGCTGAAATCTGCAAAAAGTGACAAAAAGCACAACTTCGCGGGTTCACTGTAGCGCCCCCTAGTGGTTGAATGCAACACAAATCTCAGGGTATGTTACAGCATGCGATGTGCACATATGCTGCAAATTTTGGAATTTTAGGACAAACGGTTGAGAAGTTATGTGTAGTGATATTTAGCCACGCCCCTAATAAGTTTATTGGTCCATATCTTTTAAACGCTAAGAGGTATCAGAAAGCTTTTAATAACTTTTGATGAGGTAGATCCAATAATGATCCACAGCAAATTTGGTAGCAATCGGACCCAGCATGTAGGAGGAGATTGCAAAAATGTGTTTTACACTAAATTCAATATGGCGGAAAATCTAAGTAGGCGGAGCTTAGGGGTCTGAGAGGCTTTTTTTTAGATCTAGCGGTGACGGACATGTATGTCAAATTTCAAGTAAATCGGAGATACTGGCCGAGGGGCGTCGCCGGTCCGACTTGTAGGGGGCGCTAGAGAGCCATTTATTTACACACAAATATGCAAATTATGGCAGCAGAGTTTTTACACCAGACCTGACAGGTGTGCAAAATTGGTGAGTTTTCATGCATGGCAAGTACCCCTACAAGCTCCATCCCCACAAAAATAAGAATCATAATTAAAGCTGCGAGCAGCGATGAATGGGCTCTCGCAATCTGCAGCGCGTCGGGGATGCCGGCGGGACTCCGGCCTGCGCATCCGAGAACGTCCGCGACCGTCGGACGGCGCGTCCGCGAGCGAGACGTTTTTAATCCCGCGTGGACCGCCTGATGCTGGAAATGATGCTTTGCAAATAGTCCGACGCTTCCTGTATCCGCTGCCTGGCGCTACAGAACGCGTGCAAACATGCATTATGTTGCTCTGTGTCAAGTGTAAACCACATGGTGTAAAAGTCATGTAAATCGGATGGTGTTTGTCACAAAATCCAGATTTCCTTTCGCCAGCAGGTAGCGCTGTGAGTACTAGTGAAAATTAGCTTGTAGACATCCTCAGGCCATGAGTGTTATCAAGCATGTGAAGTTTGAGACTGTTTGGAACAAGTCCAGCTGAGTTACATCAGCTTTTTTCATAGGGAATCACTTAAAGTAGCCGCCCACTACGGCTAAACGATTCCGTCAAACGTAAAGCTTTTGATAACTTTTAATCACAACGGTCTTGACATGAAACTGACACAATTTAAACAGGATCTGACGAAGTCCCTAGGAGGAGTTCGTTAAAGTATAGCGACTAGAAATAAGCCAAATTCTATAGAAAAATGACGTAAAAATGAAGATTGCCGACTTCCGGTAGGGTTTAGAGCATGGTCCCAAGAGACTTATATTTAAGTCTCCATATGATACATGTGCCTACCAAGATTCATACATGTAGCTCAAACGTAGCGCTGGGGCTACTCTTTTGAAATATTGTAGGGGGCTATAGAGACAATCTAAAACGGACGATTAAAAAAAATCATAGAAAATATTTCTTCCAATGACCTTTGACACATGTACAAATTTGCATGAGTTTTCGAGCATCCCAACCCACTAAACCATCAGCTTCCTTTTTCATGGCGAACGATGTGTCGCCACGGCAACAGCGTTGAACGAAAATGCACAATATTCATGATAATGCATCATCAATGTCTTAAGGCTATCCTTACCAAATTTGACACTCATCAGGTCACCTGGCTAGGAGGACTAAAGAAAAGTATAAAATATGACATTTCCTTTAGCCAGTAGGCGGCGCTATGAGTTATTGAAATTTTTTCAATTGAACTATGTTCAAGCTTGAAGTAGCATCATGCATAAGAAGTTTTGTGCGGATTGGATAATGTACCTTGGAGTTATAACAACTTCTTTTTTCATAAACAATGAGGCAAAATGGCCGCCACGCCACGTCAAGGTTCTTTGATGAAAACTCTCAATTTTGATAACTTTTAATCACAAAGGTCTTAAGAGCATCCTGACCAAAGTAGAAGTTGATCGCTTAAAATCTCTAGGAGGAGTTCGTTAAAGTGTGAAGGCTGAAATCTGCAAAAAGTGACAAAAAGCACAACTTCGAGGGTTTACTGTAGCGCCCCCTAGTTGTTGAATGCAAAATAAATATCAGGGTATGTTAGAGGATGCAATGTGCACATATGCTGAAAATCTGGTAATTTTAGGACAAACGGTTGAGAAGTTATGTGTATTGATATTAAGCCACGCCCCTAAGAAGTTTATTGGTCCATATCTTGTAAACGCTAAGAGATATCAAAGAGCTTTTGATAACTTCTGATGACGTAGATCCAGTAATGATTCACAGCAAATTCGGTAGTAATGGGACTAAGCATGTAGGAGGAGTTCGCAGAAATGTGTTTTACACTAAATTCAATATGGTGGACAATCTAAGTAGGCGGAGCTTAGGGGTCTGATTGGCTTTTTTGTAGCACTAGCTCAAGTGGACATGTGTGTCAAATTTCAAGTCAATCGGACATACTAGCCGAGGGGTGTCGCCGGTCCGACTTGTAGGGTGCGCTAGAGAGCCATTTCTTAACACAGTAAGATGCATTCTTTTTCAGATGGCTATATTCACCAGGCCTGACAAGTCCCCAAAATTTGGTGAGTTTTCATGCATGGCAAGTCCTCCAACCATGCGTACGTTTACCCAAACGGGTACAATATCAATAGGGCCTTCGCGGCCCGACGTTGTCGGTTGCTCGGGCCCTAATAATACCCCTTACAGTTTCAATAGGGCCTCGCTGGCCCGACGTTGTCGGTTGCTCGGGCCCTAATAATAACCACTACAGTTTCAATAGGGCCTTCGCAGGCCCGTTGTCGGTTGCTCGGGCCCTAATAATAATACCCCTTACAATATCAATAGGGCCTTCGCGGCCGACGTTGTCGGTAGCTCGGGCCCTAATAATGTGCCATTCCAAAACCGAACAGCTTTTAAGTGTGTAGACAGCAGCTCAGTGAGTGTGCATGTTGGTAGACTCCAATGATGACATTATACAAACTGGATATGCTCCTGATGTATAGACGGGGCAGGCATTGCAGGGACAGAACTCCTGGTAATAAAATGCATCCTGTGTTCACTACAAAGACAGAAAGCTCTAAATGCTGTTTTGCATCAAAACGGTTCAACATTTAGTAAACGGCTCTGAGAGTTAGCCATTTTGTTCAGTGTTCCAGAACGCACTGTAAAAGCAGTGTAGACCGTTGTTCATTAAGCTCACTGTCGGGAAATCACATTCTGACACATCTGCTTCTTTAGACGACACTCACAGCAACGTGAAAGTTCATTCGCTGGTCAAACAATAGACTGTTTTTTCTCCTTTCCAACTGTTTCTTTTGTGGTTCATGTTTCATCATTGAAATGCATTATGGTGCAAATACTGTCCACTCAATTATATGATCAGACCATTCATGTTGTTATATGTAGTAGAAGTCAAACTCAAATAGCGTTGGGTCGATTGATTGACTTACTGATGGCCATGTGACTGGCTGAGAGTGTATTTCTTGATCACCACACCCGTAAATCTATCTTCCACTTCACTCAGCCATTTTGGACTTTGTGCTGCTGCATATTCATGAACCAAAATAGAGCAGGTCGTCCTTTAACCAGGAGCTTGGCTGTTGGATCCACAGCTCCTACTGTCCTTCAGTGAGACACTGAACCTTTACTGCAGCCCGCTGCTCCCATTGCTGAGGATGGATTAAATGCAGAGGTCACATGTCATCTATGTTATGATGGTTGTAATGAAGTTTAGGTTTTGAAGTTTAAGTCTGTGATGTTTTTTGTGTTGACACTATTAAAGTAGACCCCTTCATCTTGTTGGTTGAAATTTGCTGTCATCTTTTTGTGTTCTTTCATGTACATGAATACATACTTATATAATGAAGGTATATTGCACTGGACAACTCACGTACTGCAGGTGGCATCTGTGGTGTGATGAAGCGATGTAGTTCCTTGAGAAAAACACTGTTTTTTTCAATTGTTACTTTTAATCCCATTTTCGCTCAAGTTTTTTTTCTCACAAATGTATGATGTTATAAATACTATCCTGAGAGTTTTTTTTCTCAGGATAGTATTTATAGTAGTAACCTCCCTAGGCTTCGTAATTCTTTTGTTGTTTTTTACCCACTATTTCCCTAACATGCAGTTGTACAATAAACTACTAATTCAGACTAATGAAACCATATTGGTTATGTGTTTGTGTGCTAGGTGAGATGCCAAAGCTGGTGCGTGGGATGCGTCTGTTGAACCAGGCAGATCCCTGTGCTGAGGTTCTGATTCAGGAAACAGGAGAACATGTTCTGGTAACTGCTGGTGAGGTTCATCTCCAACGCTGCTTGGACGACCTCAGAGACCGGTCAGTGTGTGTGTCATCTCCAAATGTCTCTTTATCTCTGCCTGTGTCCCTTATGCCAAAGTCATGAGAAATGAAATGAATTAAAGCCCTGTCTACTTCATACTCAGATTGAGAGAGGCTGAGCACCATCATTATCCAGCCATCATCACATATTGACCGCTGCCTCTCTCTGTCGGTACGCTGCAGGCCTCCACTGATAGACTAGCAGATAGATTTTTAGAGAATTTTCTCAGTAACAAATTTGGTTTTGTCCTCGTGTCACTGTTGTGCTCTCATATGACAATGCAAATTCAGTTAAGAGGCAGGTTTCTTGCTGTTTCCAGAAAAGCTTTATTTGAGACATCTAAAACACTGGCCCTCCCCGTAACCTTGTATTTATTGGGCAATACATTGCTCCCTCCCACTTCTGAATTCAATGAAAATACAGTAGATTCAACCAAACATATGTGGAAGTGAGCAGAGACACAGAAAGACACATTAACTGAAAGTGAATGATTCAATGGAGCAGGTTTTTCTAAAGGATCTCTCTTATTTGGCTTCACTCAATGGCTCCCAGATCCTGCCTCACCATGCTTTATCAGACCAACGTCGTTACTACAGTAATGGTGCCTTGTTTTCACCTGACCTATTGCTAGAGACTTTTGTCAATCACCTCAGAGAATCTTTTTCCTCCTGCTCTCAGGCTGCTTTCAGAGCTGTTTGGCAAACTTGAAGTGGCTTCTAATATGACTTTTATTCAGGAGTGACTTCCATCTAACCACTCTATTGGAGAGGCCTGATTGCTGAGAGCCACAGAGATGGATGCCCTGCTGTTAGGTTCTCCTTTCCCTGCAGAGGAACCCTCATACTTTTAGAGTTCTCATTTGCTTCTTGGTCACCTCACTGATGAAGGCGCATATTGTATTTGAACTTGAACCAAACTTTATGTCCTGTGGCAATTAGGACCGAGAGCTTGCTCCTGTGGCAATTATATCAGGTCTGGTGGGAGTCCTGTTTTTTCATAACATGGTGGCTGCTTTTGCCCAGAAACTGATGAAATAAAAAATAGTTTTTAAGACAACTTACTGGGTGAAACAGGGTTTTTTGTGGCGAGAGGTGTGCAGCGCACCCGGAGTGTATCTATGGCATGGTATGACCATACATTATTGGGTGGTTCATTAGCAGCTGGTGACGAACATGGCCGATCATGTCCGTGCCTTTCATTCTATTTTAAAAGCCCCCTCTTTTCCTACCATTACACTGTCAATTTGGTAAGTGAGTAGATAGTCGTGACTAACTACGGTTCCCATGCAGTGTGTAGCGCTGCACCTGTGCAACAAGTGATAATCCAAATATATTTTGTATTAGAAATCATGTTCTTGTACATTTAAACATCTGATGAGGGTTAAATCAAGTCCTGTCACCAGAAAAACAACAGCATTTTAACAATACACGTGACTTTTTATGGGCTTGCAAATACTTTCTCAGAAGAAATGGTAGAAGTAGCTCGTCCTTATAATGTCACAAAAGATTTTGAGGCCATGGTTCACATCCTGAATTCTATCTCCACCAAGTCATCTTAGGGTCCTTTCACACCTATCATGTGTGGTCTGGACTTTCAGAATTTTTAGTTTGATCTGAACCGAAATTACAGGGGTGAAACCTACTCGGACCAAGGTCCAGACCAAACAGCCAAGCGTCTGATGTTAAGAGGTGCTCTCGGTCCAGAACAAACTGAACCATGTTTTGGTTTGTTTTTTTGTCTGAAAACAGTTTTTTTAATGTGATACGGACTTTCCGGTGTGAAAATGCCCTTAGTTGCCTAAACCTAACTAAACCAAAAAGATAAAACTGACTAGCGGCAAGATGTAGACTCAGTCAGATGTCTAATGTGTGTGTGCCTGTTGTCCCTCCATGCTGGCTACAAGAAAGAAAGTATGAATTGACCGTAACCTGGTAAGCCCTAGCCTTATCCCTCAGAACAAAAAGCCCAAAATAGCATACCCAAAATGAATCAGGAATAGCTCCTCAACTATATGGCTAAGATGAATATTTCTGTTCTCCTGAAAGCTAGGGTTAGGGATGCAAAAAATAATATTTTTATCCTCGTTTATAGTATGTAATCAAAATTGTAAAAGCCATGTCAACATTATAACCAAGATGTATGCATAATGAGGGCGACTGTGGCTCAGTGGTGGAGCACGGTCGTCCTTCAATCAGAGGATCGGCGGTTCGATCACCGGCTCCACTTGTCCATGTCGATGTGTCCTTGGGCAAGACACTTAACCCCATATTGCTCTCGTGTTCCTGTGGTCTATGAATGGGTATGAATGGGTAAATGTGTGAAGCGCTTTGAGGGGTTGGAAGACTAGACAAGCGCTATACAAGTACAGTCCATTTTCTATTATCATAATTATGCAACTGAATGTCTTCTACTACTCTTTACTACAACTGTGATTGTAAAGTTGATTAAAAATACGCTAAAATACACCATTTATCATAACATTTATAAAGATGCACTCAGGCGCTTTTGACCATGTTTACTGTTTATAAGTTGGCTGTTTATGGGAATTTTATTGCAAAGCTCCATTTATTTCCATATAGCAATGTTTCAAATAACATAAATAAACTAGTGCTGGGCAACGATTACAATTTTTAATCGCAATTAATCGCATGATTTTCTGCGATTAATCGCATTGCTATTCAATAATGAATTCAAAAGTAGTGTATTATACATATTCCATACAAAAACACTTTAAAAACTCTAAAAAAATAATTTGAATGAATCATTTCTTTTTTGGTATTTTGGTCAGACACATATGCAATGCTGATTACCGTAATATGTGTGGTATTTGTTATGTACGTTGGTACATAGAGGGTGATAAGAAGCTGTACATGGAGGGACTTAGGACCCAGGGGAATGTAGGTGAAGCATGGGAACCTGGAGGGAGTCTGTACCGTGGATGTTATGCTAATAAAGAGTTGCCATTTAGAGCAGTATTGATCAATATTAAAGAGCTCCATGCAATACAGATAGTTGAATGGAGAATGCAAAGGCCAATAGTGCTCTATGAGTTATTCCCAGGTTTGTCTAAGCAAGCTGAAGAGAATGATATACAGTGAGTTGGTGTAATTACTGTGATCCAGGCCACACTGCCTGTGTAAGCAGAATGCAACATGTTCTACAGATTCTACAACATTTCTCTTCATCTCTTTAGTAGTTTTGTCTTTTAGCAACATTTCTCTCCATCTCGCTAATAGTTTAGTCCAGAGGTCTTCAACAGGGGGTCCGCGACCCCTAGGGGGTCCACAGAGGTACTGTAGGGGGTCCACGAAATATTTGGTTGATTGGACAATTTTTTAAAAATTATTATTTCTTTTTTTTTTTCAAAATAGTTCAGTATTGTATGCAAGATAACAGGTATCTTTATGCATGGCAGTGGCACTAATAGGCCATCACTCATTTTTCATTTCCACATTTATGTTTAAAATGAAAACATCAATTTCAATAGCTTGTATGTATGATTATCATGCAATTGACAGACAATGTTGATATTGGCATTGGTATCAGTTGTTTATAAATGGCAGTGCACGGCCACCCTACTCACTGTACCTTGCACATGTTTAAAATAAAAACATGAATATATGAACCTGTGTATTATTTGAATAGCTTAGTATTGAATGCACAATAAAGAGGTATGTTTATACATGGCACTAGGCTCAGTTTAATATAAAACACAATTTTATACAATATATATAGTCGGGGGTCAGTTTGGGGGTCCTTGGCCTGAACTCACTCCTCTTCCTAACCTCCGCTGTCATTGTGTTTATCATAAACTAAAAACTGCTGTTTATTTAGTTTGTGCTCACATTAGAATGATATTCAGTTGCTTCTATCATTCCCCCGCTTTGGGAGCTGAACAATAGTTTCATTTAGAACTGATCGCTACTAAGACGCATATTTCAGTTGGCATCCCTAGTCCACAACTATTGTAAAAAGGCTTTACATTATTAGACAGTTATCGGCTGGAGTTCCATTGGACGATTAGCGTCTTTGATATCATGGTTTGATAGCAGTGGAAAAATCATCCCGGTGGCGGTCAGTCGCTTTGTCATCTTTGTAGCTGCTCGGTAAACAGTGGAATGCTACGTGGTAGATAAGCTTCTTCTTTCCTTGGTTGTCTTCCGGTCTGATCGCATTTTAGTGATTGGTCACCACAGTGTGACGTCAACTTGCGTTTCTCCAAAAGTTGATTGTGTTTACATTTTTTGCTGCAGCACAGCTGTGGTCCTTACAGCCTAAAGTCACTACCCACACTCAAATGATGGTCGCCACGACGCCTGGTTTGGTGTAAATCCGGCCCTTAAAATGTATTTTATTCTCAGTTCTCAGGTTATATATTGAGTAACTTAAGTTTTTATAAAGGTAATACATTACAATATCAAAGTGGCATGAAGCTGATGGTAGACAATGGAGATCAAACTATCATTAGTGTCAATAACAGGATTTTCACTTGTCTTTTTGAAGGTTTGCTAAAATTGAGATCAGCGCATCCAAGCCCATCATTCCATTCAGAGAAACAGTGGTACGTCCTCCAAAAGTGGACATGGTGAATGAAGACCTGGGCAAGCAGCATAAAGTAGCCATCATTCACCAGGTCAGTCAACCGCACATTCATTGAACTGTAGTCCACGTCGATATAGAACCCGTTCATAGAACGTTTTCTGTTGCAGTTGTTTTTACAGTTGTGTGTTGAAGTTTACATTAACATGGTGGAATCATTAGGAGAATTTGGCAGTTAGAAGGAGCCGTGGAGCAAGAAGCAACATTTACATTGAGCAGTTGTCTCTCAGTTCAAATGATTGGTTGTCATATAAGTGTGTGTGTGTGTGTGTGTGTGTGTGTTCTGCTAGGTGAAAGAAGAGGCCTCTCAGGGTCGTTCTTCTGACACCCTGCATGTGGACTCCGGTGGTTTGGTCACCCTCATCACTCCGAACAGACTGGCCACTGTCAGTGTCCGGGCGTTCCCCCTGCCAGAAGGTAAGACCTGGACGTAGCAAGCAGGCTAAAGGGTTCACCATATGTTCAACAAACTGGGTTAATGGTGTGTCATCCATGTCTAAAGGTAAAAGTGTTTATAGCTGCTAGGCCCTGCCATCATAGAGAGAACTATCTAAAGCTATTAATACCTCACTGGAAACAAATGTAACATGTTAAGACAATAAATAACATTTCTGAGTTTAGACAGAATGAAGAACACAGCTTTTGTGCTGGGTTGGTGTAAACTTAGCGGTGGTGGATGAGAGACTGCAGACAGAACCGATTGAATTAGCTTTCACTTTTGTTTACATGTCCGTGTTTGTTGAACAGATGTATTGATAAAGTATTGACTTTTTACTCGCAAATATTTTAGTGCACGTGCAGTAACAAGTAACAGGTGGTCGACATCGACGTGAGTATCTTTCACCTCACCTGGTTCCCCACAGCAGCCTCTATGCTCGCACTTTGTGTGTGTGTTTGTGTGTGTGTATGTGTGTGTGTGTGTTTGTGTTCGTGTGTGTGTTTGTGTCTATGTGTTTGTGTCTGTTTGTGTGTGTTTGTATGTGTTTGTGTGTGTTCGTGTGTGTGTTTGTGTGTGTGTGTGTGTGTGTTTCTGTCTATGTATGTATGTGTTTGTGTCTGTTGTGTGTGTGTGTGTGTGTGTGTGTGTGTGTGTGTGTGTGTGTGTGTGTGTGTGTGTGTGTGTGTGTGTGTGTGTGTGTGTGTGTGTATAGTTGGAGGAGCTCAGCCCGACAGAAAGTGCTGAGCAGATGCTGCAGTGTGATAATAAATGACATCAAAACTTTAAAAAGGACAAATAAAAAGCACCAGTATCGTCGGGGCTTATCAAATTACAATCTTTAATAATTTACCACCGGGTCCGTTTATTACCGGGTTTTGGAATGCATCCCTACCTTCAGATGACGTAAAGCGCGAAAAGGCTCTCTATAGATCCAGCGTTGGTTTGTCCGTTCTGAGCTGCCGTAGAAACATGGCGGGTAAAGATGGCGGACTCCGTGAAGACGACCCACTCTCTATGTAGATATAAATGTATTTTTCTAAGCTAATGAAACACTACGAATCTTAGTTTAAGGTGATTATACACTGATTAAAGCATAGTTATGAATATTATATTCCATTGCTGCCAATTAATCGCCCTAAATGTTACACACTGTTCCTTTAATGATTGAGAGGAATGGCACAAATCATGGGGAAAATGTAATATCTGTAAACATACCCAAGTTGTTTGTTTTCAACAAGCACAGATTGTGTTGAGTTAAAACATAAACGGAGATTAAAGTTACGAGAAGAAAGTGAAACACTTTAGTTTACTGAAACAAAGCTTAAAGATCACAACTTTAGTTTTCCAAATATTGCACACTTTCCTCAGGTTTTTATGATACCACTTCAGCCTGTTGGATGAAACTCCACATACACTGTCCCATGACTGCAGCTAACACCTTTTAGCTTTTATTCTCGCTAACCAGGGAGCGATTCACACCTGCAGCCTATAATACTGATAACTAGTGTTTGATAGAAAACCAGCTTGAAGTGATTTGTAAAAACACATTTTTATCAAATGATTGAAACTATAATGAAGACATTGAAGCGACAGACGTGTAAAGTGTAGTAATTTCACTATTTTATGAAACCTTACCACTTGCTATGTTTTCCCTGTCAGAAGTGACCAGTCTGTTGGAGAGAAGCGCGGAGCTGATTCGGACCCTGGAGCAGATAAACATGTCCCTGAGGGAGGGGAAGAGTCTGGACATCAGCCACAGGACCCTGGAGGCCATCACTGGATTCAAGGCCCAGCTGGAGAGCCTGCTGCAGGGGAGGAAGTGGAGGAATGCTGTGGAGCATGTCTGGGCCTTTGGGCCTCGCAGGTCTGACACAGGCTTTAGCAACATGGTTCATGAATCAGGGGAGGCAAAATGTATTCAGTTTGGACTCATATGGCACATAACATTCTACTAATTATAAGAACATTCTCCTACAGGAAGTGTGGCCTTTATTTACCTCAACTGCAGGACCAGAAAGCAGGCCTGTATTTGAGATGGGCCTTTATTCCTCTTTTGCTCTGTTTTTGTATACATATTTAATCTGATTTCAGTTAGAAGTCGTTCTGTTTTGTCCACGATTTTAAGGATAATTTATAATTATGCAGCACAGGCTTGCAAAACAAATGAAGTTATCACCCATTTGCTGCACAAGAAAAACATGACCAAGCACAACAAAATCCGTAGTACATTCCTGTAGTATTGAATTTGAATTTGCACCAGGAGGAATGTAAACAGCAGCATTAAGACAGTTCTCTGGGCAGATAGTATGGCTGGTATCTTAACATAAAATATTCGACATCAGGGAAACATGATCCATCAGCTCATGTTTCAGCACCAAGCATCATTGATGTATACTCAGAGTACACCTCCTCTTGTCCCACCGGAGTCTGCTCACTGTTTTGGTTTTACGGCCAACAACTTTCCTGTTTGGATTCAGTCTCACTTTTCTCATCACCCTTGTTTTTAGCAGCAGCAGGCAGTCATAAGCCCACTGCACACTACCTGCTCAGCACCAGACAGAGACTAGCTCATGAACATGGTGAAGTATTTGTCAGCTAAGGTGCCAGGTATTCTTCTCAGGATTGGTAGAGACCTAAACAGAGCTAAAAAAGAGTGAATATTGGACTTAAATTTATCAGGTGGACACAAACCCGAATCCAAATGAATGTTATTATTGCCCTGTGTCTGCTGGATGGTTTGATAAAAAACTGTTGGAAACACATTTGCTATTGCGAATGTGTGTGGTGCTAATACGTCATTGGTGTGTTTACAGCTTGTTGGACTGTCTCCAAGTGGCCAACAAATCGCAATTAATGCAGCTTTTAAGTAATTGTAGAAATACAGTATTTCTTGTCACTTCAAAACAGATAAGCACTAGCGTTTGAAATATGTGGTCTTAAGAAAATCCTTTGGAATGAAGCTGCACTACATAGCTGGGGTTTGTATTTACACAAATGAATGATTTAGGTATTCATCGTGTACTGTTCTTGTTTTAAGGTATGGGCCCAACATTCTGCTGAACAGTGTGGAGGGCTACCAGCGGCCTTCAGTGTGGCAGTGTTTGGACAGGGGAGTGAAAGCTGGCGAGGCTGGAGCTCAGGCCGCTGTTATACGGGACTTGGATAACAGCATAGTCAGCGGCTTCCAGCTAGCCACTCTGTCAGGGCCCATGTGTGAGGAGCCCCTGATGGGAGTTTGCTTCTCCGTGGAGAAGTGGGACATCCAGTCTTCAGCCCCCCCACAACATCAGGACTCCTTGGAGGAGGACTCCATATCCCATGGGACTTTAGAAGACAGCAAAGTGGAAGGCAGCAGTGAGACACTGGCGGAGGGTACGACAGACAGGCCGCTCCAGGCCAGGCGCAGGCCAGGGGCTGCCTCAGCAGACTGCTACGGGCCAGTCTCCGGCCAGCTGATCGCTGCCATGAAGGAGGCCTGCCGTCACGCTTTCCAGGCTCAGCCCCAGAGACTCATGGCAGCCATGTATACCTGCGAGATAATGGCCACTGCTGAGGTGCTGGGTAAGAGAGCATTGTCAACCAATTTCTGCCAAACAAAGAAAATCTTCTTGATTGACGATGATCCGTTTCATTAGTTTTTACGTTTTTTTAAAAATAGTAATGAAAAAACACTTTCTATCTTATAGTGGTATTCCTCCATGTAGATAATTTAGCATTCATTTGTCCAGGTTTTGAGATATCTGTCTCTGAGATGTCTGCTTAAACCCCAGTAAAGTGGAAGGTAGTGGGATTTTGTTTGTGACTACATTACATTACAGTCATTTAGCAGACGCTTTTATCTACACCGTAGGCTCAGCTACAGGAGCAATTTTTGGGGTTAAGTGTCTTGCTCAAGGACACATCGACATGCGATTAGCGGAGCCAGAATCGGGGATCGAACCACCGATCCTCTGATTGAAGGACTGCACTGCTACCCACTTAGCCACAGTCGCCCTAGACTAGAATGGTCTCTAACCACGGTTCTGTGCCTGCATGGTACATATACTCTAAATTATTTACTACAAGATGAATTCAAAGGTAAAGATAGCATTATTTTGGCAGTAGGGGATTCCTGTCGGAGAATGGCAATGTGCATTTTCCAGTTCTGAGCCAGTGGAGAAACTCTGACAGTCAAGTGACCTTCTTGCAGGTTGAGGCTGTCCCTGCAGATTGAAGGGATGCTGCAGTGTGGGCCCTACTTCATTTCCGTTGCAGAGGAAGAACTCACCTGTAGCTTTTTGTCAGGCAGCTTGAGATCGCAATGAGGACATCTGCAGTTATGTCAGGGTATCCAGTATGTTAAACAAACCGGGTTGATGGTGTGTCATCCGTGTCTAAGTGTAAAATCCGTGTAAAAGTGTTCGTAGCTGCTAGGCCCTGCCATCATAGAGAGAGATAATACACTATGAATCATAGCAGTGAGAATTATGAGACAGTCACAGGTTCATTGTTTTGCACTTACAGAAGTTCAAATTCTACTTCCACACCTTCACACACGTCAATCACTGCGGGAAGTGGCGTCATTTGGAAAGTTACAATTGTCAAATGTAGCCCCTCCCCCGCCTATCTATTAGAGCTCCCCAAAACAGATATCAATGCCATCTGAAAGGAGAGAGTGGGAACCCTTGTATATGGTATGTATTTATTCATGATTCTACCAAGAGTGTGTTGCTCCTATATGCATTCAACAGCAGCACAGAGCCACTGCTACAAATAGCCTCAAACTCAATTTTGGCCACCACAGCAAAAAACTAAAAAGTAGTTGTAGTTACTGGATGTTCTATAAGAGCGAGAAAAAAAAGGAGAAGAAGAGGGAGTGAGATGGCGTCTGGACGAGAGACGTGACCAGATTCTCATAGTTAATAAAAAACTAAAGACAGTCGAAGTGTATATAACAAGGACCTACCGATGCACATTCAACCCACACTGGACCCGTTCATATGAGTCAGCTGTCACTCTGTGAGTCTGCAGTGAAGTTACTTCACTTAAAAACCGGAGAATTGGAAAGTAACATTGGGCTTCATGATCAGAGACGTCTACACTTCTGCCCGCTCTGTTTCTCTCTCTCTTCAATGTTGTCATGATCGGTAGAGTCTACATTATGAGCAATAATGGAGTAATGCATATGATAATAAACAGATACAAAACAAAGCAAATCCTCTTTCCCAATACTAATACTTGTGTACTATACATACGTATATTCAGTTTCCCAGGAAGAAAGGGCAAAACACTATAGTTTTAACACAACTTCATTAGTTGATAGTTACTTGTTTTAGGAGGTGCTGCAGCACACTTACTTCCTGGGTCCATGCTATTTGCATAAATCATTATCTCAATAAATATACTGAAAATGTCCCTGCTTATGGACATATTGGAACCTCGGTGTTGTTGGTTTATAACAAATCAAGCTTAATTCCCGTAATATTCCGATCTGTGTGATAGTATTTATGACATAAACAACAGTTTGGAAAAATAAATTGACGTGAAATTAATTGCCCGAAAAAAAGGCCTTAGGACAGGCCACTTCTTTCATCGGTCTGTCTAGAAAGATGAGACTTATTTTTAAAGTTTCCTGTCCATGTTTTTTGCTACATGAGTATCTACTGCTGCACTAGATAATAAAAACTGAGCTTATCAAGATTTTACTGAAGCTAACAGTATGATTAGTTTGTTAGGATTCATTAATTACAGCTCCCACAAGGCTTTGAAAACTTTGGAAACAGAACCACTGTCATGCAGACGTACAGTTCCAACTAGAGCTACACTAATAAATCAGCTAGAATATACCTGCAATATTGGATACTATAGATAAATCTGTATCGATGCATCCTTGTGTAAAGAAGTAACAAAAAATAGCTGGACACAGATTTCAAACTAGGCATAAGGCGGTTGGGCTATGGTTCAAACCTTTGTCTTAGTTTGTTGAAATGTCTTTACCTGGAAAAAAAATTTTTCCAGGAAATGTGATCATGTGTTCTTTGCCTCTTTCTATACCAGGCCGGGTGTATGGTGTACTGGGGAAGCGAGAGGGTCGCGTCCTCCATGAAGAGATGAAGGAAGGGACGGGCATGTTCATCATCAAGGCCATTCTGCCTGTGGCTGAGAGCTTTGGATTTGCCGACGAGTTCCGCAAGAAGACCAGCGGCTTGGCCAGTCCACAGCTGGTCTTCAGCCACTGGGAGGTGAGTATTATATACATATGTATATATTAGGGGTGGGGGAAAACTTGATACCACATATTATCGCAATATTTTGCATGGCAAAATTGTATGGATACACGAACGCCAACAATCTTTTATTATATAAACTATTAATATTGCAATGGCAGATGTCGGAATTTAGCGATATGCCCAACTGCGGTTATATACGTCACAGTTTCATAACCATGACTGATTCTTGCATAGAGACATGTTGTTGTGAGTCACGTCTCCGTGTGTGTGCGCCGGTTTGTTTTGTGTGTTTGAGAGAGTCGTGCCACTCACCTGAAGCATTGCTGTAAACATTTCAGAGGGAAACAACTCTCCAGCCTTATATCCGCAACAAGGAGCCATAAATCAGCAGTGAGGGAGCATTTTGGATACAAAATGACCAGAGAGTTATGTGAACCTTGGATTAATCAACCAAAAATTTCGCGGACCCCCTGCAGTACCTCTGCGGACCCCCTACGGGTTGCGGACCCCCTGTTGAAGACCTCTGCTCAAACAATAATCTTAGTATAAAAATGTCCCACCACTCAAAGCGCTTTAACACTACATTTCATTAGTCACCCATTCATACACTGATGACAGGAGCTACCATGCAAGGTGCCACCTGGCCATCATCGCCTAACCATTCAGACCCATTCATACACCGCAGGCTGTGACAGCTGAGGGGCGACTGTGGTTTAGTGATAGAGTGGGTTGTACGTTGTTCAGAGGATCGGCGGTTCGATCACCTGCTCCACTAGTCCATGTCGATGTGTCCTTGGGCAAGACACTGAACCCCAACTTGCACAGTACATTTACATTTACCATTTACTATGAGTAGGCTACCGTTTGGTCGTTTTGGTAAACATTAAGAGGTTGAAGAGATTAAGAAGCTGGCTAGCACTAGTGCCAGTGTTGCTCAATCACGTAACCCCTATTGCAGTTCATAGCAGTCCCTCAAGTCTCCCGAAGCACTACTGCTGGAACGGTTCTAGTTATTTTTCAAAGGAAGGCTTTTTGAAAGGCATCTTGAGATAGCAGGAAGAGGCGGACTTTCAACATGGTGGGTGGATTCTTTTCTTTTGAATGTTTTACACTGTACAAACATTTCTATTGCATTATAATAGCAATGTGTTCTACATGTGTCTAGAACTGCGTTCACATGTGTGTTTCTTCATCAAGAAAGGATTTCCTGATAGACTTATCCTAATACCAGAAGGAAATGGGGTCCATGTCTCATAACAATCACTTTTCTGGGGAGATTTTATTCAGAGCAGCTCCAATACTTGATTTGCTGTGTCAGCAATTTCTTTCCTCTTTAGGGGTTTAAAGCAGTGGCGGGCCGTGCATTTTATACCTGGGCCATCAGTGCTGTCCTACCACAGTTGAGCCTCCTCATGACGCCACAGCTACGGTTATTATTTGTTTCGTGTAAAAATGAAGCTCAACACCTACAAATACACAAATTACTGAGTGCAGATACATGAATACGAGCTGCGTAATGAACAGACAGTGCATTAAAAAACCTGCGGAGCTATCACACGTATTCATCCACACACTGAAGAGCACGGGCCATTCAAATATTATTCACATCAGAGGGAACAATATTAAATAGACAAATAAACACAGTAGTAACGCTACGATCACTACCTCCAGGAAATACACGACACCTTAGTTCTTGTTACTGACGGATTTATTCGTCTGTCAACACCGAGAGGGAAAATGAGTCCACTTAAAAACACATGAATCTTCAAAAGATGATCACTTTAACTCAAACTTAACTTTAACACTTTAACTTTAACACTTTGCGCGGAGTATATAGACTTCTGCCGCTTCACGTGTCTTCTTGTTGCTGTGCACCGACTAAATGTGTCCCCAGAGCAACATAGGACATAACAATAATTCCCATCACATATAAAACCAAACAAAAATCCATATTCATAAAAACAAGTTGTACAAATAATAATATATAAACAAGCATATTGAAGCTACTGCAGATGTAAAAACAAAATCAGTTCACTTACCAGAGCTGCTGTTCACTATTTAAAGACAAAGTCCATCCTCCTTTCTTTGTTAATAAAGAGTTTAATCTCACGGTTGTTCAGTACATCCGGCGTTTTAGTTCCAGTAAGAAGTCCTTCTCCATTCATGGACGCCAGTGAAGACAGTCGAGCCTCCCCAGTTGTATTTCTTGATATTGCAGCAGATATTGGGATTGACACCGCCCAACATGTCAGGCTAGCCCACTGACCAATCACGTATGGCTAGACCAGCTAGAAGGCTCTGACACGTCAAAGAATACGCCCAACATGTCAAACTAAAGATCTGATTGGTTGAACACTATGACAATCAACAATATCGTCCCCATTCACTTAAACTGCAAAGGGATTCACTTGTGAGTCTGCAGGCCTCGGGCCTCTCTTCTTACCTAGAGACACAGAGGTGAACTCTGATTGGATAAAAGCTCTACTTAAAACAAGCTGCACTGGAAGCAGAGCAACTGAGGAAGACAGTAACTGTGCAATGAGAAAATAAGCTAATGGGAAAAAAAATTATAATACATGTAGTGTATTTATGAAAAATTATAAAATAGCTATAACTTTGTGATTCTGTCTAGGCCAGCAGAGAAGGCCTTGCTGGCCCTGACGGCCCACCACTGGTTTAAAGGAATAGTTCAGAATAGTTTAGAAGTGTGGTACTTATCCACTGTCAGTATATTACCTACAGTAGATGAAGTTTGGAGAAACAGACTGGAGACTAACCGATGGAGGAATCAGTAGTCCAGCAACTCTTGTGTTCTGGGAGGTAAAATGACTGATTTTGTCAGTGCAGTCCTGTGGCTTTGATAAGAGGATGGATAAGTTTCACTTTGAGTTCAGTTCCCCATCAGAAATGGCAGTCCGACAGCAGGGTAAAGCAGTGGAAATGTTCTAAATAAACTGATAGCAATTGTTTTTAGGTGTCTAAAATACGTCTTGTACTCTAGTAATCTACTGTAGTAATACACTGACTATGGAAAAGTACCTCATACAAACCCACTTCAAAACACCAGAAATATCCTATTGTAAAACTTAATGTCTGATTTGTGTTGTTGCAGTTATTCATATATTTACCCACTTTTGTTCAAAAAATTGTAGAGACATGAAACTGTCTGCTTTTTTGCCAACTTTTTTCTTACCCACAGACTGTATAAAAGAAGTGGATTTCTGGACTGTGGCTTTGGAGCCTCGAGTTTGGCCTTTGGCCATCTTGTTTTTTTAAAAACCAGAAGCGACCACATTTTGTGGTTGATTAAGTGGTTGGAGCTGTGGAGGAGCGAGGCCTGGCGGGGCCAGGTACCGTTAGCATAGCAAACAATAAGGCTACATCCATACTACTCCGTCCACACGGCGTTTCAGCATCGTTTTCGAATTGATCTCTGTCCACACTAAAACGCCTGAAAACGAATATCACGTGACTCTTCATGTACACTGGGCATGTGCGTGGGTGGCGATGTAAACAGGAAGTAGATTGGTTGCTTCGTTAAAAAAAATACGACAGAGTAATAAAGTAGTCTTTAATAATGAAAGGTTGTGTTTGATACTTAAGATCTTCTCTAAAATCTTCCTCTATGAACTCAAACAGACAGTTCGTGGAAAGTTTTAGAAGTTTTATTTTTCAGACTTAGTTACAACGCTGTGGGTCTCTGTCTCTCTCACATCACTTACACGTAAAGGTTTACTAGATTATGGGTCCATAAATGTGGTCAACACACGTCTCTCACTCGTTCCCTCTCGGTTTCGTTGTTTCTGTTCTCACTCGTAGCTCTGCTGGTGGCTTAACTATCTGTCATACTGAATAGCATTTACTGCTTTTGTTCCTTTATATTTTTTCTGCGGACTTCACAATAGTTGTGCAGAACAAAATAAGCATTAATAAGAAAAGGAAAGTCCTCTGTTTTGTGTCCATCACCCTTCCTAAAGCCGCTAACCGTGACTTCAGACGTCCGCTCCGTAGGGATGATAACCCCGCTGGACACACCGCTGGTCACTAATTGCTCCAATAACAGCTGCTTCCTCCACAATAATGCAGACTTTAACTGAACAACAGCTGCTAGTAAAGGCAACAAGGTCAGCAACACCTGTAATCAGTTGTCCGTGTTAAATTAACCTGGTAGTCGATCGGTAAACAATGTTCTTGTTTGTGATCTTCTGGGTAAGGGTCAGGTGATATGAGTGTGACGAATCAGGGAAGGACACGTCATGACTGCTAAGAACCAATCAAGTAGCGAACGCGGGTGTGGGCGTCATCGTTTCTAAACGTATCCGTTTTCGGCCGTCCACACGAAAACACAACCCGGAGTTTTCAAACTTATCCATCCTCGGGAGCGTTTTTCAAACTCCTCCGTTTTCGTTGCTCGAAAACGCCAGCGTAATGTGAACGCTCAGTTTAAACGTAGCAAAACATATGCATTGATAAATGGAAACGGAGCAGTGTGGACATGGCATAAGTCACCAGATAACGCTAGCTAACTAGCTATCCATAATTTCTGTTAACTATGATATTAATTGGGATGATGATTTTGGCTAGCGATAAACATGCTTATGTCAGGTAAGACTAAAGGGCAAAGAATAGTAGCGTATACTAGGTATAATAGTAAAAACATGCTTTAAAAAATGTACTTACCTGAAAATATGAACAGCTGACTCCTTAGAGCAGGGTTCACTAATAGGCGGTCCGTATCCAGACCCAGACACCGTTGTATCCAGACCTGGACCTATAACCGATAGATTATTCAGAATTATTCAATGTTGAAGCTTCTATTTTAACCGGCCCAGCTTTTCCAGCCTTTACGCAGCGGTCCAGAAAACATAGATTACATGCCTTGTAAATCATCTCACGTGATGCTGCTCAGCCAATCAAACATGTGTATTCCAATAAGCCTTGAGTGGCTTGAGTGAGGTATAAACAGACGGGAGAAACGGGGCGAGAGACCGAACATTTGGAAAAGTACGTGAGTCAGAGATGTTATTTCACATGGCGTTCTCCAAAAAGAGACCAGAGTCTTTAACCAAGAATGGACAGACTTTTATATGTTAATTCTGCTCACGGGCAGTTTATAACCAGCATGTCTCATACCATGACGATTATTAAAGCAGCAATATGAAGCGCCACTAAAGAGACAAAGCACAACTCTTTTGAGCAAACGTACCCACTTACATCAGAAATGAAGGCACAGAAAATAAATAATCTAAGAGCCTAATATGATCAGAATCTGAACACATGAATTCACTGACCAACAATCATGTTAACAGAGAGGAATAGAGCTGAAACAAGTGGTTTAATAACGCATAGATATAATCCATGCTCACAAATTTCTGTTATTAGAAGGGTTAGTATATAATATAATAATGTGGCTTTTTTGGGTGACATCACTTCACACCTGAATGAACTGAATTTAAAGCTCTAGGACAATTCAGTTATATTCTTTTTTCTAAAATGAAGTACTTCATTTTAAGATAAACATTTTTCAAAAGCTTTCTGTAATGTTTTTTATTTTTAAATCCAGCCCTTATTGTAATTGAAATGAGAGAAGAACATATATTTATTATTAGAGTATTTATTATATATAATTCATCCAATTCAATATGAAAACTTACGATAAATATTGTAGAGATATTATTCAATTGAACTTTCTTTATTTGATTTGACAGTCAGTTGTTGACTACATACAGACGTTAATACAACTGTTGGCTACTTCAATAATTATGGGACTAAATCAAGCAAGTTAGACATTGTGATGTTCCGGACCACTGCATAAGGAAATTCTTTCTAACTGGACCCAGTTGAATATTAATTGAATGGCCCTGCCTTAGAGTGCCTTTCAGTACAATTGAACGCTGACAACGCTGTGGTAGAGACCTGTCAATCAAAAGGTAGTCCCGCCCTAAAGCATAGCCTGCTTTATGGTCTATTTGACTAAATCAGGGGTCTCAAACTAATTTTCACTCCGGGCCACATCAGTGTCATGGTCGTCCACAAAGTTGTAAATATAACTACTCGTAACATATTGTTAAATAACTGTCTCTGCATTTGATTATTGTTTATTCAAGTGTAAAAATATTGTACATGCAGTTATATAAATGTAAAAATATATTTAAGCACATTTCTGTTATTATAACTTAAATCCTTTTAATTTAGGGTTAAGAAACCCACATTACTCTATCAAAGATCAAACTATTAAATAAAATAGCAAAGACAAATATCAAACAAGTTATTACAATAACTTTGTTCAATGCTTAAAATCCTTTCAAGGTCATTGAAAGTCATTGAAAGTCATTTTCTCATAGACTTCTATACAACCAGAGGAGTCGCCCCCTGATGGACATTAGAGAGAATGCAGCTTTAAGACATGAAGCTTTGGCTTTACTCTTCAGAATCCGAGGTTGCTCCTTGACCTGCTATAACAAACAATAAGCACGTAAGCTTAAGCCAGTAAATGTCAGCCTGGACGTGGAATTAAATTCACTCAGCTGCTAGTGCATCAGGTTGACCGATCTAACGCGAATGCAGTCTAATAAACAGTCCTGCAATCAATGAAGGTCATGTTCAGCTTTTATTGAAACTTTTAATGTTCATTTTGAGGCTCCAGTTTGTGTTGCCGTTGAACTGTATTGCATTATACAAACAAGTGTGTCTGTTATGTAATCTATCCTGTCTGATATAAATGGGGAAGACAAAATAATAGAAACACTGTCAGTACAACCAATACAATTCAACAGCACCACAAACTACAGCCTCCAAATGAAACAAAAGGTTGAGTCAGCACATCTCTAAAACAGATTCAACTTTAGAAACTTCATGAGGAAGGATGAAATGCACAAGAGTTGTTTTAGACTGCATTAGTTTTAGCTAGGAGTACTTAATAAACTGGCAACTGAATGTATGTTTATAACTTTGACGTTTCATCCACTTTATACAAAAGTGCATTCAGTACTGGATAAATGGGCTGCTCTTGTTTCTAGAGAAGAGTCTGCAAGGCAACAAATAGTGGAAAAAGCAACCCTTTGTGAAGCCACTGTATTTATATACACACACAGTGAGCTTGTTATGTGGGGCTGTAGGTCAATGAGGCTGCTGGTTAATGAGGGGGAGCTGGGATCAAACTGCAACAGACAACATGTGCGTTAAACCGTTATTCCTGCTGCTTGGCTGCTCGAGCTGCAGCACGCACACACACACACACACACAGATACGAATACACACACACATGCACACGCATATACACACATACACAAACACGCACACACAGACACACACTCTGCGTCTTTGGGTCACTACGTCCTATAGGCCATATGGACATGATGGACAGTGTCCGTTGGGATAATGGTTCAAGTTGTCTGTAGAGAGAGAGATGAATCTCAGACACATGTCAGAAGAGCCTCACTGTGATTTGAATGTTTCAGTGTTCATTTTAAACCCTGCCATTGAAGAGCCATACAGATAAAGCACACATGACATGTAGTGTGAAAGCACTTTGAGTGGTCAGAAGACTAGAAAAACGCTTCACAAGTAGAGTCCATTTACCAAAGTGAGAACACTGCCAGGACAGACACTGAAGCTTCACTGGCCTTACAATTCCATTACAATTCACCTGTCAATGATTCTCAATGCATCTAAATGTATTGCAGCAATTTTCTATACTACTGTGCACTTTTTCAAAAATGATAGTAGTCAGAACTCTGACAGACAGTCATCTGAACTCCCTTTTTATTTAAAAAGTGCCTTCACAAATCCGTTTACAGCAGTCTATTATATGAAAAGCTGGATCTTTTCAATACCAGTATCTGTGTGAGCCTCCTCAGAACACAAACATTACAAAACATTCATCCTTCTGCGGTGCATCACAAGTGTGCTGTAGTTTTCACATAGCAGCTCTAAGACAGGGCCCGTCCTGAATGCCTATGGCATTGTACACTGCATGGATTAGCCAAGTGGACTTGTTCTGACTCACAGCTCTTCTACTCTTACTTGGTTTTAGTTACTGCATCTCCCGACAGGGTCAACATCTCTACGCTTGAATTTCAGCCTGCACGCACCTTTCAGCCCAACATTGTTGAATCAGAGAAGCTAATATTGGCGAGAGAAAGAAGCTAGCGGACTGCCAAGTGCTCGCTGTTCTGTATGAAAGGTTGATCACTGGCTCCGCAAGTGATTGCGGCGCTTGGTTGTGCACCTCTGAATTTTGTAACTTGCCGCTTGATCACGTCACCAATAGCTAACTGATAAAAGCACTATTTACTTGTCTAGGGATTACACAAAGAAGGCAAATTCGTTTTTCAATCCTTCCGAAACAGGCGGTCTAAAAAAAAAATCTTCATTTGAGTAAATATTTTGCAGCCAAATCAAATAGTTTACATGAGATTCAACCTTTGTTTCTTTATAATGCTTTTAATACTTGTCTTCTTTACAGTTCTTGTACAAAGACAACTAAGTAGGCCATGAATATAAGAAACGAGTTTACAGATAATTACAATCCCTCCTCGTCATTGTGGAGGTTGGTTTATGGCTTTTGTCGGTTACACTTTCAGTCTATGGCCATATCTATGGGTTACACTGGTTTTCTTTTTGATTCTTCACAGTTGATTTTGTTTGTACGCCCTCTGGTGTTTTGGAGAATAATGCGCCGCACAGTGCAGAGAGTATAAACGCCTCCGTTCATGCTCGGAGCTTGCGCGTAGTCTGCAGAGGCTCACGCTACGGCGCCAAGTGCAAGTTTAAGGTCACTCAATTTCACATGACACACAAAATACAGTATTTGGACCAAAAGCTGAAAATAGCAAAGCTTGAAATATTGACTCTGACCATAAATGGAATATTAGTGTTAATGTTCTTTGTGAACTGTAGCTGCCATGGAGCCTGTAGAGCACATGCATGTGTGCCATGACCTTCTTTTCATCATTTTAACCCCGCCATCTTGCAGCACCTTGCTGCACACACACACACGACCCCCCCAGCCCAGCATGCCATTGTCTTTGTCTCATTAAGTTGTCTGTCTGATTTCATTACTGTGCAGACGCTTCCTCACAAAGAGTTGGTCCTGACCCCCCCCAGTCCCCAGTCCCCTAGCGCTCTCAGCTTCAGGACTCGCCTGCTGCTTAGTGCTGATGTCAACATTCTTCCTGACAGCGATTGGATATGGCCAGGATATTGGATTAACATATGAATGAGCATAGAGGCAGAGGGAACAGGTTTTGAGCGTTGTATTGTTGTGTAACTGAGGGGTCCGTGGCTCCTGTGGGGACGTTTACATTAGATTTCCATCAGAATAGAGATTTTTTTCAGCTGCAGACTGGAGAATAGGGTGAATAAGTCTTGTATTGATCAGCCAAAGCATCTGTCTGACAGTACGACTATTGTGCGTGTGCGTGCGTGCGTCTACTGCCTCAGCACATTTCTGTGCTCCTGGCGTCTGTTTTTGAAACTGCTTGTTACACACACGTCTTACTCGCACACACTAACTCAACACAGAACTCCACCAACATGAATTCAGTCAGACAGTCACCCTAGCACTTGACTGTTGCAGATTCCCATCCCTCCTCACCTCCCACTGGATCCCTTTGTTATGCTGTGTGTGTGTGTGTGTGTTTTTTTTTTGTTGTCTCCTGTAATCCGCCTGTTGTTGGAGCTGGCTCTCTGCCATCTGTCCCAGTGTAACCAGAGCCATGTGCCTGTGCTGCAACTGTAATAGTTCTCTGTGTGCGTGTGTGTGTGTGTGTGTGTGTGTGTGTGTGTGTGTGTGTGTGTGTGTGTGTGTGTGTGTGTGTGTGTGTGTGTGTGTGTGTGTGTGTGTGTGTGTGTGTGTGTGTGTGTGTGTGTGTGTGTGTGTGTGTGTGTGTGTGTGTGTGTGAGAATGGCAGTAATAAACAATTAAATGAAGTACATGAACAAGACTAGACACAATCTAACAGCCACCTTTGCTATAATCCAAAAGCAGCTGTTTGTGGCATAAACCAGAACAGAGCGTACAAAGCTTTGCATTACACCCGTCGTAGCGAGAATAAACTCTGTGTCACAAGTTGTTAAACTTGACTACAATCAACCAAAAAGGACCAACATGGCTATATTCTATCCCTCTGCTCTCTGTCCTCCAGGTGATCAGCAGTGATCCATACTGGGTTCCCACCACAGAGGAAGAATACCTGCACTTCGGGGAGAAAGCCGACTCTGCAAACCAGTCCCTGAAATACATGAATGCTGTCCGCCGCCGCAAAGGCCTCTACGTAGAGGAGAAGATAGTGGAGCATGCAGAGAAGCAGAGAACACTCGGCAAGAACAAGTAGAGAGAAAACACACAGAAGATCCCTCCAGGAGCAGCTCCTCCAGTCTGGCTGAGAGACACTGCTGACATCCATCCAGGACTGCAGACATGCTGTACACATGCTATAGAGAGCTGCCTGAATGAGTCCTAAAACCCAGACATGAGTCGGCATTTTTGCACCTCCGGTTCCCTCGTCTCGACGTCTATGGTTCTTTTTGTGTGTTTTTGGTTGGATGTCTGAAATAAGGTCTGTGGTAAACACGAGCTGGAGACATTCTAACGAAACAACAAAAATACGACTTCCCAGCACTGCTCGATTCTCAACCAATGGTTGGCCTCAGAACGCCATCTAGTGGGCAGTACTGACAAATGGTTAGATTACATTTAAAAACAATATTTTTGGGTTATACACAGCTGTTCATTTTTATTTCTCAATGTGCTCAAGAATTCACAAAAATAAAAATAGTCAAATTGAAATGCTTTATTCGGTCATCCAAACACATCATCCGGTAGGCAAACGGGTTCTAGCACTGTTAGCTAACGTTCCCTCGGATGCAGTCACGCAAAAAGGATCGGTTGTTGAAATGAAAAAGTGATGAAGGACACAACCTGCACTAGTAAAGCTCCAATGTGTGTATATCTGGGTTGATAACGGGAGGCAGTGATGGTGGGGGTAAGCAGAATATTTATTTTGGTTACTGCCCAGTTTATTAATTCTCCGTTTTATCATGGTATGTTTTTTCTCCTTTATGTGGGAAGGTGGTCCTCTTAACTTGTTTAACAATCAGAAGTGTATTTTCAAAGAGACCCTCATCTCAGCAGCAGTGGAGCTGCAGTTACAGTCTTACTGTTTAGTGGATTAGTGGGGGTGAATATGTACATATTGAGAGTAAAATTTGTAACAAAAAGTCTGCTAACTTTCTGTAGAAATCTAATTGTTTTCATTAGTTTTTAAAGCAGAAAGATAGCATGCAGTAAATACTGACCAATTAAATGGCCCCATTGGATGGTCAATTATTTCTCATTGCTTTACAGATTTACTGTTGCATGACATGGCTTCGATCCCCAAGAGTGCTCAGTTTCCTCCTTAAAAGTGTTGGGGGCCACTGCTGGGGCAGAAGAAATCTGAGATTTTAAGAATATAGTTAATATCGAAAGTTACCGAAGCACTGAGAGACAACTGAGAAAAAGAAATTCTATCTCTGGCTAGAAATGTATTTTAATGTGTACTAATCTGTCGTTAAGGAAAACAGGAATGGGATGTGTCTGCGATGCATCGGTGAGTCTTTGAACAGTTCACACTTGCGTTCGAGCGCCGAGCCAATGCCGTTTTTCCTCTGATCTGGGCTTTTGTCGGTGAGCGGTAAAGCAGGGCTGAACTAGGCATTGGCATGAAACCTGCAGAGCACTAACATTCCCTCAGTGAGTGTTGGGTGACGTCCTGCAGCTCCTTCTTTGTCCATGTTAAGGCGGTGATTCTTGAAGAGGAAAAATGTTAACGTTATACTAAACATTGACTTTTTTTATCAAATAAAATCCCTATTCTCATCACCCTTTTTTCCCCATGGCAATAGCGGCACATGTAGATGCAGCGACCGGTAGCTACAATGTACTTTGCTACCTTTTTGGTTTCATTATTTGTCTTTTTGTGTTTATTACCTGAGCACTAACTATAGCCCGAACTATAAACCTGAGCCAGCCCTAACTATAAACCTGAGCCAGCAGCCCGAACTATAAACCTGAGCCAGCCCTAACTATAGACCTGAGCCAGCCCTAACTATAGACCTGAGCCAGCCCGAACTATAGACCTGAGCCAGCCCTAACTATAGACCTGAGCCAGCCCGAACTATAGACCTGAGCCAGCCCGAACTATAAACCTGAGCCAGCCCTAACTATAGACCTGAGCCAGCCCTAACTATAGACCTGAGCCAGCCCTAACTATAAACCTGAGCCAGCCCTAACTATAACCCTGAGCCAGCCCTAACTATAACCCTGAGCCAGCCCTAACTATAACCCTGAGCCAGCAGCCCTAACTATAGACCTGAGCCAGCCCTAACTATAACCCTGAGCCAGCCCTAACTATAACCCTGAGCCAGCAGCCCTAACTATAGACCTGAGCCAGCCCTAACTATAGACCTGAGCCAGCCCTAACTATAGTGCCTCTCCTTAAGTGGTCTTATACATCAACACAAATAAGTTTTTGTTTTAAACCGAAAACGATCTCCGTTTGGAAATGATTTCAGTCCATTATAGTAGCAAGCCTGGAAACGACTATCACATGACTATTCACGTTCACATGCATGCTGGCGTAAACAGAAGTAGATTGGTTGCTTAGTTACAGATATTACTACAGAGTATTATCGTAGTCTTTAATAATAAAAGGTAGTACTTGATACTTAAGATCTTTCTCTATAAACTCAAACAGACATTTTTGTGGAAGGTTTTAGAAGTTTTATTTTTCAAACGTAGTCTGCAAGTCTCGCTTTATCTCTCTCTCACACACATCAAATTTACTTCAAAATGAACACTTACAAATCAAAGTTGACTCGATTATGGGTCAATAAATTGGGTCAACACACGTCTCTCACTCGTTTCATTAGTTTTGTTGTCTGTTCTCTCACTAGTATCTCTGCTGTTGGCTGAAGTCTCTGTCGCACTGGAGAGCAATTACTTATTTGGTTCCTTTACAGTTTCTGTGTGGACTTCACAATAGTTATAGTTATAGTTATTAATAAGCATTAATAACAAAAGGAAAGTCCTCCGTTTTGTGTCTGTCGGCCTCCTCAAAGCCTCAAACCGTGACTTTAATACCATTAATAACAATGGCTCCATTGTTGTTAGAAGCATGTAAACTATTCCTTTTCCCAGTGACATCAAGCACACAGCCAATCTGAAACTTTCCTCCAGGAAAGCAGCAAAAAGAGCAGCGCTAAGAAAAAAAGAAGACCTAAGGAGAGAAACAGAGCGGATTTGTTTTTTTATTTAGTGCAAAACTGGAAGAATGCACCCCGCTTCACAATTACTAACAAACGCAAACGGTAAAACAGCAAAAAGGCCATGTCCACACTAATACGTTTCCATTTAAAAACGCATATCTTTTGCTACGTTTACACTGAGCATCCACACTAGGCCGGTGTTTTAGAGCCTTGAAAACGTATCCATTTAAAAACGCTCCCGAGGACGGATACGTTTGAAAGCTCCGGGGTTACCTCCTAGTGTGGACGGCGTAAACGCATAAGTTTGGAAACGATGACGTAGACACCTACGTTCGCTACTTGATTGGTTCTTAGCAGTCACGACGTGTCCTTCCCTGATTCGTCACTCCCCTATCACGTGACACTTTCCCGGTAAATCACAAACAACAGCCTTGATTATCGATCAACTACCAGGTTAATTTAATAATGATTACAGGGTTGCTGACATTGTTACCTATAATAGCAGCGGTTGTGCAGTTAAATTCTGCATTTTATAATTCTACTACTGCGGACATGCGGAGGAAGGTTATTGGAGCGATTAGTGAGCGGCGTGTCCAGCAGCGTTATCAGCCCAACGGAGCAGATGCTTAACAGTAACACCATCACTTATCTTTGTATTACAGGTCAAAATGTCTACTGTTAAGACAGGCAATGATATAGATAGTCCATGATGTGGTCCAGCCCTAACGTGTAGTTGGCTCTCAGACAGGGTCTCCTACTACACTGTCAGGTCCACAGCAACACTGTGACACACTTCTAGAGAGGGTTGTCCGCCAACCGAAAGGTCACCGGTTCGATCCTCGGCTGCACCGTGTCCTGTGTCGAAGTGTCCCTGAGCAAGACACTGTACCCCTAACTGCTCCCCGGGCGCCTGTCATTGGCAGCCTACTGATCCCTATATATACAGGGATGGGTCAAATGCAGAGAATAATTTCCCCACTGTAGGACTAATAAAGGAATGTTTCTTTCTTCTGTGTATTGGACTGATGCACCTCCAGAGTCAGAACACATCCCTTCACACCCCGGACCCAATCTGCTTCAGTCCTAGCCTCTGGGAGGCTACAATAAAGTGAACGCTGAAACAACCAGACATAAGAACAGTTTCAACACTGCACTCATACAATGACAATAACCCTCTAACACCAACATATTCATTACTGCCATTATAAATATATTTTTACAGTTTATAATGCACTTTTTTTTTTTTTTTACAAATGATACCCCCCGTTGACGCGGTGGAGTCCTTCTGCTTCCTGGGCTCCATCATTACCCAGGTCCTCAAGTGGGAGCTGAATATCAGCTCCATCACAAAGAAGGCTCAGCAGAGGATGTACTTCCTGAGGCAGCTGAAGAAATTCAACCTGCCAAAGACAATGATGGTGCACTTCTACACAGCCATCATTGAGTCCATCCTCTGCTCCTCCATCACGGTCTGGTACGCTGCAGCTACAGCCAAGGACAAAGGCAGACTGCAGCGCATCATTCGCTCTGCTGGGAGAGTGATTGGCTGCAATCTGCCGTCCCTCCAGGACTTGTTCGCTTCAAGGACCCTGAAGCGAGCAAGAAAGATTGTAGCCGAAAAATATGTTATCATGGCTTTTTTTGGTTCACACCTGAATGAACTGAATTTAAAGCTGCAGGACAATTCAGTTGAGTTCATTTTTCTAAAATTAAGTACTTTATTTTAAGATTAACATTTATCAAAAGCTGTTGGTTTTATAATATATTCTTAAATGCATTCCCTATTTTACTTGAAACAAGAGAAGAACATGTATTTATTATTAGAGTATGTATTATTTATAATTGATCCAGTTTAACTTGAAAACTGACTAGTACAAAAATGTATTAACAGTGTGGTTTTCGTACTTTTACTAAAGTAAAGGATCTGAATACTTTTTCATCCCCTAATTACTTGTCAGTGATTGGGCAAACAGTTAATATACACAAACAGTGGTTCCTAATCCTGGCTCCAGATCCTTGACCGGGTCCAAATTCTTGTTCATAGTATAAACATATACATTTTTCACGACAGTATGAATAAATATGATAATATCATGGTTTAATCAATTAAGATGAAAGAGTTACTTTCAGCTGTTGGTCATAAGATGTTTGACTATTAAAACAGACATTGTATGTAATAGAATTATGGAGGGAATTTAAATCAATATCTGCAACTTGACTCCAGCTAATTTACAAATGAAACACAATTGAATTTTTGTATTTCAAAAAGATATTAACATACTTTGTATTTCATCAGCCTCTACTGTCTAAAAGGGTAAAAAAAAAGCTGTCGGACAAAAATACAATCTGTACCTCTGAGATGTAGTGGAGTAAAAAGTACAATATTTACCTCTGAGATGTGGTGGAGTAAAAAATACAATATTTACGTCTGAGATGTAGTTGAGTAAAAAGTACATTTACCTCTGAGATGTAGTGAAGTAGGTGGTGTAGTGGCTAGCACTGTCACCTCACAGCAAGAGGGACCCGGGTTCGATCCCCGATCCCAGGTGGTCCTTCTGTGTGGAGTTTGCACGTTCTCCCCATTGCAGCGTGGGTTCCCTCCGGGTTCTCCGGCTTCCTCCCACAGTCCAAAGACATGCAGCTTAGGTTATTTGGAGACTTGAAATTACCCGTAGGTGTGAATGTGAGCGTGAATGTTTGTCTGTCTCTATATGTGACCTGTCCAGGGTGAACCCTGCCTTCACCCAATGTCAGCTGGGATTGGCTCCAGCGCCCCGCAACCCTGAACAGGATAAGCGGTTTGGATAATGAATGAATGTAGTGAAGTAAAAAGTACAATATTTACCTCTGAGATGTAGTGGAGTAAAAAGTACATTATTTACCTCTGAGATGTAGTGAAGTAAAAAGTACATTATTTACCTCTGAGATGTAGTGGAGTAAAAAGTACATTATTTACCTCTGAGATGTAGTTGAGTAAAAAGTACATTATTTACCTCTGAGATGTAGTGAAGTAAAAAGTACATTATTTACCTCTGAGATGTAGTGTAGTAAAAAGTACATTATTTACCTCTGAGATGTAGTGGAGTAAAAAGTACATTATTTACCTCTGAGATGTAGTGGAGTAAAAAGTACATTATTTACCTCTGAGATGTAGTGTAGTAAAAAGTACATTATTTACCTCTGAGATGTAGTTGAGTAAAAAGTACATTATTTACCTCTGAGATGTAGTGGAGTAAAAAGTACATTATTTACCTCTGAGATGTAGTGGAGTAAAAAGTACATTATTTACCACTGAGATGTAGTTGAGTAAGAAGTACAATATTTACCTCTGAGATGTTGGGGAGTCGTGTTTAGCGACTCCCCAATATCTCAGAGGTACGTCTATACCGCCACCTAGCGTCTTCGTCAGGAGTGATATCTGGCCAATCCAGAGACGAGGATTGTAACCAATCACCAGGGGACGCTCCTCACCCTCAAACCATGGTTTTCTCCTAGCAGCCTTAAATTATGCTCGCACGAGCGGAGATAATCTGCGCCTCCGATGTGAAAGCGCTTGCAAAAGTAATTTGCGTGCGCGGCTGTTTGAGTTGCATGCGTGGCACCTCATTTGTGCTCGCGGATTTTGACATTGATTTTCCTTCATAGACAGCTAAACTGATGCAAAAGATCCATTTACCATTACCTAGTTTCTTCAGAATAAAAGCCCCAGAAGTGTATTGTATCCTAACAGGGAACTCAGGACAACACTGTGTTTTTTCAAAATAGATCTGAGACCCATAGATCTTAACAGCAGTTCTTATAGGCTTGGTAAGAGTGCTTTCACTGCAGGTTTTACAGACTGTTCATCCACTACTCATCCATACACTGATTTTTAACAAGATGGCTATACTGGCAAATCAATATACTGGTAGAAGAGGAATGTGCTTATTTGTGAAGCGCCTGGAAGCTTCACACCCAGATGATCATCCTCCTCCTCTCCATGTTTTGTCTGCTGCCACAGAGAATGACCTTTTTGTCTATATATTTCCTCATTCTACAGGCAGACAGAGGTTTCTATTCCTCTACATCTCTCTCTCCCACTCTGTGCTGAGACAATACTCTGCTGATGTGTTCTGCAGAGCCGAGTTGATTTTCTCTCATGAAGAAATATCCTCAAGGAGCGCTCGGGCAAGTCCCTATTGACATAACACACAGGATCCCTCACTACTGTCCATCTGGCAAGATGGCACAGGGCACTGACACACACAAACAAACACGCAAACACATCTTGATGCCAGGACAGCGATGTGGTTAAGTGAACGCTTTGTCCCGCTGTTGCTGCACGCTGCATTGTCTGCTAGTGAAATTTCTGGCCGGCTCTCTATTCACGTGCCAGCTGACTCTGCCTTCTTTGTCCCTCTATTTGTTCGGGCTGTAGAGGAGCGGAGTGTGTTGAAAGGCCAATTAACCGGTCAGTGTGCCAGCTTGTGCCATGCCAAAAGCCCAGTGTTAGGAGTATGTGTGTTTTTGCATCTTGAAGTTCTATAATTGTGAGAACTAGTCTGGATTTGGCGGCTGTGGGTAAGTGGATAGGGTCGGGGGCAGGGCCGACCTTCAATCAGAGGATCGGCGGTTCGATCCCCGGCTCCGGCTCCACTAGCCGCATGTTGATGTGTCCTTGAGCAAGACACTCAACAACAAAATTGCTCCCGTAGCTGTGCCTACGGTGTAGAAATGTGATATAATCTGAATTGTAAATTGCTTTGGATAAAAGCGTCTGCTAAATGACTGTAATGTAATGGATTTAATGTCTGAGACATGTAAACAGGAAGTAGATTAGTTGCTACCCCCGCCCTCGGTAAACTATCAATGGATAAATCCAAAGAAAGAAAAGTCACGGAGGAAAATAGAGTTTAATTCTGCGTGGACGTCTTCATTTGCTTTCACTGCCAAAGATGCTGGCTTACCTGTATGTTTGATATGTGCAAACAATGTAATGTTGAAAGACACTTCCAGAACAAGCACACAGCATTTCATGAAAAGTATCACGCTGGAGATGAGCGAAAAAGAGCGATTTCTCAACTGCTGCAGAGTTTTATATAACAGGTAAAATAGCAATAAAATGTCAAGAATTGTCTTTATTCTTGTTCTATAATTTCATAAATACAACAAACTATAGTTTTTGTATATATAATATAACTATATATACAACTTTATAAGCTATGATGTCAAATCGCTTTTGCGGCTCCAGACAAATTTTATTTGGTGAAAAATAGGACAAAATGTCTCTTTGGATAGTAAAGGTTGCCGACCCCTGGTCTAATGGTTCTAGGCTCTTGGTGAGGAAAGGTTTTGATAGCTAGGAATAGGTTCTGAGGGTCTGTTTAGGACTACGAACTAGAATAACGATTCAGAACTCTATTGATGTTAGGCACACAGTAACACACTTGCTTTAAATGCAGTTTAGATATTTATTGCAGGATTGTTAGCAGGGGCAAAGCAACAGCTCAAATATTTCCTTTACTTGATTTCATTACAGTCTGATCATTACATTCATTTCTTACTGAGCCGAGGCTGGGTGAACGTTCTTTTTGAAGAATAAATCCTTTGTGGTGTAGGAGGAGATGACTTGCCAGGCCTTTGCATCTCATCCTGCCAGGATGAAGAAATTCCTTCTGCGATCCTCTTGAGTCCGTACAAAGCCACAGAAAACAGTAATCTTCTTCTCCTGCTTATGCAGAGGGATGTGAGAACCTCCGCCAGCCAATTCCTGCCCACGATCGGTGTCCTCTTTGCCGTGAGCAGAGACAAAGTCCTCCAATGCTTGTCCTGGACGATGTCCTCAGCTGAGGGCCGAACGGTGTCTCAAGCCGAATCCCAACTCGATGATCCAAGTTTTCTCTATTTATTGTCTAGTTGAGCCATCCTCCTTTCCACACATCCTCTCACCCAGCTGCTCATGATTTCATCCATAGTATTAGATTCACACACACACATACACACACACACACACACACACACACACACAAACACACACACACACACACACACACACACACAAACACACACACACACACACACACACACACACACACACACACACACACACATCTATTGGCCCAACAGGATACACTTCCTTATTTCGTCAAATAGGAACTTGATTGCCTCACTCTTACACACAGCCGGTCATTTCAGGTGGAGTTAGTCATATGAGGACATATTTCAATGTAATTTCTATCTTTTAGTACTCTTAGTCAACAGAATCATCACTACAATCGCATTATGATTATTAAATCACTTCGTATTAATTCACGATACATGAATCAACTCTTAGGTTATACTAAATTTCTACTCATATAAGCTTTGCTTTCTTCGGCCTGATCTTTATATCTTTATGCTTTTTACTTAGAGAAGCTCTTCTGGGATCTCAACTCTACTTGACTATGGAGAAATGGAGCAAGCATCAATTATGCTCATTATGTGAGGGCCATTAATTCAACTGAAAAAATAGGAGCATCAAAGGTTCAACTGAAGGGTCAAAGCTGACATTAAACCAGAGGTAGAGGCCTGAAGTGAACAGCAAAGACCTCAAGCTTATCACCACTGATGGCCACAATGAAGGGCACGAACAACTTTCAGTCTCAAAAATATTACAGTTGGATTCAGAGATTCCGTCGACTCATCGTGGCTTCGCAGTGCTGTATCCCATTTTTAACACAGGATACGTGCTATGATCCGACTGAGCACGTACCTGTTTTCTTCCACCTGTATGTTATGCTGCTCAATGGAGCAGCTTTATGCGCTGTCAAATTGAACAGCGACATTTACTCATCCAGGTAAACCCAGTTTCACAGCTGCTCTCAGGTTTCACGATGCTTTCAGAAATATGTTCCAATTCTTTATAACCTGTCCTCGACCAAGTACGATTTCCACCAAAGTGTGCCTTCTTTTGTATACTAACCGCTAGCCACTTTTTCTTTGAAAGCCCCAGGGTAAAAAACATGTTAAACTCACACCTACACATTGCATTGTGAGAGAGGGTCTAGCCCCACAGGCCCGCAGCCGCTGTATGTCACACAGGCACACCACGAATCAAGAGAACGCAGTCCGAAGCAACAAGACACTGGCTATCCTAACACAAATTATATGCAATTTAGGAAGATGCTACATTTATAGATCTTAAATATAGCAGAAAGTAAGCTTTGTGAATTGATAATAACATAATTTGTATGCACAGTTCTCTCAGGTGGGGCTATCTAAAGGTCCCTGCAGTATAGCCTAATATGTTGCAACGCTGTAAACTCACGTTAAACTGAAGTCATTTTTTTCTGTTGCAACTTCCATCTATCTGTTATCTACCATCACATATTGGGCCAGACAAAGGGTATATCCTGGACACAAGGGCGTAGGTTTGCATATGGTATGGACATGTCCCTACCAATATTTTGGGAGGACAGAATTGTCTCCACCAATATTTGAACAAACTTCTCATACAACGTCGCATTATCCTCTATCGCACACACACACAGAGAGACAGAGAGAGGAGCAGACTGAGGAGCAGACTCGCTTGTTGACCGTCTGCTAAGAGGCCTCTGAGGTCCGGATCTCGGTTATTATTTCCTAAAAAGCCCACCGTCTTCCTGCATCTGAATGACGTGAACCTGCTTGAACTGACAGGTATCAATAAGAAGCTCTCTGTGGTGGTGAGGAGACTAAAGAAGGCAGAGAGTGTAGAGCACCACCATGTCTCCATTGTGCTCTGTGAGCCTGACAGCACATCTATGGTCACTGCAGCGATGTTACACACAAAAACTACATGAAAACAAAAACTTCTTCAATGATATTTGATGTTATATTTCCACAACTGAACGTGCAAAACCAGCAAGACAGAAAGTTCCATGTCATTGATTTAAGGTTGAGTATGGAGGATGAAGGAGTCTCACAGTCAGAGAAAAGAAGCAGTTTTAAAGTCTAGTGGTTGGGCAGCTGATACTTCTGTATCTCTTGTCAGACGGCAGCAGAATGAACAGGCTGTGGCTGGGTGGTTATTGTCTTTTCATATCCTTTGAGCTCTTCACAGATACCTCTTCTCCAATGAACCCAAAACTTCACCTTCTTCACATCCTTTTTGCATCACGGCTGCCGCTCTGCATCGTGCTCATGAAGAAGCTCCAGCTGATTACGACCCACAACGTCGTCATGGAAACGCCTTGTGGAGGCAATAGATATACTCTGAATTTCGAATTTCGATTCTTTAACTTTTTAGACCCAATTTCTTTTTTAAATAACCCTCACCCTTATACTGTCATTCAAAATAATAATTTCATCAGCTTCTCCACAGCTAACCGATCAGCAAGAGACAGTCCTCCCTCTCCTCTGAGCTCAGGAATGTGATGGTGAGACAGTACTGATGAAATATTGAGAGGAATCTGATTACAGATTTTGAGTTGGCTTATATCTTTTACAATGGAAAGGTGCTTATGGAATACTTATGGCTCACTAGCAGAAACAACACTGCTGGTTTTGTCACGGTTTAGGCTTTGCCCCCTGTGTTCCTGTGTCTCTGTGTCTGTCTGTGTGTGTGTGTTTCCCCTGATTGCACTCATCCTTCTCACCTGCCCAGTCCACCCAGCTGCCTTCAATCTCCTCATCACCCCACACATATATACTCCCCTGCTTTTCCTGTTCTGGTGGTCTCCCTTGTGTCTGCCTTGTGTCTGCTCCTGGTTTGTATCTTTTCCTTTTTGTGACTTTGGATTTTTTGCCCGCTCCCTTTTGGAGTCTCTTTAAGTTTTTGTTTATGTTCTTTTTTCATGACAAGTAAAGATTCCTAAGTTTAAACCTCGTCTCCAGTGTCTGTCTGCGATTGAGTCCCGGATCTGCCCCTCGGGCGTGACAGGTTTGAATGTTTGTGTTCAAGTGGCTCTATAGCCTGTACTTTATCAGAGGTGGTGAAGTTAACATTTGTGTGGACAATCAGACACAGATTTGTGCCTTATCAAAAGAGTTTTCAGTTAGTTTAGGTTTTATATAAGAGCTATTACAGTCCAGATGTTTTTAATTAATAATGATTATTTCATTTATCATTGAGGGGAATAGGTGCCACATGAACATCTAAAGAGGTTAAAGACACAAAAGAGGAGGAAGAGAAGAAAATACCTAAAGTTGATCTACAGGAGAATTAATATTTGAAAGCAATACAGAATGCCTGAGAGCCTTACTGCAATTATGTTTCATTATATTTAAATATTTTGAATTTAGTAATTTTTACAGTTTTCCACCATGAATTCATGCAGGAAAAATTCACCAGAATCCTAAAAAAGTGGAGTAAACCAAACATGTGCCCTTGTATCAGAGCCTTGGGGCATCTTGTGAGGCATCTTAGCAGGAGCTCAGCTGGAGAAGTCGTGGGGTTGAGACACTGATATTCACACAGAGAATACAAATCTACTGCGCTTTAGCGCAGTAGATTTGTATTTTAAAGCACCCAGATATCTGAAATAAAAAACTCAAATAAATATTTCAATAAACAATGTAAATACACACAAACACAAAACAAAAAAAAGATAAATGAACCAGAGTGTTCATTTTCCTGCAACACTCTGTCACTCCCAACTCGTAAAATACGGCCGCTTGGTCAGTGTCCCCACACGTCACACAGTGACGCACTATGTACCCCTCTAGTGTCAGTTGTGTCAGTTACCGCTTGTTACATGTATAGTTGAGTAGGCTACATCAGTGGGGTCGCAAGGTCATTTTGCCAGCAGGTGATGGAGAGCAAAAAGAGAGAGAGAGATACAGCAGATGATGGGTAAATATACAGTGCATGCACTAAACTACATGAACTGTATTTGAAAACTATGTGTAAATGAAAGAAAACCCTTTTAATACAGTTATTATTCATCATTAATTAACTGTTCTTACAACTAAGTAAATTGATGAAGTATTCTGTTTTTACTCAAGAAAATACTAATTATTATCAACTACTAGTATTTTTACCAGAGTAATTCATAATTAATCTGGAAAGTAAACAACAGTTTTTGTGGTACACACAAAAACAATGATTAAGAAATGTGGCTCAGTGGTAGAGCAGTGTTGTTCTTCAATCAGAAGATTGGTGGTTCGATCCCCGGCTCTGCTAGTCCATGTCGATGTGTCCTTGGGCAAGACACTTAACCCCAAATTGCTCCCTTAGCTGTGCCGATGATGTATGAATGTTAGTACCTTGCATGGTAGCCCCTGTCATCAGTGTATGAATGGGTGAATGCTTTGAGTTGTCAGAAGACTAGAAGCGTTATACAAATACAGTCCATTCACCATTTACTGTGATTGTAAAATAGTACCAGAGTGCAAAAAAAAAAAGAATTTCAGTGGAAGAGTCTACCCAGACCCTCCTTGTTAAGCCCAGCATTTCCTCAAAACCTGAAAAAGCCCCTAAGATTCTTAATTTACATATCAAAACTATGGTAAAATATGTCAGCATTGACTTGTTTCACAGCCACAGCGTAACAGGTGCCTCGTGTGTTAATATCAGATGCCGAGGGACACCGACCACGCAGGACCAAGTTGGGAGTGACAACTGGTTGTTTACAACATTTCACCATAGATTGAAATAGATTCCTAATTGGCTTATAACCTCACTGAAGAATTGTGCTTCCATTCAATATACACACAGACATAATTTATCATTGACAGTAAGCAAAAATGTGCTAACATACAAAATGCATTACGCAAATGAGTTTGTTAAGCACTTGAGAGCAATATGGTTTCAGAACAGATGAATCGGAAGTTCAAGGGTGCTCTGGATAATTTCTAACTCTTTAGAATGCAAATACTGCTTCCACTTTGAGTGCTAAAAACACATTTTCTTCACTGAACAAAGAAAGCCAACACTCATAAATGCAGCTGTGCGGGTGGGTAGAGAGCTTGGCAGAGATTAAACCATTTAAGAAGACAAATATAAAGTCTATCAAAAACCGCAACAAGCAGGCAGACGGATCAGGCTCCATAAGAAAAAACCCATGCAGTTAGGAAACACATTTCCCTTTTTTTCAAATCAATTCATTAACCAGGCTGAGCATCAGAACTTATTTATGAAAATCTATAAGGCATTTGTGTTGGCTCACAGTGACACAATATCCTTTCTGAGTTTGGTATACGCCAAACAAGTTGATTACAGCAGTTCAGAGGTGTTTTGAAATGAGTGTGCATCGTGCACTACACTACCTGTAGATCTCCAAATACTAAACAGAGAGACAACGAATGGCTTCAGAATGTAATTTTAATGGACAGGGAGACGGAGTAGGAGGAAGATGGGTCTGCAGACTGACACCACTTCACTTTCACACACAAAGCTTGAAACAGTTGATTCATATATATACATACACCTGGGACAAAGGCAGAAGCTTTGTTGTTATTGAGGTTCACCAAAACCAGAGACTCTTCTTTGTCTCTGGATACTGTTGCTACGTAATAATAACTATTAATCAGCCCTAACCTCGAAATATTTGATGAGTGTTTGCAGAGATCTCGACAGGAAGCAACACACACTCCGGACTCTAAAGATGACACTCCCAATGAAATCAAATTTGACGTTTTTGCAAAGGCTGTCAACTGCTGTTTTACACAGCACTGTAAGTCAATGGCAGGGCCATTAAACATCATGAAACAAGTCTGCTTGTTTAATGATATAGACTCTTCTGTTCTCAGTGGGAGGAAATGCTGCAACTGGAAATGACACCTGCATTATTGAGTTGCATTACTCGGGGTCTAGCAAACTTATGTGAGGGCACCATGCTTTATTAAGTTGCAAATCAGCTCTTCTGTCTGTTCAAACGTATGTCAGACAGACATGAATCATAAATCAAACTCATGTTGACAATATGGCTGTACCCTACTATTGGACTACAGGGATAAACAGCACTCATAGACTCTTCATGAAACACATTGTCTGGAAAGTTGTGGGAGAAGTCTGTCTGGTATGTGACAGCAAATGGGCAGCGTTAATGACATGAGTCCATGCTGCCTACCACCAAGAGGTCCCGCACGCTGCAGGTTCACTGTTGATTACTACCGAAGCTCGGGAGACCAAAAAATGGTGTTTGGGAAAGTCCAGGCTCAAGAATAGTTTGACATTATTGGAAACAGGCTTATTTACTTTCTCCCACAAAGTGAAATGAGAAGGTTGATATCATTCTCATTTCTGTGTGGAGTCAGGAAGCAATTGACCTAGTTTGGATTGGAAACAGGGAAAGATATACTATAGTTCTAAAGCTCACTCATGATCTGTTTTTTTCTCGGGAGTTTAATACGGAGGAATGCAAAAAACACAGAAATGCCAAAGATATGTTGAAAGGCATTTACAAATGCTGTTGACATTACATAGTTTGTCCACCTCCCCTCTCTCCCTCCCGACGCAGACTTTCTCCCTTTTTATACTACTAACACTTGTCTAATAGCGTCTAACAAGTTAGTTGGCTGTTAGTTGCGTCTCATGCAGACACTAAAGGATGCCTTGATGCGTTGGTATGAGACGCAGAGGAGCACTGACGCTTCTGTGTTTGACGAGATGGGAGTGCCTGTACAACACAGTCTCATTGCAGTTAGTTGAATAGTCACAAAATGCAAGCTATTTTTTTCGTTACGCTTGGAACAACTTTCTTTGGGATGACATTACTTTACAAAATGAAAGTACGGTTTGGGCCAACCACTTAGTTAGGTGTAGGAAAACCGTCACAGATTACATTTGGTGTCTATTTGACGACCTGCCATGATACCAGCCGACCTGTGAATTCAGTTAGGAGCAAGCCAGGCTTCACTGAGCCTGGATGTCACACACTCACACATGAACACACACTCACTCATACACACACACACACACACACGCACACAAAAATAAAGTTGATTTGGCTCAAGAAAACCTTCCGACTGTCTTCAGCAGTTTGTACACAGTAAACAAGCAGGAAAGACACTCTCAACCAACTGCATGCAAGGACACACACACACACACACATGCACACACACGTGGGTATCTTGGTATCTCTCAGCACAGGTCACAGCTCTATTCTCTGCAGCCTGTAATGATAGGACAGCTCATGTTACAGTCCATTATCTTGGAGTCCTGGACTTGTGCTGCTGCTCATCTGGCTCCATCACACCAACTCATCGTATCAGCTGCCAAACAATGGAAACTGTTACCGACTACCTAGGTTGTGTTCTTTCATTGTCCTTATTGTTTTGTGTGGGAACAGAACACATGTGAAGCATCAGGGTGATCAGGGAACAGCACTGTGTTTCATGGTGCAGAAACACAGTGTCAGTTCAGGCTGTTTTACTGTTTGGAAAGACAGCAGTCCGCCGGCAGGCTGGGGTCTTCAGAGAGCGTGGGCGAGTTGGCCTAGCAGAGTTTCGCACAGTCGTTTTTGTGAAAGAATGTACGTGTGTGTGTGTGTGTGTGTGCTCACTGAGAATCTACTGCAAAACACAGAAAGTTTCTCACAAAAAAAGGGCGTAGGTTTGCATACGGTATGGACATGTCCCTACCAATATTTTGGGAGGACAGAATTGTCTCCACCAATATTTGAATAAACTTCTCATACAACGTCGCATTATCCTCTATCGCACACACACACAGAGAGACAGAGAGAGGAGCAGACTGAGGAGCAGACTCGCTTGTTGACCGTCTGCTAAGAGGCCTCTGAGGTCCGGATCTCGGTTATTATTTCCTAAAAAGCCCACCGTCTTCCTGCATCTGAATGACGTGAACCTGCTTGAACTGACAGGTATCAATAAGAAGCTCTCTGTGGTGGTGAGGAGACTAAAGAAGGCAGAGAGTGTAGAGCACCACCATGTCTCCATTGTGCTCTGTGAGCCTGACAGCACATCTATGGTCACTGCAGCGATGTTACACACAAAAACTACATGAAAACAAAAACTTCTTCAATGATATTTGATGTTATATTTCCACAACTGAACGTGCAAAACCAGCAAGACAGAAAGTTCCATGTCATTGATTTAAGGTTGAGTATGGAGGATGAAGGAGTCTCACAGTCAGAGAAAAGAAGCAGTTTTAAAGTCTAGTGGTTGGGCAGCTGATACTTCTGTATCTCTTGTCAGACGGCAGCAGAATGAACAGGCTGTGGCTGGGTGGTTATTGTCTTTTCATATCCTTTGAGCTCTTCACAGATACCTCTTCTCCAATGAACCCAAAACTTCACCTTCTTCACATCCTTTTTGCATCACGGCTGCCGCTCTGCATCGTGCTCATGAAGAAGCTCCAGCTGATTACGACCCACAACGTCGTCATGGAAACGCCTTGTGGAGGCAATAGATATACTCTGAATTTCGAATTTCGATTCTTTAACTTTTTAGACCCAATTTCTTTTTTAAATAACCCTCACCCTTATACTGTCATTCAAAATAATAATTTCATCAGCTTCTCCACAGCTAACCGATCAGCAAGAGACAGTCCTCCCTCCACCAGCAGGCAGGTGGAATTTAAATCGTTAAATGTTTTGCAAGTCTATGACACACAGAAGTATAGAGGAACAATCGGGATGTAAAAAAACCATCAGAGTGATGTCAGTCACACAGCAGAGTCGATCTAACATTTGCTAACATCAAAATTGGTAAAACCATGTGATGGTGTATGAGAGCAAGGGCGTAGGTTTGGTTTCAACATCAGTAGAGACACATATTAAGCAGGCTTGTCTGAGGCTCCTCCCCCCAGAACATTTTGAGAATCAAATACTTAATTTCCAGCATTCTGATGATTTTTTTTCTGCTTGAATTGATGGTGGAAAGTCTGTATTTTTGGAAAGAAAAAAACACTAAATTCAAAATATTAAAATATAATGGAACATAATGCAGTAAGGCTGTCAGGCATTCTGTATTGCTTTCAAATATAGATTTTGCTGTAGATCAACTCTCATTTAATCTCTGCTGAGTCAACACACCTGTAGGCATTTTTTTCTCTTCCTCCTCTTTTGTGTCTTTAACCTCTTTAGATGTTCATGTGGCACCTATTCACCTCAATAATGAATTAAATGAATCATTATTAATTCATAAACCTCTGGACTTTAATAGCTCTTGTGTTTCAGCAAGCTTTCTGTTCAGGTTCAAAACTTTCTTCACATTCAAAACAAATCCCAAATATCTGTGTTCACTGGGAAGTCGGGAAATAGTTTAAATATTTCGAGAAATACATTGTAATACTACTAAAATAAATAATATTTCAAGAAAAAAATCGACCTGTCCAATAAAACCTAAACTAACAGAGAACTCTTTTAATAAGGCACAAATCTTACTGTTTACAGAAGTTAAGGCTACAAAGTAGTCAAATGCTCGAAGGAAACCACCAAAACAAAATGCATTATGCAAACCCTCTTTTCCATCTTCCTTTAAATAATCTCAAAATGACTCTAGGATCTGAGTCATATAGTATACCTTACACTATAGCATATTCTTATATAATAAGACAAGTAGCCTGGATGTTTTTGGATACAGAATAGAAAACCGGTTCTGACCATATTATGTTAAAGTCATGGACTTTGTTCTGCAGAGTCTAAGTTTATCCCTGTCATGGAACATCAACACAACACCATTTACAGGCTTGTTTTCATCAGAGGAGACGAGCATGAAGTGGCAACTTACATGGATAACTATAGAATCAGTGTGACGTGAACATTTGAAACAAAGCAACATTGGTTATTATATACAATATTATATTCATATTGTATATTACAACATTATGAATAATTCACTGACCTGAGACTAAACGTGTGAAAGTAATGCAGCAAAGCCATTCAAAGAGCTGATGAGGCCTTTTACTCAAAGGTCGGCTATACTTTAAAGTGATAATAATAATAATAATAACAACAATAAGAAGAAGAAGAAGAAGAAGATGCTGACTTCATGTTGATTGTCATTCTAAACTAAACTAGGACTGAGAAGTAAATCACTTCCTATACTATCCTATTATCTATCGTATCAATTATATTCTTGTTTGTTTGACTGGCTGTTGGAGAGCGGATGGGTTTACATTCTTGTTGAAAGAGTCTCACAGACTAAAGGGTGCCTTGTGGGTCAGTATCAGATCCTGAGGACCATGACAAAATGTCTGTATTTGACGACCTTGGAATGACACCGGGCTGTGTTCGACAGTGTTGTCCTGCCCCGGTGATGGCGCGTTTCTGTGTTGCTGCAGAAAGTGGAATTTAGTTCCCTTAAATGCAAAGCGGCACAACATCAACTGAACAGGCACAACCAAACTTGCTGACCAAACACCCGCCACACAGTGGCATCTGGGGTGGCCAATCAAGTTAAAACCGCAAATGACCCAGAGAGAATCAAGGCAAACTGACTCCTTGTTGTTGATGAGGCCGCCACCGACTCCACATGCGAGCACTTCTGATTGGCGGACCTGTGTTGGTGGCCTCCGATGTCTTGGTGGTCTTTGGAATAAGCCAGAGAGTGCTGATAAAGTTGTACCAGTTGTGAGATTGAATATCCAAAAGATTGGATTATATGTGCAAGACTGTTCTGAGAGAACAGACTCTAATTCACCGAATCTGAAGAGATGCTGAGCCTTGTGCTGTGCATGTGCCAGCATCTCCATCTTTTTCCAAAGGTAAGTCTCTGTTTCATCCCATTACAATTGTTTATGGGTCAGCAGCTATAGTGATCTCTAGATGTCAACAGTTTGCCCTGAGCTTTCAGAAATATACATGCTGGGAGTAATTGCCTCCAGCTTCAGGGAAAGCTGTAGCGCTTTGACTACCAGTGAGGGAGAATGCTGTAGGGCTGGGCACTCTTAACTGGGAGTGTGTGTGTGGGTGGATGAGTAGGTGGTGGGAGAATAGAGAGAGTGAGCGGCAGGTTGGGGTAACAGTGCTTTGAACATTGTCAGTGTATACAAAAGTGGCTCACAGTTATGACTGCAGTGTTCAGTAGCCTAAATGAGAAGCTGGAATATTTCAAAAAATAAGGAAGCAAGGTCCACACTGGCCAATGCAGCTGCTGATCTTCACAGATATGGTCATCTATCTGTTAAAGTGATGCCTTTATGTCATTCAGACACAGGTGACTTTTCCTCTGGGATGGGAAGAGGACTAGAATATTGTGCTCCTACTATGAATCATTTTCAATCAAGTCACATACTAGTGTAAATATGTAGATAGATAAATATAACAGTAGGTGCAATGTCTGAAAGAGGCTGTAGAAAATGATCTGAGAACATGATGGATGGAAGCCTATCTGGCTGAAGGAGGTCTTTGAATATATCCACACGATTGTGAATATGGCCTAGAGACACACAAAAACACAGCATTTCTCATCTAAGCTTGACAGCATCATGCTGACACACAGCAGGGGTACAAAAAGGGGTAAAAAACAACAACACACAATCAATATTGCCAACAGCATTATTGCTGAGGTTCTGCTGCTAATTTGAACTGTACAGTCTCCAGCTCACACCATAGAAACAGATTGTTAGTTAAAACTCAACCTTTAAATTTGTATTCTTCCCATTTTCTCATTTGAGAGATAATACTTATATACCTATTACTACTCAATCAGCATACAGCAGGTTCAGCTTCCTTCCAGCCTTCCAATCAGGGACCAATCTATATGTGTTTGAATCAAAAATAGCAGTAACATTGACTAGGGTTGACTACCACTCTGCTTCGCAAACACTTACTGTGTCCCAATGCCAGCTTATAAATACTTTCTGGATTGTCAATTAGAATCCACTTTTTTTTAGTTCATAGGTGACAATGTCTCTTTCTGGCTAATCCCCTGAAATAAATGCCAATCAATCCAAATCAAACTAGAAAAGGATACATCTTTTAATTTATAAATCTATTTGCTACAGTACAACACAAATATTAGGACTAATCCCCATTGTCTCACAATATTAGCCAGTTTATAACCCAACCATACTTGTAGGAATGGAAAAAAGATAAAATAATTATTTGATCATAATGAGTCAACAAACTCCTGTATTAAAAGGTCTACAATGATGTTTAAAGTGCAGGGTCTAAAACACATTTCACTTCTGTTGTGGTCTGCCTGCTGGGTGTAAAGTCAGGCAGTGTGTCCTGGTTTAATCTATGTTCTTCACATGTTTTGGATCGCATGGTTGAAAAGGCACTCCAGTCATTTAGCAATGCGACTCCATGAAGTTGGGAGGTTTAATAAGAGTAGCCGAAATAGAAGCAGAGGTTAACCTATACAAGGTTAAGCTACTGGATTTATAATGTAGCAGATAACATCAAAACTGAAGATTATTTTGTTTCCAAATGATAATTCAAGCATTAAATTGGGCGTGTAGGTTTCTAATCAAATCTGACCCATTGGCCATTTCAAAATCCAAGACAGCGGCCATTTTTCAACAATAATAGTAGAAATAATAATGATAATGATAATAATAATAATTGATAAAATGCATTGATCTTGATTTAATGTTGGAGGTGTTTTGCTTCACACAAAATGTGACATTTCAAACTAAAAGCGTGCTAAATACCGACAGATCTTTTCATGCAAACCTATTTATATCAAGCAACAGCATTGTTAACAAAGCATCATAAATATTGATGACAAATGTGGACATCAGCATCTTAATGTCTTTTTTGTTTTACTTTTCATCTTGAACAATGCCTTTTATGATGTGATGGAGTGTCTATGACGCCCAATTGATATTTCAATTTCTGTTTAGCTTCTATTCTCTTTATTTCTTAATGTCAGACCTTGAATGTGTGTTTCCCTCTTGATACATTGTTGGTGGTTGGGCTGAACAACTAATTGCATTCAAATCTATGTCACTATTTATATATTTAAAATCTCAAACTGGGAAAATGTTTTCTTTTAACCCTCTCATTGTGTTCTAGGGTTATGGTGTTGACTAGTGCTGACAGGATTTGAATGTATCACTTCACATAGATATTTTTTCAGGCATTTTCAAACTGAAAGATGTCTACAGCTTTTTATTTTTCTCTGTAGTTTTCAGCTGCTGATCCTCTTAAACAAGTGGAGTAATGTAAACTTCAATCGACTTCCGTTCTTTTATATATACACTCAGGACTCAAGACTCCAGGTGGCCATCCACCGTGTGCTAAGACCTGCTTGGTCATCAGATGGTGGCCTGAACCACATGGAGAGAACAGACCCGACATTGAGCTCCAGCGAGCCCCGCTGCCCTACTGCCTTCCTGGGAGAGCTGAGAAGCCACGAGACTCGCCTGGTCCTGGATCTCTGCCAAGCAGCCAATCAATGCAGCCTGGAGTCATTGCCATCTGTCTCTCTGCAGAGCATGGATATGCTACACCCATCTTGGACATGATTCACTATTGTTCCCTCATTTCACCCTTTCTTTTCAGGACTCCGTTTCCCTCCCCAGTCTCTACTAAACAAACATTAATTTGTTCAGCTCATTTTAGTGGTTGACCCAATTCCACACTGAATGAAATAAAAACATATACAATATGTGTTTATTCTTACTCTGGATGGCCTGAAGCCATATTAGTGGAAGTCGAACAAATGAGCTACTCCTGTTTCATGCTGTGATAAAGAACCATGAAGCCATGCAGCATGAGTGTGTCGTCATTTCAGCTCTCCTCTGCAAGTTCAGTGTGACTTGAGGAATGTTTGCCAAGAAGTCAATCCACTATCTACTTTTGTATCTTTGTATATTGTTCTACTAACAGGAAATGCTACATTTGCACTGATGAAGGTGTTTTTGATGGCTGGTGAATGTTGGATAACCTCGAGGTAGAGTGGCTATGGACCTCTCTTGTGCCTTGTATATATTAATAGTTTATTTGGATGCCAATTAGTCTATTAGTCTAGTCTATCTACTAAAAGTACTCAACCTGGTGGCCCTTTCCCTATTTGAGGATATTATCGGTAGGAGGTTACTTCCCTGACATGACCTGCCAGTGGTGGAGGTTAACAAAGTTAACAAAGGACCTTTTTTTTTTGACTACATTTATCTAATTTAGTTATTGTTTTACTGTTTTAACCTCAGAAGTTTTAACTTTCTGTAATTTCCTTTTGGATTGTCCATTGGATAACTTTTCCAGTGTTTTATGGTAAAAGTGTAAAAAGAATACATTTAATTCAAGTAAAATATGTTCTTCCCCTTCCCAATCCTGTCACCTGTCAATGACAGTGATTGATTAGTCCACTACTTCAAAAGGCAGGAATACCCATAGTATAAGCAAAAGAAGTTCAAAGTAGCGACCAGATGCAGTCACTGGGACAAAGACTGGATTCATGCTGCCAAACCTGCTACAGTCAGCTTCCCATTAAAAGAAAAAAGGAAACTTTCAGCAGCAACAAAACATGGCAGTGAATTAGGTGCTTGTTTCAAGGTAGGCCTGGCTGCTGCTGAGTTCAGGGTGGAGACCTTTTCATGCTCTGCGCCCGAGGGTCCCTCCCCACAGGTAGGTCAGGTGGAAGTCCCCTCTGCACAGACGCTACTAGATGCAACCAGGCAGAATAATGGCCCGAGCAGAGGAATTGTGAGCTGACAGGGAGGCTCCATAGTTAAAACAATGTGGTAGCACTACTTAAAGTGTTTGAAGCACAAATAGTTGATACTTAAATCTTTGAAAGTCACTTGGCTGATAAAAAAGAGCAAAAATGTTCATCAATTTGAAATTTAATTATTTTCATACTAGTAAATTCAATTATTCAGTGTTTACAACTGTCTGTCGCATCATTGTCAGACAATTTGACCACCACTTTACCCACATCACAAAAAAACATTTTATTCTGCCATGCAGAGTTTTATTTCCCACCACTATGAGGTATCTTTCTCTTTCTTTATCACTTTTTATCACTTTTTTGACTTACTATTCTATGACTTTATATGACAATTTTTGACTGTATCATGGCTTTGTGATAGCTCCCTCCTTTTAATTTCAATGGAGGTAAATGGAATTGTATTGGCTGTGCTAACGGCGAAATAAGAACATTAACTTCACAACAGAAAGACTGTATCACGAACTGGAGTTTTGATTTGGAGTTTGAAAAACATGAGCCTTTACCAGGCAGCAAGGGTCTATGGAAATAAGCTATTGAGTAGCTTTATGGGAAATGTAGGATCCAGATTTGTGGAAGCATGACTTATACCAAGGACAACTAGACAACTAGTCAAGGACAACTTACTGTTTGTTTCTTTACGTATTTGAACAGTCTACACAAATGTAGGGACGAGGAGAGAGAATATATGAGGTCAACTGTGTCAGTGCACTGGTGTCATTTTGGACAATAAAGTTGATTAATAAACTAAAATATCCTGACTCTTATGTTCGAGGGATCATTGCAAAAAATATATATGTGTTATGTTATGTCCAAACTGATCAGTGCACTCGGAATTAAATAATTATAAATAACTGTTCATAAAAAACAATGTCAATTTGACAAAAGTCGGGTGGTCAGAAAAGAAAAGAAACGAGAAAAAATGAGCGACCACTTCATGTCACTGAGGGCATTTGTTTACATACTTTGACCCCAGCAGTATGCCAGCATGGGTGCTTTAACCGAACGCAGCCATTCTGCTCTGTAGCTGCTTTTGAATAGCGTGTAGCAGGGATCCAGAGTGTTTATTTTCTTGTTCCGCTGTCAAGTATGTTGATGGAAGTTCACACATGTTACATTTTCTGTTGAGCTTCACAGAATTTGAAATTACATTCGGGGCTACACTCAAATCAGGGCTTAAACCTTTAGCAAAATGACCTGGCAACGCCGAAATCAGAGCGTATTTTTGAGCGTACACAAAAATAGACCATACATATTATGACTATAACGCTACACTGTCACATTATTTGATGAAATAACAAATATAAATTCAAGCGATATCTTGTGATTGAGTTCAGATTCAGATGATGCTTCATTTCTATAGTCTTGCTGGAGTAAAACATATAACATAATTAAAAAAAAACATTATCAGCTACAGGCTGAAAACCATCAGTGGACCTCAATGAGGAACAAGTTTGCTTTGAAATCACTTTGTTGACAAAAAATAAATCTACTTAGCAAACAACATACTAATTGCTAGTGCAAGCTACTGAAATAAAATACATATGCAGTATAGGCCCGTGTCTACAACGCCCGATTTGCCAACCATTAATGCGCCAGAACCTGTTTCAGTGCTGGCTGCTGATTAACCCGGCTGCCATACCTCAGCCAGAATAGGCCCGTGCCTGTAACAGTTATATCTGGGCCAAAGTTTGCAAAAAGGAAATGGGCCAGAGCTGGCTCACATTTGGCTGCATGGCCAAACACAGCCGAGTCAGCTGACACTCAGCCGCAAAAGAGCAGAGTCCGATGGCTACCTGGAGCAGTTCTTTACTTCCATAAGCAGAGTATGACAGAAGTTTGCTCATGTGCTGTTTAAAATGTTGCATTCTCAATAATATGACAATGTTGACAATGACAGTATTTGTTATACAGTGAGTCTATTGGCTTTAAAAATGTTTAAAAAAACTCCAGTTTGGGACCAACTTGTGAGACAATAGCTACGGTGTGAGAGAATCATTGCATGCATCTAGTGATAGGTAAGGCGTAATAAGTCTAAAGTTTGTTAATTTTTGCAAGCTTTTTAAGTTGATTCTTAAAATTCACATTTGAATCTAAAACAACTCCAAGACTATTTTAGATTTTTTTTCTTCATTTATCAGTATAACCGGTTAGATAAATACATGCAGACAATTTTATCAACATTTATGCAATGAGGAGGCAGTCAAATGCTCAGATATATTTGACATAGCATCTTTTATTTTGTCAGGGACATAGTGCATTTTGCTGTCAGGGCCCCGAAACTCTGGGACAGCCTCGCTGATGAAATGTATCTGGTACTTCAATGACCTGGTATCTGGTAGCTCAGAGTAAAACCGTTGGATGGATTTTCAGCGTGACATGATGGTTTTTGAACATTAACTTTTCGCCTTGGGCTAACATTAGATCAAGTTGTCAATCCACCCACAATTTTGGTTAGTGACCAAAAATCTTTGAATCAATGACATTCCCATCAACTTCAACTGTACCGTGTCATTCCACTTTGCATTAATGGAAACACTGAAGATGTCTTCAGAGTGAAAATATTAGAATAAGTCTACTTTCCACTGTGATTTAAGTTTTAGCCAAAGAGGCATAACAGCTGACTGTATGTTATCTCTATCACACACTAATGGAGGCAGCCTCTACTCTTAGTGCATTACCGCAGCCTCTTGAGCTCTATTGGATCTTGCCCAGTGGTGCCATTCTCCAGTCGATTAGGATCTGATTTCCGCCATGGAAACATCACTCAAAGCCCATTCTCTGTCTCCACGTCTGCAATGCACCATCACTGCCAGCTTGCCCGGAGCGATCATCCATCCCTTCATCCATCCACCCCACCATCGCTTCATCTCTGCATGCAACTGGGCAGGCGGCCCCACCCAGAGTCAGCCAGAAACCATGATCTAATGTTAGTCTTGTTTGGATTTTTCTTTAGAAACAGAAAACCAATACAGGTTTGTATAATAAATTGCATTATATCAGTCATATCTGCATTGGATGACATAGCTGAGACCAGATCAGATTTTTAATCAGAGGGCCATACCTGCAGCATATATCTGCAAAATCATTCATCTTACTTCCTGTAGCACTAAATACACTAATCCATCACTGAGCAGAATATGAAAATGAAACACAAAAAAAGCACCTTTCAAAGGAGAATCCGAACCAAGAGAAGACATAATGGAACCTATCGCTGTTTATACATTCATAGGAATTGGTGAGGAAAAGGAAGAGGGGGGTTCTGGGGTTGGTTGCTGGGTCTGGTTGAAGGGAACCAATTGGGCTCTGGAGGAGTGGAAATGAGTACTTTCTGGAACATTTCGCTGCTGCCTGAGTGAAAACCTCACATCTACATCAGATTTAACTTTCCAGGAACTCAGAAAAGCAGCTTTGTTCATGATTCCTATATGTCCTCATACTTGAATGACAAAATAGGCTGTTTGTCAGTGTCAGCCATTCAAACAATCGATTATGAAAATGATGCATATAAGCACTAACTGACCTGGTACCTCTATGGTTATGGGAAGTTTTGGAAACTAAAACCACTTGGTTACGGTAAGGGCAAGATTGCAATTATGCTGAGCAGGGAACGACTGTGATCATAGTTTAAAAATGGAAAGATAAAAACGTGGTTTTGGACCAGAAGAAATCTCAGTTATAATTAGAAATGGAATGATTGTGATCATGGACACAAAGAAAAAGGGCGGGATCAAGGCTTAAAAAAACAACTTGATCACAATTAATGCTTAAAATACTTCTTAGTTTAGGTCAGGGAAAATATCATGAACATAAAAAAGAAAGATCATGCTCATAACTTTAAAACTTGGAAAAGAATATGAGAAAGATAGGAAGTTAAAAGTAAAAAAATATAATATCACGGTTACAGGGACAGATGATGATTAGGAACTACTTGATCATTTCAAGAACTATTGGTTAAGGTTAGGGAAAGGTCGTGATTATGTTAAGAGATACCAACATTGACTGTTGAAGTTTTGCTTCGTGTAACATCATGCAATTTCCCCCCCTACATCGTTATTCATATGACAACATGGGGTGGTCAGCGATTGACTGAATATCAGAAGAGAAGAGAGACAAAAAGCTGTGTTCTGGCTGGCTGACGAGGAGGAGGAGGAGGAGGAGGAGGAGGAGGGTGAACAGTGAGCTGTGGTGCATTGTGAGCCGGCAGCTCCAGCTGCCCTGCTGCTGTGCTGCTTTGCTCAGCCAGCGTCTGGCAGGCAGCCAATCACAGTACAGGGAAGCAGTGCCACTTCAGTTCAGTGTGTCAGAGCGAAGAGGGGAGGGAGGAGATACAGAGATGTAAGGAAGACGAGAGAAGGGAGTAAGGAGAAAAAAAGGAGGGAAGCATGGAAAAAGCAGGTGGGAGAGAGAGGGATAAGAGGACAAGATGGAAATGGGAGGAGACAGGAAGAGAAAAGGATGGGGGGGGGGGGCAGCGCTGCATCCATACCTGCACATCCCTGCACATATTCTGCACCATTTCTATATCTTCTAACAATTCAAAGCACACTGCCCCTCTGCATGGATGTGGAATAAAAACCTTTTCATTTCATTTTACATGTGTACTGATGAGCTCATATCCAACTTACCTCTCCAGCTGTCAAGAAGAGAAGGAAATGAGTCAGCCTTCTTTTGTCATCTGCTATTGGTCTGAATGCCATGTAGCACACACATCAATTATGTTCTTGACTTACTAAATACAATTTTATCCTGCTGAAGACTCCTTCAGTGAAGTTTCCCATCTTTGAAGCCTTAACTCTTTTAAGAGTTTTTCTTAAGGTGCAGTGTTGACTAGTGATGGGACAATTAATACCATTTACACACCAACTGATTCCCCTGATTAGAATGAAGAGGCTTTCACTTCACTGATTGCATCCAGTGATGTTACCTTCCTTGTGTAAAAATGCACCAAAACCAAAGTCTCCCATGTTCCTTTGTCTAACCTTGAGTCTGGCTCGGTTTACACACACACTCAAACATACACACACATATCTCAGTTTTCTCCCGCTAACATGCCACAGACCAATAGCTCACCCTTTGCAGCAAAAGAGAAATGTCTGCAACACCACATCGTGTGTGTGTGTGTGTGTGTGTGTGTGTGTGTGTGTGTGTGTGTGTGTGTGTGTGTGTGTGTGTGTGTTACGTCCCAGCCGGTCCCCAAACCGCACAAGCACACTGCATCTTTCCATCTCCATCTGTGTCTGCTCTCTGGTTGTTACACTATACTCTATGAGACATTCACATCTGATACACTGAAGCTACCTGCATGTTTTCAGCTTCAGGAGATGCAGTTTGTTACACAATGAAAGCTTCCTCAGCTGGGCTTCAGTGGGGTGTGTTAATGTCCGGTGGTACAATTAGCTAGTGCTGGCTAACTAGCTTGCTTAGCAAGGTACAGCTGTAATTCCTGTTTACTGGGATATTAATTGGGATGTTAATTTTGGCCAGCAACAAACAGACTTAAACAAAATGTGCCTCCCCAAAAAATGAACCGTCGACTCAAGAGTGTCTTTTAGTACCATGAAATACTGAACATTGTCACTCAAAGCGGCCACACCCTTAATTATGTCTAACTTTAAGCCTCTATATAATTTAAATGGGTAAATTATATAAAAAAATCACCCCCCGTACAGATATTAGCTATAGAGACCAAAACTGTTTATTGTAGGCATGTTTTTTTATGCTGTCAAGAAAAAACAGAAACAGTAGTGCATTCCTGTGTAAAAAAACATCAATGATGCTTCCATCAGATCGACTCCACTTTTAGTAGCGTTTGGTCCAGCAGGTCTGCCTGGGTGGCGGCCGTGGGCAGTGATGGTCTCAAGGTCCGCTCCTCACGATTGAATCCAATCCTCACGCCTCCTTGTCCAGAGATGATGAGTGCATTCTGTCCTATGTCCCGAGTGCTCCAGTTATAAACATGAAAAGACAACAAATTAAGACAAAAATGCAGCAAAATTCATAGAAAAAATGTGAAAATATGGATTGAACCCTTTTGGTCTCAGTATGCGTCAACAAAATTTGTTTGTAGGACACTTTATTTATCTTACAACTGAATGTTCTGAATGGCCGGCTGAAAACTCATCATCATACAGTCGTCCACCATGCCTCCCTAATCTTCCCATGAACAGTATCTTTTACATGTCTGTAGTACCAATGGGGAAAGCAGACAGTCCCTCATTTCTTCATGCTGTTGCACTCATCCGAACCCATCTGTTCAAGCCCTACTTACTGCTTGCTTTACATTTATGTCTTTATGGCTGTGTATTGAACCTCAATATGTTTTTGGTATTGACTAAAATATTTTTGTATGTCAAATACAGAAAGCTAGCACTGGATGTCTGGTAAGATTTGTAAACTTGTTTATGAATTCCATCCATCCATTATCCAAACCGCTTATCCTGTTGAGGGTCGCGGGGCGCTGGAGCCGATCCCAGCTAACATTGGGCGAAGGCATTGTTTATGAATTATGATTCTTATATTAATATTTTGAATAGTCATTTTACTACTTTATTAAGGCAAAGTGCCGGCAAAGTGCCCGTGGCTGTCTTAAACATTTAAGGTTTGACAACTTTGGCTTCTATTCATTAAATATAAAAATACATTAATATGGAAAGTATTGTAGCAGCGCTAGTATCCAAAAGTTTCAAATGATACCAGCCTGCTTCAGCTGAAAGAAGTATGTTGAATGCCTGATTTTAAGTAGTTTTTCATTACTGTCACGAATTCCCCTTCATATTAGTTGTTTTCATCCTGCCTGCCTGTTTAATTAACTCTCTTGTCATTTCAGGTCCTGCCATTCACACCCTGTCATCACTCATTCCCCTCACCTGGTCTTCCACGCCCTTCTCACCTGCAGCCCATTCCCTCATTAGTCACTCACTATTTAGGTCCACTCACTTGCACTTGTTCCCTGCCAGATTGTCTTGTGTATCTCAGCCAAGCTCTTCAGCGTTATTTATAGTATTGTTCTGATCTGCCTGCCTGTTTTCTCGACCTTGGATTTTTGCCTGGACCTTATTGGATTTGTTCGCCTTTTGGACTGACCTCCCGGTGTTGACCCTGCCTTTTCCAAGTAAAGAAATCTATACTTGTATTCTGTCTCTGAGTTGTGCTTTTGGGTTCCCGTACCTGTAATCCTTACAATTACAGCTATTGGCAGGCACATTGAGATTTTTTTTTTTTTGCCCCTTGGCACTTGGTGGCCAAACAAACTGAAATGTTATCTGACATCAAATCAACCTTATAAAGTTGTGTTAGCATACATAGCCTGTCTAAACATCCAGCAGACACGTTGCAACATTTGCATTTATTGAGAGTAGCTTTTGTGTCCACATAGTGAATGTAAGTCTCTGTTTTGGTCTCAAACAACTCCTGATAAAAATATGTGAATCTTAATAGGTCACTTTGTTCCCCACTAGTAGCTAACGTTGTCTGTCTGATGTTTGGTGTTGGGCCGGTAGCTTACAATGGGCTCATCAGAACTTTTTCTGCTGTTGGAAACTGCACAGAACCTAAACAATCAGCTGAAGAAGACTCGCTGCGCAAATTATTCACGCGAGTACATTACATTCGAAGTCTTTGCACAGACGCGATGAGACTGGAGTGACGCATATTCGCGATGGCGCATATTTACATCTAGATAAAGTTATTGTGAGTGTTAATGGAGCTGCTACAATGTTGGCATAGAATAGCACCGATCAATCCGAGCTCCATTGAGAAAACAAGTATTTTAAAAGTTATTTGCTTATTGTCTTGTGGAGAGAACTAACAAAACATGAATTCACACTTTTTACAAATAGGCATCATTACGTAGTTGTTTCGGCATCCCTTTTTGTTTGTTTATTGCAGTTAAATCGCAGCAAAATCTGTATTTTGTGTTCATACAGCTGCAGTGGCAGGCCGTGCATTTTATACCTGGGCCTTCACTGTTGTCCTGCAGCTGAAATACCACCTTATAACCACATGATGGCACCACAGTTATCAGTTTCTAAGGCTGTAACTATGTACGTATTAAATGTACGTAACGACTTACAATACGTTTGATTAGTACTAGAGCGTCTGGAAAATGCAGAAGCTTATATTCAGGAAAATATGTTTTCTGCGCTCATGGAGGACAGTGGTTCTCAGCTGGTCTGGCTGTGGGACCCACCATCACTCCTTAATGACAAGTCACGGCCCAAAGAGATCGCCTTAATATTTTACTTTCACAACTTGAACATTGTACGTACTGCTCTGCAGTGTCTTTCCTCGTCTCAGTCCCCTGTGTCATGGTGTGTGGTACATCTCACTGAGTCAGAATGCCCATATTTGATTGGCTGAGCTGCATCACGTGATGTGATTCGCTACCCGACAGCCTCTGCTGTTTCGTTTCACGATAGTCACGTGCTCGCCCACTTACCAATCACAGCACACTCTGCACCTCGCGGCAGAGCTACACATGGACACTGAGCTGCACGTAATGCTGACGTCATTATAGGCCGGCTCGCAGGCGCTGACACGTCAAAGAATACACCCAACATGTCAAACTAAAGATCTGATTGGTTGAAGAATATGACAATCAACAATATCGTCCCCCATTCACTTAAACTGCAAATGGATGCATTTCAGAGTCTGCAGGCCTGGGTCTCTGTTCTTACCTAGAGACAGAGGTGAAATCTGATTGGATAAAAGCTCTACTTAAAACAAGCTGCACTGGAAGCAGAGCAACTGAGGAAGACAGTAGCGGTGTAATGGGAAAAATATTTTTAGAAATTATAATACATGTGTATTTAAGAAAAATTATAAAATAGATATAGCTTTGTGATTCTGTTTAGGCCAGCAGAGAAGGCCTTGCAGGCCCTGACGGCCCACCACTGTACAGCTGTAGTAAACAGCCGACCTGTGGCTTGCTAGACACAGTGAATACAGCTCGATAAAATCCACGGAGCTCCTCTAGATGTTATAAACCCAGACATGAAGGCATTTAGTTTCACGGGATATCTGTGACTTCCACAACAAGTACTAAGAAGAAATGGAGGTTATTTCTTCCATGGTTGATGGCGGAAATAAATTGCTTAAATTGATAACTGCTTTCAGAGCGATAAGCCACGGCCCCTCTCTGGCATGTCTAGCGCGAATTACCACAAATGGTGCCCCGCGAGTAAACCAAAAAAATATATCAACCAAAACATTTGGTGTGGACGCACCTTAATAGCTCTGATCTATATCTGATCCATTACAGTAAAACATCAATGCGTGCAGCTTTGGAGCCTATTACAGGCAAAAACGACATGAGGGAGTTTATTTACATTGCTGTGGAGTCGCTTTGAATACTGTAGTTGAACCAGACACGCATGGTCTGTCAATAACACAGTACTATGATCTGCATAAAAGCATGTGAGGTCAGGGTGTAACAGAGCAGTGTGCAGACCGGCTACTCTGTATCCTGTGACCTACTGTTTACCATGACCCAGTGTCTGCAGCCCTGCAGCTCCAGCAAAGTGACTGGCAGAGCAATCACTAAGCCCCGTCTGCCTGCGTCGCTCTCTGGGTTAGAGCAGACTAAGCTTTTCTTCCTCTCATTAAAAGGCATACGGGTAATCGCCTCTAAGCAGCTGGCTAATGCCTAACACTAAACAACAAATATCAGGGGTAGTGCTGCAATCAGCGTCCGTCTGGGCCTAAGAAAGAGCAGTGGGACACAATGTGGGCCCATGCATCGCCACGACAGTACCAGCACGACAGCTTCAGGAAGTAAAGCTTTTGGTTTATTTCTCTACAAGGACCCGGATTCTCTACAAGGACCCGGCAAGGATTCAGCAGAGGTCAGGTTCAGCCAACAGCAATATAGGGATTTCATTCAAACAAATTGACAGTAGCTTAGCTTAGCTAGATATCACAGCTACGTAATCATCTGAAGATGCATTCAATGTAGATTTTTGGCTGAGATGTGCAGTTTTCGTCAAACAAACACAGGACTTTCAACCAAGAGAATGCTGTTCATGTCCTGTGTGAAAGCAACGTGTTTTATGTTTAATTTTCACATTAGAAATCGAGTCATTTAAACATGATGTTCTTGCCTCAACCTAACTAGATAGTTTTGTTGCCTAAACCAGTAAGCGTTTTTGTTTGAATTTCCAACGTTAACCACATGTTAACTGCGACTGTAGTGAAGCGTCATAGTTTGACACACAAGCGTTGGTATGCGACGAGTTGGGATGATAACGTGTTGGTACTTCACAAACCAATGGTTGACGTCACGGTGACTATGTCTACTTCTCATATGCAGCCTATGGCTCTGACAGCAAATTAACTTTCAGTGGTTCTCAGCAGGGTTCAGGGGGTTCCCCAGCAAAACTGGAAGTAATTTAAATTTGTGGTTCAAAGTTAATTTCTTCAACCATATTGCCAAAAGCTACCTTTTGGCAAAAAAAACAGCAGTTTTCGAGGTCGTCAAGCATGAACCTCAACTTTTAAGCCAAACTGGATATTGAACATCCCGTGACAACTTAATTACTTCATATGCTGATGGAGAACATGTGATATAATGGAAAGCTCCAGAACAACAATGGACATTGACGTGAGATTGTTTTGTCAACTAATTTTGTAATTAATTCCACCTCCTACATCTTAACATTTGCAGTTGTAAGTATGTTCCATGTGTATAGAATATACATCACTGGTTAATTATCTTTTGAATCAGTGGTTGACCCCACATGGGCTCGCAATTTATCTCTAGCAGTGACGCAAAAGTCTTGGAAACCGCATTTAGACCTTCATCATAACAAACATTTAGCTTGATCTTGTATGTTACTAAGATTTTCCCACAAATTGCATGACATCTCTTTGGAATGACCAAAATAGAATTTTCAAAATATAATAGATGGACAAATCATCCTGCACCAATTCATCTCTGGTAACAATTCTCTCCATGAGTCAAAATCATATCAAATGCATGTCTAGTGTTTGTCTATTTGTAGTCCAGGATTTCAGACAGTATGGGAAACACATTGCTACATAGAATTGAATAGATTCACGATTTGTAGGAATTGGGAGGAGGTGGTAGGGGGGAGTTGAGGTGTCAAATATTAACAAGAGGGCCCCATTACCTCGTCCAGTTCCTGAGCGGTTCCTCATTAGCATTGGTATTGTGCTCCAGGAGTGAGTGGACAAAGCAAAGTGCTTTCGGGTCTCAACGGTTTTAAATCGGCTTGAAATCCCCTTTGTGTCGCCCCCCAGCCCCCAGCTCACCATCCTCCTGCCTCTCTCGGTCTATGGCCATCGACAAAGGCCACCGACCCATCACCCTGCAATGTTCTTAACGTTTAGGCTTCATAATCCCACACATGAGTAGACTGCAGCAATCAATATGCAAATGGCCTGAACCTGTTGTCATCAACACTGCACTGCTGGACCTGAGCTGATTTATTTCCTTTTTCAAACATTCTTACATAAGGCTGTCAAATAGGACTCCCTTACCAAAAATACAATAAAACAGATTGTCACTGGAGAGTAAATATTGACAAAAAACACTGTAGGAATGTCACATTATCAGAAGAGTTAAGTGATAGCTAAGCAACATGGTAACATGCTGCTCACAGAATTTGAATACTTCCTATTTGAAAACTCTATCTCCAAAATATTTTTTCATGAGCTAAAAAAAAAAATGGTTTACTTTTAGCTTTGAGCAAATGCCTTTTTTTGAGAAGAAATTTATTTAGACCAGCAGAAGCATTTTCGCAACCATGTTAGGAATACTAAATTCTTCAGTTTGTTTGAAACATTTAAAATCAAATTTGGAGACACCATGGTACCATAGCTGCAACTTTCAATGGAAAGAAATATACATTTTAATTAAAAAATAATCTTAATTCAAGAGATTCACTTACTTTTCCAGAGGTTTCAACTCATGGTGTCTTTCAGCAGATCGGGAAATATCTCCATAATACTAAATTGAAAAAAACTGAATGGCGCAAAGGAATTAAACTTTTTTTCATTGTTTATGTTTATGCCTTATTTCCAACACGTATTCATTCCCAACTCGTCAAATACCAACGCCTGGTCAGTGGCCTTACGCTTCCCACTAGGACGCTCTGCGTACTCTGCGTCAGTTTTGAACGTGTCAGTTTGCACTCGTTATATGCATAGTGACTTTTCAAAATAAACTTCCGTCTTCACGGGAAGTTAGGTAATAAAACCCCTTAGTGAGGGTTCGTAAAAGAGGGGGTTTGACTTCAACTTGACCGACTATCGACTCACATGACTAACAACTGGCCAGACAAAATGTTTACTTTTATTTTTTTGTATTGTGTGGACTATCTTGCCGTTCAGCTGCTCTGACTTCTGATAATGACGCAGATGGGTTTACATTGGTGTCAGTGTCAGATGCAGAGGAGCACTGACCAACTGGGAGTGAGTTATTTCTATTATTCTCAAAATGTTGAATGCTAAATTTTCTCATGAAAGAATGCACTTTTTCATAGCCTTTTACAAACTAATCAGTTTTGTTGTATAAGACATTATTTCACTGTATTGTATAATGCTGAAGAGTTTTTATTTGTGTCATTTGTTTTATTGTATATGACACATTTAATGATAAAATATTATTTTGATCTTTATGTACTGACTTTTCTAAGTCTGCAGTATGTTGTCAATATAGTTTCCTCTCTGAAGATTAAAAGTGTTATCTAAATGTATGGAATTCTAAACTGACTGTAACATATTCCAATCTTGATGCTCTCCTCTTCTAATGGCTTTACATCCTAATTGTTTGAGGTCCCTCTGCTGTATGTGTAATCATAATAATAATAGTAATAATAACAATGACCATAATAATACCAATAACTGATAACAGCCTAATAATAATAATGGCAACATCATAGTCGATACATTTTACTGTAGAACCACTGTAGAACTCTTATGAACCAACTACAATATAACTCCAAATAGACGGACTTAGACAGTGGGACTGGCAGTGCTGCTTATATTGTATTGTATCAACAGCTAGGCATCACAGATAGGGGTTATTATTCATGTCATCATTTCAAAAATGTTTAAAAGGAAGTATCATAAAAAAGAAAAGTCATGGGTTCTATTGAGACCCAGCTCAAAGAACCTACATCATATTATTTTATCAGCATGAAATAACATGATGTAGGTTCTTTGAGCTGGGTCTCAAGGGCCCGAACACAACATTCGGGCTAATGTGAATTTTCCCCCCAATCCGTTTATTCTTCTTCGTAAAATCAGTGAAGGTGATATTATCGTCCTGTGCTGGACAGAGAGACGAGGTATCTTAAACTCTTCAACATAATCCCACTGCTGTGGGATGGTATTCTGGAGGACAAAAACACATTTGCAGATTTTATGTCCATAAATATGTCTATTGATCTATTGAGTTCATATTAGTACTGTTAATATCCATTGATGTGAGTTGTAACTGAATGCAACAGTAGACTACAGTATATTTCCAATAAAAAGCTGTAGAAGTGCCTGAGTTAAGAGCAACCATGAGAACCAGCCGAGGAGTGAGAGAGAAAGACAAAGGCTGACAACAAAGAAGCGGGCGTTCTTTTACAGTAGACCCGCCCACACGTCGTCCGCCCAGCCAATCAGCACGTGGATATGTAAATGACCTTGCAGCACCGCATCGTCCCTGCCCAGGTGGTGACGTCACCCGCACATCTCTCTGTCTGGCTCTGCGAAGGACTCAGACAGAAGCAACAGAGGAGCCGAGGGAAGCCAGCCGGGGAGGGGCCGTTTGTCAGGAAGGAATTATTAATTATTATCATTACTCTGGAATAAACATCTCTCCGTGCAGCAGCACAGAACGGGTCGGCTCGGACCGGGACGACCACTTTCTATCGGGAGAAAAGGGGATGGATGTTTTTTTTATGTAGCTGCTGCTTGCACTGTTTTCTGTCCCCCTCAGCCGCACTGATTTATTTGCATTGACCAGTTGTCTCTGAAGACCAGTCCGGTGCCTCCTCCCCTCCTCCTTCCCTATCCTTTCGTTCTCCCCCGGTCACTCCTCCTTCACCCACCTTCCTTTTGCCTTTTATCCGATCCCGCAACGCTACAGAGCCGCAAAGATGCCCAGCTCGCTCTTCGCAGACAGCAGCGTCCAGGGAGATGCGCTGGACGACCAGAGAGCCCTGCAGATCGCCCTAGACCAGCTCTCCCTGCTAGGCTTGGACAACGACGAGAACCCCCTGTACGACAACCAGGAGCTCCGGAAAAAGAGCGTCAACATGACTGAATGCGTCCCGGTTCCCAGCTCCGAGCATGTGGCTGAGATTGTGGGCAGACAGGGTGTGTGTTTCTCTGCTATTCTGTATATTTGACATGTTGACAGGTATGAGCACGTCCTGTGTCACTGTCCTGTGAGGGAGGACCAGCAGGCCGATACACTCTGGAACACTGCTTTGAATATCTGCTATCTTAATGTGAATACGGCATCTTTTTAATCCACCAGGCGGTAAACAGTTCACTAAAACGCCAACTTTGATGAGTGTCTGGCCGGTTAGTCACACTGTTCCTCCTCTATAAATACACTGCGGTGGGCGGCAGCAAGCAGCAGACCAAGTGAAAAAGTTGCCATTTAAGTCAAATAAGAGCCTATTGGGCTGTTTCTCTTGCGCTGAATGACTGAGTGACAACATGGTCATATTTTGTGGAGTGCACACTTTAGTGGACACGTGACATTTAGCATGAATAGAGTTTAGGTTTGAGAACAGAGGACGATAGGTAAATTCGATTAAAATGCAGATTCTTCCAAAACATGACCCGACTCTCCGGTTCATTTTAATCCTGAACGTTTTCTGGTTCTGGTTTTCTGGACATGTAGGCTCAGTCACCAAACTATGAGCTCAGAGGGAACACTGGCTCTCCATAACTCCAGATGTGTTCCCGTCTTTGTATTATGAGAACGAGCTGAACGGGATCAAATTAGGACCACGCGTCACGGTTTTACCTTGCCGCCCATAGCTGCAAGAATCTCTGGGCTGACAGAATCTCTTCCCTCCCTGCAAAACTGCTGCTGCTCCCAGAAAAACACAGAAGCACGTCTCCCTCCCTCCACTTTAAAGCGATTATAGTGGAGTGGGTCTGTTTACATCAGATAAGCCTCTCCCTTTTGTCGGGTCATATCAGGTAAATACGGTAGAAATGAACTAGTGGATTAACCGTGACCTCTGAGATTATTTCAAGCAGAGACCCTATCCTCATTTAACCTACATCAGTACGATACTAACTCATGCAAAATTCATATCAAAGATTTAAATTGGCTATGAAGACTGAGTTTATCCCCCTCTTCATCCCTGGTTACATCACCCTGTCCCACTCATCTGGCTTTGCTCTGTTAATTATGTCATTCTTGTGAGGAGAGGCTGTTTCCTCAGGCGGCCCCATTTTGATCATGTGTGTATGTGCTTGAGGGTATTGAAATGCAACTTTATGCACCAATGCCAGGCTATGACGTGATCGAGGAGCTGCCCCTTCTTTCCCTAATGCTGCTAGCATGAAGTAAGGGAGTCTAACAGCAGCTGTTGTAGTGGTTGACTATATTGTAGCAAACGAACCAGGATCATCACAGTTCCAGAAGTGAGCTTTCTGACAATAACTCCCAAAGAGTTATTTTTGTTCCGCTGTATGTGTGTGGTGGTGCAGCATGTGGTTTGAATTTGTTCTTCTCCAAAAGGGAGGTTTCCCCCGAAACAATAATAACCATCCAGCAGCTGTTTTGAATAGTCCATAAGGAGTGGTTTAACACATGACATATTCAGAGACTGTTGTTATTTTGGAACCTGTCGTCACTTTCGCCTTTTGTTTTCCATGCTATAGGTTGCAAGATCAAAGCACTGCGAGCGAAGACCAACACCTATATCAAGACCCCGGTTCGAGGCGAGGAGCCTGTTTTTGTGGTGACGGGCAGGAGAGAGGATGTGGCCATGGCCAGGAGGGAGATCATCTCTGCTGCTGAGCATTTCTCCATGATCCGAGCCTCCAGGAACAAAAACACCAGCCTGAATGGGAGCAGCACCCCTGCCCCCGGACCCCCTAACCTGCCCGGACAGACCACCATCCAGGTGCGGGTGCCTTACCGTGTGGTGGGGCTGGTTGTAGGCCCCAAAGGTGCCACCATCAAGCGCATCCAGCAGCAGACCCACACCTACATCGTGACACCCAGCCGAGACAAGGAGCCGGTGTTCGAGGTGACGGGGATGCCGGAGAACGTGGATCGAGCACGCGAAGAGATTGAAGCCCATATTGCCATGAGGACAGGGGGTCTTATTGAGCTTCAGGATGAAAATGACTTCCACGCCAACGGGACTGATGTTGGTTTTGACCTCCACGGACACGCCACCCTGTGGTCTAAGCCCAGCGCCGGGATGAACCCCACCTCAGTGCGTAAACCCTTCTCCAACTACCGCAACGACTCGTCTTCCTCCCTGGGCAGCGCCTCCACAGATTCCTACTTAGGTAACAACAGCTCGCGTATGGCCGACTACAGCCCCCCCAGCCCTGCACTCAGCTACACCACCAACAACAACGGCAACAATAATAACAACAACATCAATGTCAACACCAACGGCAATGGGTTCGTTTACGGAAGTGAGGTGATCTCGCCTGACTGCACTGATCTGACTTTTGACTCCTCGCCAGGGTTTGACACAACGTCAACCCCACCGGGCCTCCTGTGGTCCCAGTATGATAGTGGCATGACCCCATCCTCCACTGGATGCAGCTCCCCCACATCCACCTCTGCCATATTCCCCACCAACACCTCCACCAATGCCAATGGAGTAGTGGTGAGTCAGAGAAGGGTTAATGGTTGCACAACGCAGCCCAGACTGTCGCCTCCCCTCCACAGCCACACTGGGGGGCCCAGTGAGCACCCGTTAGCCCGGAGGGTGCGCAGTGACCCAGGCGGAGGCTCCCTCAGTTTCCCTGCTTATTCCACCACTATGGCCTCCCTGCCGGGCCCTCACCTCCCCAGGGTTCCGTGCGACTCGTCCGCCTCGTCGTCCTCGTCCTCTTCCTCCTCCTCCACCTCTTCCAGCACCAGCCGAAAAGGCAGCCGCGACTGTTCGGTGTGCTTCGAGAGTGAGGTCATCGCTGCCCTGGTCCCCTGTGGGCACAACCTCTTCTGTATGGAATGTGCTAATCGTATCTGTGAGAGGAACGAACCCCAATGCCCTGTCTGCCACACCGGCGTAACTCAGGCTATACGTATATTTTCATAAGAAGTGTAACTCTTCGACGATAGCAACAAATAGACTCCTCAAACTGCTTTAATGGGATCAGCCAATCATGAGTTTGGAAAGTGTACATAGATATACATGTGTATGTAAGAGGCTGCAGTATCCAGAAAAAGGAACAGACACAGACCCTCTTGGGCGCCGTAGTGGTTGTTAATATACTGTAGCTTTGGGAAATATTTTCAACATCTAAGTGCATGTTTTAAATATTACAGCATAGTAATCAATAGTTCTAGTAAATAGTACCCTATATTTATGAAGTGAGGAGGCACAGTGGGGCCAGACAGTTAGCTGGCTGAGCCCTCCAGTTTTACCCATCGAATGTAGTGAGGGGGAGGCCATGGCTGGGAAACATGGAGGGCCTCCAGCCAAACAGGATGATTGACTTGCAAAGATACTGCAGCTCTAGGTCAGAAACAACGCGAGGAAGAGCAACATATCCTACATATATATGTATAGAATAATTTCCACGAGTTGAATGTTTTAAATGACATTAATACAGAATGAAGTATTTTATTCTTTTTTGACTTGAAAGATTATATTTCTTATTGCAAAGATGTTTACAGATATTTTTTTATTTAAGTTCAGTGGACTTTTTGTAGCTGGGTTCAAATATTGTTTATTTTTTTGTATGAACTTATGGCATTGATCACTGTATTATTTTAATATCACATGGCTGTTGGAGCAAATCCCAGTCCACACAATGTGCATTGCATCTGACAGTATTCTGTTGAAGGATGTTTTTATAGGTTCAGCAAAAAATGTCTTTTAAATCTGCTTCACACAGCATATTTTTTATTCAGTAATATAAAGCATATTTTATTCTATATTATTATGAAACATTGAAATGTACAAAACTTAGTAAGTTGAACACAAAGAAACCATTTATGCTTTCTAAAATTTGTATGAATTAGATTCCAGTGGGAATTACAGGCTTCTGTTGCACCACTATAGTTTTAGTATTTCTATTTTAATACATTTGTTTACCACTTGTTTATGTATATGTAGGTGAAGTTACTCGTAAATGTACTTTATTGAGCAAAGTTTAAGAACAAAGTATATTTTATTTTATGATAAAGGGCCTTTAACCTCATGGTCAAATACGAATATTATATTTGCTGAGACAAGATTTGAAAATGTATCAAGAATTTTATTTTTCTGACATTTAAAGTTATACATGATAAAAAGTCAAACTTAAGTAATGGTGCTACTTCATGTTTTTTTTTAAGTATTTCTATATAAGTCCAATAAAAAATGGTACATTTACGCGTTGTGGCTTCTCGTGTTGTGAATTGTTGTGCTGGTACCGAGAGCTGAGCATTGTTCAGGCCAGATCCTTCTCTTGACATTTGACTCTCTGCTTCCTAATTGTTTATGACAGTGGCCGGATTATTGAGCGGCTGTGCTCGGCCTGGTGCAGTGTGACCTGTCCTTAGCATCATGTGCTTCTCATGGGAACTGATGGCTTTGGGTTGTAGACATCACCTTAGGCCCTGGGAATGTGTGATGAGCATTTTTCAGTCACTTCATTTTCTAGACTAAACGATGAATGAAGTATTTTTTTTAAAGCAACATTAAACTTTTATATTTTTTAGAAATTTAGCTAAAGTGCAAAAGCTTTCAGAGAGCTGCATTTCAGGAAAGATCAAATTGTGGCTAGACAAAGGCTGTCTTTGAGGGAAAGTGGATCGGTATTATGCACCAATAAAGTAAAATAAAAAACTAAAATGGTAATGGTATTTTTTCCCATTAATTGATTAATCACTTTTCTTTAAAATATCACAGAATTGTGAAAAAATTCCATCATAATTTTGTCAAGCACAAGTTGATGTCAAATTTCTTATTTAACCTCCAAATATTTAGTTAACATAACATACGGCAAACAAAATGTGTGAATCCTGAAAGTGGGCCGATGAGAACGTTGAAAGATGATCAAAATAGTTTATATTTCTTGTTAGTTTTTTCTATGGATGGGTTCATTGATTGATTCAATTCTATTTATTTTGTACAGCCCAAAATCCCAAATTTGCCTCAGAGGGCTTTACAATCTGTACACATGCAAAATCCTCACATCGGAACAGGAAAAACTCCCCCAAAAACTTTAACGGGGAGAAAAATAATCATAATAAGGATATAAAAATGACAACTACTAATAATACCAGCAGAAGTGGATACAGTAGAATAACAATGCTAACAAAAGCAGTAATGGTATCGGTAAAAATAACAGCAATGCGACTACTAATAATAAAGATATTAGCAGTGGGTGTCAACAGGTCCACGGCAGGAGGAAGGACCAGGGTCCAGATATAACCAGGATCCATGGAAACCTGTGAGGAGAGAAAGCTCAAAGACTCCGGGGAAGAAGCAAAGTCAGTAATGTGCGTTAATGGGACATGACTTCATACAGAAGGAGATGTATGATGTTGACGGACTAACTCATACCAACACTTTACTGGATTAATAGTTTACTGTGTAATTAGACCACAATAAGGTCTTTGACACAGATAATAGTCAATCAATGAATTTAATTTCCTTTAAATTTGGTCAGTGATTTCTGCGTATCTTTCTTAATGGGACAGTTTCAGACCGACATGCAGTTCTAAAGTATAACGTTTAAATCTGCTGCATCAAGCTATGATGAGTTGCGGTCCCGTTAGAAATAATCTTCCAGTGAATGCATGAAATGGTTAAATAAATAAAGTAATTACAAATTTACAGAATTAGCATTTTTCTGCCAACATCCCTTTCTTACTCTATTTGTAGCAACAGAGTTGTTTTTTGCTGTAATGTTGTTTTTGTATTCTCCGTAGCTCTCCATTGTAACAACCTGTTCCTCCTGACGGAAGGAGGCGGCACGCGATCGGCCCATTTAGTGAGGTAGAAGAGTGAAATGACACCAAACTTCCCCTTTATGGGAACGTGCACTGAGCCTGATGAGGTGACCCTTTATCTCTCACTGGGGTTTTGGGTTTTGTGGAGCCAGCTAACACAAAGAGCCTGACTGTGTCTTGTTACGTTGTACACCATTCAGGTCTGGTATATAAGAGCAACATTGGATCTTTCATCAGTTTTTTTGTTTGTTTTGTTCTGTGATAAAAGAACGTGAGCTTTAAAAGTTTCAAAACAGAAACATTTTGAAACTTAATGTAAAACAACACTTTTCTGGTGTCCAGGAGCTGAGATGTATGTGTCTTATGATGGTGTAAATGCATTCTCAATGAGCACAGGACTCTTGGAAATGCAACGTAAACATATTGAACAAAAGCGGTCTCAATCCTCTAATATGATCTATATTGACCTTCAAAATCCATATGGGTAGATCCTTAAATGATACACTGAAAAGTAAAGTAGTCCTCACTACTCTCTGCTTCTTCCTCCCCTCCCCCACATCCTTCCCTGTGCTGAAGTGCAGCCTCATGTCATGTGGTCCTGTTGGAAACACTGACACATGCTTTGCTGCAAGATAGTAAATGTGGAGAGAGCAGGCTCTAATGATACGTTTGAAATGGAAACATCCAACACAGGCCACAGAAACTGGCCCCATAAACCATATTATTAGGAAGCAATCTTACCACTGCAGAAAGAGCTGACCAGTGTTTTTAGGCAAATGCACAACACATGGAGTTCACATAGTGCTTCCCCTGGTCAAAGAAGGGGGAGAAATATATGACTCACCCTACTGTTATTGTAAAGCTTTACGTGTTCATCTGCTTCATGAAGTTTTTCGAATCAGTAGATTCATTTAATTATTTTTGATAGAAGTATTTTACCATGATACATTTATCAGCACAGATTGTGGAGTGAAGAGAACGACCTGCATCAAATTTCTATAAACATGTAGGAATTGCCTTAACTTCATCTCAGTGGATTTCACAGATTCAACTTTGATGTAACTTGGCAGAAGATTTTCATAAATTTTCCCGCCTTGCTAACAAGTCATTAAAATGTTGAAGTGATGCTCACCATGTCAGCAGTGCATACAGATTGCTTCTCTTCCACGCTGTAGCTTTATGCCAGCGGGCCAGATAGAGTCGCCGGTGGCCCGCCGACCCTTTTCTAACTCACAATGAAAATACATTGATTCACAATGGGAATCTTTTTTCTCTACTTTTAATGTAAATAAGGTGCCAGGGTTCAAAAAAACTTTAAAAAAGAGTAATAGAGCTTGTTTATTGGAAAAAAAGTGCCCCCGACAGTTTAATGTTAGCTTATTAACTGGCACTTGCCTCCTGTCACAAGTGGACCCCGGCCAAGGCAAGTTCAGTATCCCTGCTGTATTGCTCTCCTGTCTCTCTATATAGGTGAAACATGATGCAGGTGACATAATTAGGGCTGCAACAACGAATCGATAAAACCAATAAAAATAGATTATTAAAAGAGTTGGCAACGAATTTCATAATCGATTCGTTGTGTCGCGCGATTATTACGCCACTCAATAAGTCGCGGAGATGTTTGAGTATAAAAAAAAAAAGTTGAGTTGAGCGCCATTCGCGCCGCCGGTCTCGCCGGGGACTATTTGTGTTCATTCGCGCTGGACGCTCCGGAGAGGCTTATCGCCCTGAAAGCCGTTCAACTGTCCGCCATTAACCATGGAAAAAATAACCTCTATTTCTGCTTAGTACGTGTTGTGGAAGTCCCAGATATCCCGGGAAACTAAACGTCGTCATGTCTGGTTAATAACATTGTCCAGAGGAGCTCTGTGGATTTTATCGAAGTGTATTCACTGTGTCTAGCAAGCCACACGTCGCTGTTTACTACAGCTGTATGAACACAAAATAAACTGATTTGGCTGTGATTTAACGGCAATAAACCGACAAAAAGGGACTCCGAAATAACTACATAATGATGCCGATTTGTACTTGTCGTCTCCGACAAAAAGGGACTCCGAAATAACTACGTAATGATGCCGATTTGTAGGCTACTTGTCTTCTCAATGGAGCTCAGATCGATCGGTGCTAGGCTAAGCTAACATTGTAGCAGCTCCACCAACACTCAGAATAACGTCATCTAGATGTAAATACGGCAGCGTCTATTCATTGTTTGTACCATATGGTTTACACACACACATTTATACATATAGTTTGGTCCGGTCTCTATTGATATGAGGTATCGTAGAGCTCTGGGTGAACACAGACGGCTACAGTATTTATTTCCTGATTCAACAACGTAAACATGTTGGAGTACTTGATGAGGAGGAAGGGAGTTCAACAGCAGGGTAAATCACTACAGAATCCTACTTTTGTTCCGTTTTGAAGTGAGGAACGTAACGTCCCTCCAGTAGCTCTTCTGGTGCTGGTGTTTACTCGTTATCCAGCTTGACAAGCATGACAAGTTAGTGTTAGCTCGTTAATAACAGTAGTAAAGTAGGGGTGGTATAGTTTGCAAGACTAAAGACACGTTTTTATTCACTCGCCTTTTTTGTCCCGTTAATATCCGATTCATCGATTAATCGAAAAAATAATCGCCAGATTAATCGATTATTAAAATAATCGTTAGTTGCAGCCCTAGACATAATATTACCACCATGTCAGTTTAATAAAGGGAAAACTGATCAATTGTTTACATTCTTGTATTGGCTTCGACTGGGCCACATACTGTATATACACATATACGTATATATATATATCTATATATATAGATATATATATTAGTGTTGGGCAATTTAACGCGTTATTATCGCGTTAACGCATTAATTAATTAACGCCGACAATTATTTTATAGCGCGTTAACGCATTTTTCAATTTTTTTTATTTTGAAAGTCTGTTGCTCACTGCCAGCGGTGGAGGAATGGAGACTACTGGACATTGCTGCGGTAAAGTCAGCAGACACTCAGATCTCCTTGGTCAACTCAGCAGACACTTACATGTTAGTGCACCTATATGCTGAAATTCGTGCAGGGCCGAGATCCTTCTTGTGGCACTGGCACCTCTGTGGCACTCTGTGGCACTCTGCGGCACTCTCTGTGGCACTCAGGGGCAGTCTGTGGCACTTCAGCGCAAGCGTCAGCTGTGGCAGGCGAGTGGTACTAGTTCGGCACCAGTCAAGAAGCGGCGGAGCTGAGGGGGCGGAGCCACATTTCCTGAGACATTTCCTGAGAACACACATTGTTGTTACAACAGGTCAGCTTCCGTAAATCAGTTTTATGATTTTAGTTGAGTCACCGGAGCCACCCGTTCTCTGTATGCATCCTTAGAGTAATTACGTTGTACTTTTTTGTTTCTCATTCATTTTATTTAAGTATGATTTTGCTGGTTTTGCAACAAAAGAGAACATAATATACTCTTTCCAAATTATTACTTTTATAGTCATTTACAACAATCGGCTAAAATAATGAAAATAAATCATCCGTTTTATCTGTGCCGCTGAGTGCCACAGAGTGCCACAGAGGTGCCACAAGAAGGATCTCGCTGTCTCTCTGAAATTCACTAAACGCATTCAAACGGCATGGATCGGGAGCGAGCGTTTCTTCAGAATAAGATGCCAACAAAGTATGAATTATATTCACATTAAGTATAAAACATGCTACCTGCATCTCGTGAGTTAAAGGGAAAATACACCTAAATTCTTCATAAAGTGTCTTTATTCTTTGATGTGAAGAGATAGAACTGATAGAACTGCTACTGTGTAAAGGGAATACTGCTGTTAAAAAGAACCTTATTTGTTTAAAGTGTTTGCAAACCAAATATTATTGCCCTTTTGTTCATATAGCAGTACTTTTAAAATAAAAGTGCGCAATACACTACTTTTGAATTCATTATTGAACTTTGGCATAACAATGCGATTAATCGCAAAAAATCCATGCGATTAATCGCGATTAAATATTTTAATCGTTGCCCAGCACTAATATATATATATATTCATATTTCCTTAAGCCAATGTCAAACTTTAAAAATGTTCTCCTCTCTGCTGCTGTCAGTTGTCATTGCAGCACAATCAGATGCGACCCTCCTCCACCCCAGTCTCCTCCAGTCAGCATCACAGTCATGCTCCTCATTCATCATCGGATTGCAACAACTCCCTTCATCACCACCACCACCAGTGTCTGGACTCCCGGGGGATTAGGCCTTATCTGACCTCAGCATCACTACCCCTTTATTATACTACGTCACGATGGAATCCAAAAGACTTTTCACTATTCATTTCTCATGCGAGTGAAATAAATTATTGTTCTTTATAATAAAGCCTCTCCTGATTGAAATATATATGTATATAATATATATACATATATAATATATACATACACTCAGAGGAGCACTGACCAAGTGTCGGTATTTGACGAGTTGGGAGTTCCTCCCAGAAACGATAATGGCATAGATAGTTCTGAAGTGTCTATTACTTCCTCTATGGGTGCATAGAGTAGAAAGAGGATTGCAGACTTGATCTGTGAGCCATCAGCTGGATAGAGTGAGATGACAACTCCTCTGTCTTATAAAAAGCTCCGTCTGGCTGAGCATCTGGCTGCAGACGAACATGTTTGGTGTGCCGGTTTGTGTTAACAGCAGAGGACCAACAGAGTGTGTCTGGCATCTTCCACGCTTTGACCTACATCTCATGTATTTGATGGAGGTCCATTTGGACACACATGCACGCACACAAACACAAACATAGAGCACTGAACCAGAGGAGGGAAAAGCCATGCAGAGTGAGTGTCTATATTTTATTCATGCTGTGCTCCCTGCTTGTCTCTCCTCTAGCCATTAGGTCTTGATGGGCTTCACCCATTTAAACACACTTTCTTCTAATAAGCAGCTGTCATACATCCAGCTTTGTTTGCAAAGTACAGTTTATCACCACAAAGATGGAGGCACTTAAGTGAGTCAGGGTTTTGTGTCGCAATGGAACAAGATTAACTCATGACCTTTTTCTTCTTTAAAGGATTTGGATTGGTTTGACTTTAGTTTTTATTCTACTGGTTGGTTAAGTATTTGTTCATTTGTTCGTTATCCCAGCTGAGACGACACACGTCATGATTTACTCTTCTCTCCTAATTGGTTTGGGAAAGTAACCTCTTTAAATGTCCATGTGAGACTTATTTACCTCAATGGTTAATTCATTCATTTAAATTATTTTAAAAACACCTGGACTATAACTCTTATGTGTTTTAGAAAGATTTCTGTTCATTTTTAAAACTTTCTCCAAGTTCAAAATATCCACATATCTGTTCCCTGAGAAGTGGAAAAAAATAGTCCGAACCTGACTGTAAACACAATCATTCTGTGGCTTATTGTCCGTATTATTAAACATAAACTTTATTACATAGATGAAATACACTGACCTCTGCATTTAACCCAAACTAAGCATTAGTTGCAGTGGAGGACGACCCGCTCTACCCACTGAGCCACAGTCCCCTCCTTCCTCAGCTGTGGTAAAGCAGAGAGACAGTCCCAAACAAAGCAAAGCCCGGAGAGGGCAAGCCAACGGCGGGGAGAGAGATCCGATGGAGTTACAAAATTGAGTCACTTTGTTCTTTTTCAAACTTTTCACTTGTTAAATATTTGTGAAACCCACTGACAGGCGTAAAGGCTGACCAATGCCATTGATTTCAGAAAAAAACATTAAAATTACAGAAAATGGAGCTACGACATTTCCGACTGACAGCGCAGTATTAGTCATTCAAATGTGCTCTTGCTTGCTTTGCAAGTTATTATACCTTTTACTTCTTTAAGCAGTGGAGCCCATCAGGTTTGTGAGAGAGAGAGAGCGACACAATAGACTACAGGAGGCTAACGTTGGTGATGGTTTCACTGCTCGCCTGTAATGTCTTCCAAATTAGGTTTTTATTTATATTTTACAGCGTCTCTGAAACGTCTGTCCGCTTATGCTTCTCCCCCATCTCACATCTTTTTCGAGGTATTCTTAGATCTAGGTGAGTGTGATGTTAATATTATAGATTGGAATGATGTGCCTAAATAACCCTGGATTATTCTTTAATAGTTGATGGGATTCTAGACCACATATCAGAATGCATATGAGTGTGATTTCGAAACCCTGTACTGGTTGAACCTTGTCCTCCAGCGTGTCCCTGCCAGTGAGAAGCAGAGCAGCCTGTGGGTTTTCCCCTCCACTACTTAGGGAGGAGGGAGAGGAGGAAGGGAACTGGGTTTGTTGTTCAAAGCCCAAACACGGCATATGCATTTTAAATGAGCAGGGTTTTGTGGCACGTCTGTTTCTCTCTCTCTCACCCTGTCTCTATATGTGTCTTCGTGTAGGTCTGTGTGTGTATTATGTGCATAATGGATTTGTTATCCTTCGCAGAGCACAGCGGTCACACTTTGTCTGACTCCACATGGTCTTTATTATGCCAGACGGAGAGTGTATCGGCAGAGACATACCAGGCCACCGTCTGCCCTCTGTCTCTCTACACACACTTACACACACTCAGAGACAGCAGCGACCTCTGCCTCCCTGCCACTTTCACCTCTCACCTTCCTGTCCCTGCTGTTTAAACTTCACATTGGACTCTGTTCCTTGTGTTTTAATCCTGCGAATAAACACCACTCTGATTATACTCTATATGTGGGAAGAAAGATGCACTCTGAGAGGTTCCTAATGGAAGCAAACCATTACATGCTGTATGCTTTTTCTAGTCATTATTTCTATATTGCCCTCCTTATATACATAAATACCACAGTGATTGCAGTTCCCTCTAAATGTTGCTTGTGTTGTGGCTGACTAAAGTAAGATCTTTGCCCACGCTCATAAGATGTGAGCTGAACTCCATCCTGGAGTAGAAGGGCTTTATGCAAATGTGCCAATTGCAACTGGTTCATTCCTCTTCTGTCTGGCAAGTCAACACTGACTCACAACATGGCAGCAGGCAGAATATAAAAAGATCCAGTCGGTCCCTCTGCTGCTGCAGCTACACCTTGGATGGATGGAATTAGATTAGGTGAAATTAGACTGATGGAGTGAAACAGCTATTTCTGCTCTTCTCTGCTGGCTTTGTGTCTTCAGTTTCATCACATATTCACAATACCTGAGCAGGAGCTCCATAACAGCTGTACTCATCAATATTATAAAGGATTAGGTCAACTTTATTTAAAAGAATCGTTTAACATTTTGGAAAATGATCTTCTCTCTGAGAAGTCGTTTGGATCTACGAATATATAAGTTTGACGGATTGATTGATGTAAATAAAAACAGACCTTATTATATGCTCTTATAGGTGCTTGGTGAAGTAGCCAGTTGAAAAGCTTGTTACAGTAAATAAAATTTTTATTTAAGTAATGTTTTCAACCACAACGTCAACATGCAACACTCTCCTAGTGGCATCTGAACCTGCAAGCTATAGACAGAGATGGACAGTGTTACAACTGACAGGACAACCACTCTTTCCTCTGCTATCCTTTAGATTTGAAAACTCGGTTGACACTTCAGATGTGTCAGTATACCTGGTCGGGATGATCTCATCCAGCATTCTTAGCTATACCTACGAAAAATAATGCATCGCAATTTGACGATACTCCACAAAATGATTTAATATGTTATGCACGTAATCATGAACAAGGAAGTATAAAGACCGCTAAAGCCCACACAGGGCGGGAGGGAACTGAGGTGGAGCGGTCCAACAACTTTCAGCCAGGAGAGCGCTGTTTGTTCCCCGTGTGAAACGAGAAGCCAATGTTGATTCATTTGTCACGTAACTTACGTACTTATGTGTAGTTACAGCAATTTTGTAGTCATTTTAACCTCAAATAGGTTCCTAAACCTAAGTAAGTAGTTTTGTTGCCTAAACCTAACCGAGTTGTTTCCTGCGAGAAATTAAAAAAAAAAAAGACTATGCATGTAACAAGCAGATATTCAGTCAAGAAGACTCTCGTCATAGATTGTTTAATCATTTATTGCAGCAACTGGAAATACAGTTAAACTTTCCGCTGATAGCTCCGCTCTTTAAATAAACCCCGGATTAGCCAGCAGCTACCAAGCCAAAACAGGGAAGAAAAAAGCATCAACTCCCCGGGTATACAGGAATGAACCTGAAGTAAATCATGTTTTGTTTTTTTACGTTTGAATACATTTCAACCATTTGCTATGCAAGATGAACTCTGAACTAGAAAGGGTGGCGGCTGGGATGGAGGCTGGGGTCGAGGAGGCAAAGCTTTGCCTGCACTACGGTCTGTAGCAGCATGGATGTAGAAAGGATAGGTGAGGAGGGAGTCATATTTAAATGAACCTCCTTGAAGTGAGGGTGGGCTGTGATTGGTGTGTGGCCGGTTGGAAGCTATGATTCAATCAGCTGGCTGGCTGTTAGCTAGCTGTTACAGTACGGGCGTATGACTTCCGTGTCCTGCATGAACTAACGCGATGCTTCATTTGACATGTGTTGCTGGACTTTAGTAGGAAAACGCACGTAAAATGAGTAACTTTTCGTAGGATATGATATATTGCATGAGGATACGTTAACCTGGTGGCCAAAGGACACCTCCTTAAAAGTAGGGATGCACCGACCCAACTTTTTCAGTCACGATACCGATACCTGGTCTTTGTGTATCGGCTGATACCAAGTACCGATCTGATACCAGTGGTTAATTAATAAGCTGTATCCCTCACTGTTTGGAAGAGACTGGGATCATTATTTTATGTTTAACGGCAACATCAGGCTTGACTCAAACGTTGCTTTTCTGACTATCAAACAAAATATAACAAATAAATACATAGACATTACGCAGAGGAGCTGCACGTGAATTTGGCTGAACCAGTTGGACCGAACATTAGTTTACCCTGCCAGCTCACTAGTACAAAGTCTGTGTAATATCTGATTGTGTACATATGTGAATGGTGTAAATAAGAGCTGCTCATTGTCCGGAGAATTCACAGCCAGTGGGCGAGCTAATGACCTGAAGGATGGGCTGTTGTTTATGACCAGAAATAGTGAAAATTTAAATGAAAAAAGAAAGCTAGAGAGAGAATTCAAACCCCGCTTACTTTCTTACCTGCACAGCTGGCCAGTCATCAATCATGTTATCTTGACAAGATTTTTAACCTGTACAAAAATAAATACAAGCATAAAAACAGAATCATACACAGAACACATTGTCTGCAGTCACTTTGAGTGAGAGATAGTCTTCTCTTTTTTCTTGAATCTACTGCAGAAGAAGATTTTCTAATGTTTCTGTCAGCATTGCTGAGGACACTCTTTGCATTAACAATGTTTGCCCGCCGGCAGAAAAGCAGGGGAAGCTAATGCAACAGCGCACAGGGTTAAATACAGCAGACATTTCAGAGACAAAGCCCTCCTCTTTCTGCTGCCACGCAAAGACAGCAAAGAACCTACAGTGGCACAGATTAGTGAGTAAATTAGCTCGGCTGCTGAGAGCTACTGCACATCTCATGAGGAGGACGCAGACCCTCTTTCATTCCTCAGAACAGGCAACTTGCAGGCGGTGGGGGAGGTGTCAGATAGATTCAACACTGATCTCACTGGGTAAAATTTTATCACTCAGCCACATGGCTTCCCAGGCTAGAATGAATGGAGAAGGTGTGCATATCGCATCATGACACCTACATATATGAGGCCAATGCTATTGGTCACCCTTTGAAGGGTTTACTGAGGAGACTAGTTAGCCAGTCATGTGACCTCAGCAGCTGAGCGGCATCTCCAACCAATGGCGGACAAAACATGTATTTCGACATTTTCTGGTCAAAAACCTGGTAACTCCATTTGAGCTTGATTTTAGTAAAATATTATCATAATGATTCATGCAAGTAGAATCATTATGATAATATTTTATAACCTTATATAAAGACAATACCAACATGACAACGCAGTGTTTCGTTTTTTTTCATTTCCTGAAAAGTCACGGTTTGGACATACAAGGTTTCTGCCCGACAGCGACAACGTGTTTACATCCAGCCTACATTACAATGGCTTTTGTCACAGTGACTCTACAATTTCAGCCAATGCTGATAATGCTGTTGTCTTCTCTTTGTCACTTATGAGCTCCAAACATTATTCAGCGATATCATCTCAAGATGATACACGTTTATGTGTGTAGGATGTCTGGCTGTTTCAGAAAGTACTTTATGAAAGAACAGAATGAGTCATTAGCATGTGGCTGTTTGGAGGAGAGCAAACATAATAACAGGGGTGGCTGGCAGAACAAGACAAAGCAATCCTAATGAAAGATAAGAGGGTCTCCCTGATGCATTTTTCATATGCTCTCCTTTTGTCTCTTGCCCTGGGATTTCTAATCAGGGAGCACAATTAAGTAGGCGTAGTAAGTCTTTGGATCAGTAAATACGGTTGTGTGTTTCTTTGTTTGTGTGTGTGTGTGTCTGTGCGTGTGTGTGTGTTGACATCAGCATGTACTGTACTTTGTTGAAGAGGGAGGCCCTGTGCAACATAATTATTCACATGTGAAGCTGATCTGCTCAAAGCTTGTAGAAACCCAACATTTCCAAGGGACTCATATTTCATTTGGATCTACCCCGGGGCCTCTTACCAGTTGGATATGCCCGTAAACTGCTAAAGGGAGGGGTCCAAGAGGCATCCTGAGCAGATACCCGAACCACCTCAGCCGGCCCTTTTTTGACATGAAGGAGCAGCGGCTCTACTCCAAGTTTCCTCCAGATGTCTGAGCTGAGGATTGGTACGTAGATAGACCGGTAAAATCAAAAGCTTTACCTTCTGGCTCATCTCCCTCTTCATCAGTCCAATATAACGCCTTAAATCCCCGTTGACACCGCACTGAACTGCCTCTCCATCTTATGCTCGATTTTACCCTCATTCGTGAATAAGTCCCTAGATACTTGAACTCTCTTGCTTGGGGCAGTGACTCACTCCCAACCTGGGGTGTGCAATCCATCATTTTCCAGCAGAGAACCATGGACTATGAGGTACTGACTCTCATCCTGAGCGCTACACACTTAGCTGCCAACCACCCCCCTGCATGCTGAAGTTCACATTCTGAAGAAGTCAGAAGAACCGTATCATCTTCAAAGAGCAGAAACGCAATTCTGAAGTCCCAAACACTTTTCTCCTTCTGGCTGCACCATGAAATCCTGTCTAGGACAATCACTAACAGGATTGGTAATAAGGGACAATCCTGGCGGAGGCCAACACCCACTGGAAACTTTGTGCCAAATATACGGACAAAGCTCTCACTTTGGTTTTACAAGGACCAGATGACTAGCGCAGAAGTCAAACAACAAATGACCCACTCGAGGTTTCTCCATCGTTACCCACATGAGCGCTGAAGTCCCCCAACAGAAATATAGAGTCACCAGTCAGCGACCTTTCCAGAACAAACAACGGTCAGAGACTTCCTCACAGTGACTCGCAGTCGCATAGTTTTCCGCAAGGAAAACTGGAATACAGCGGCGCTTGGCCAGGGGCTCGTGTCAAGGCCTAGACACCAGACACTCGATGGCAAGCTCCCCTCACAGAACCCGTTTAACTTTTATGGTCGATTTATATAGTGGCATTAAATGGCTCTTGGTCTAGTCCCTTCCCTCTGACCACTTTGCATTGGGAGACCCTACCAGGAGCTATTGCCCCTGACAACACATCTCCCTGGGTCACATAAACCCCTCCACTACCTTAAGGTGGCGATTCATTGGTTTTATCATCATCCGCAATTTTCACTATCTCCCACTATTTTCTCCCTGACCTTCAAAGTTATAAATGATTAAGACGCAAGAATCACAACATTGACACCACATTCTGTCCTTATTTGGTTTCCTAAAGTTTTCTGAGGGAGAACCCAGACGCAGAGAGAGGGACTTAAGGAAAACATTTTAAATTATTCATTTGTAAATTTAAGTAGAGGGGACTTTGGATTGGATAGGGTGAAATCCAAAGAAGCTATATAAACACAGCATAAGTTTGCAAACCTCCATCTTTTACACCTGATGACACATCTGCCCTGCTGTCTTGACCCCATAGTTACCACAAATGTAATTTGACTATCCTGTCCATCAACAACTTTTCCCACGCATCTTTTTAAGGAGGAATAAAAAGCTCAATAAGATTAGAGTCCACTCCAGACAGAATTCTAACATTGCATGTTCTTGTTAGTTGAAGCCTTGGAAAAATGTGTATGCCCAGTTCTGTTTATTTGTGAAATGCACATTCAACATTGGATTTTTCTTTTTTGGCAGGTAACCTGGGCCATCATGACGACGACTTCATGAGAATGTAGCGAGGCCTTGGGGGGGATTAAGGTGGACCAACAACGCCACCTGGGGACTTACACCCCAGGAAATATAAACTTAAACGACCCTAATATATTACTTGAGAATGTATTAAGGGCACAGAGATTCACTACCGGTATTTGGACAGAGACGCGTTTTGTAAAATAAACATATTTATTAAAGAATTCAATGAAAATCACTAAAACGACTACGACATGCAGAACAAAGGAAAAACAGCCAAAACATGCAAAGCAAAAGCAAAACAAGAAAAAGAGGCAAAACAATCAGACAAAATGGAGGCAGCAAAACAGCAGCAGGTGATAAACAGAGATTAAAAGGGCACACCATGCTGCAAATTAATACAAATTAAGATTGTGACTACTTACCCCTTCTTTGAGGTGGTAAGTAGTCACAATCTTAATTCAGTCAGCCGGCAACAAGAGACACTCACCACGAGAACAGGGGCCAAGAAGGAGTGAGGCCAGGACCACAGGTGCCTTATAAATGCTGGCACTAATTGGGGGGGGAGGAGCCTAGCCTGAGGGCTGCGTTCACAACACACTTCCTTCTCTGAGGAGCGTTCCCCAATACAACTTCATGGGTCCAAAGGTTGAATTAAGGATGATAAAATTAAATAAATATATAATAAGTTTAAAATAAGGATAATTTCATATCTTATGTATATTTTCTTCTGTTATCCAATGTTTTTTGTATATTTCGCTTTCTAATATTTTTATATTATGCTTTAAATTTCATCATTTATTTTCTATAATTTAAATGATTGCATATACAATTGAATTTATATTATTTATATACATTTTCAAGTTGGAAATTTACTGTTAAGTTATTCAGAGAACCACACTTGGAGCAGTATCACACATTCATAATGGCAGTAAGTCATCATTTACATTCACGTTTACTCTCTATTTTCACGAAACAGAACATAAAGCACCATGTCAAGTAGACTGATCTCACCCTAAACCCAAACACAATTTGTAAATAATTGTACAAACCCGGAGGGACCTGGCAGGACCCGACAGGTCGGGTATCCACACTGTAATACCTGCACTAGTTAGAGAAGTGGGATGTGTACATTGAATCCAAATATATATATATACATTATACACAAACATACAGTATTACTCCTGTTTGGTTAGAAATTCCAGATTAAGAGTTAATCTTCACAACTCAACAACTACTGTGAATTATACTTTAGTGTATGTGTGTGTATGCGTTTACACTGTGCACTTACACGTGTGTGTGGGTTGCCCCCTGCTAACAGCTCTATGGACAGGATTACAGTGAGGTTTAGCTGTAGGAGAAGGAATGCTGCTGTATTTGCAGTCATGAATGGAAAATAATCCCTCTTATGGAAGCTTGGCCTGTAATGATTTTCGGAGGGAGAGTTTTGCTGATTAGTGAATATTGCCAGCACATCTTAGTGTGTGCATCTGTGTGTTCATATCTGTCAACAGGTCCAAGTGGCCTTTGACATAAACGCGCAGAGCCCCAGATGCCTTGCCATCTCACGCCGCCTGCTCTCCCCACCAACCTCCCACAGACAGCTGCACACTCACACTATACATGCATTTCCATACAGCACAATGCAGTCCATTCTGGTCCCCATACCTGCTGGAAGCTGTTGATTGATTGATTGATTGATTGATTGATTGATTGATTGATTGGAAGCAACAAACCGCAAGCAAGGAGTTAATGCATGGTTGCCTTGTGAGTAGACCCCCTATGCTTCCATTCAAGCTTCCTGTCAGTGATTGGCAGATGATTCGCATGCATGTGAAAGGCAAGCTGTGTTTAGGCCTGCCGTCTTGATTGGCTTTGGCTTGATGGTGCAATAAGTGTTGCCCCCGCAGGGGTCGATCAGCCACAGGGATGTTGTTGCATGCAGTCTTTTCTGAATCACATTTTTCATTGTTTACTATAAACAAAGGCTCCTCTGACCTCTGCTCTGTGACACCATGTGTGTGCTTCTGAAAAGCTTGGGGAATAGGCCGCAAGGTGAACCACGAAAAGTCTTTTAGAAAATGATTCCCGCTCCACAGTCGTGCATCTACACAATCTTTAGTTCATAAAAAAGAACGAGTCATGCTAAGCTACCAAAAAAAAGTTTGTCGCTGAATTTTCAGTCGATTCTCGATGCGTCTATGTTTTATGCAGAACTAGTTTCTTCAGAGCGTAATCGGATCTTGGTCGCGAGTGGCGGCACGGTTCGACACGTGATCGTTCTACACCAATGAGGTAGCTGCTTTTTGTCAACAGAATGGCAAGATGGCGACTTCATCGAGCAGTACGGACGACGAAGAAAATACACCGGAGTGTCTTAATACATCGAAAAGCAAACATTGTTATATGCATATTACTTCAGTCAAGCACGAGGAGGTAAATTATTTCACCACTGCACGATGGAATACATACAGGACAAGCCTACAAACGTGGCTTGGGTTGAAGGGTGAGTCTCGGGACGTGGCTGAGAACTTCAAACACTGTGTTGATGTGGAGTTTGACAATGTTCCCGAGGATGCTGGCTTCCATCACACGTGTTACCGTAGATTTACGGACAAAAACGCCATCGCAAAGGTGGAAAGACGTCTCGCACGTGAGAGACAAGAAGCTACGCAAGACCACGAGGCCATTCCATCGACTGACTCGTGATTTCCCCCAGCTGGTGTTTCACATCCACAAATGAAGCTAGGTACAAGGCTTTCTGTATGGCATCATCGGCCTTGCCAGAATTATGCATTCCCCCTACTGCTGATGCCCTCCATCAGCACTGCAAAAGGGCAAACTACCAGGCTGCAATAATGAGGTCCTGTCTCAAAGAAAATATAAGTACTCCATCACCTGCTGGATATGGTTGGCAAATAGAGGATGGGACCTGGCACGTCACCTGGATGACCAGAAATCCGGCCCCTGACAGTGTTTTGCATGTGATACACTGCGGCTGCAAAAGTGCCTGTGAGACAGGCAGATGTTCCTGTTTTTCTGCAGGACTGTGTTGCACAGACTTATGTCGTTGTTGTAATTGTGCCAACACAAAAGAAACTGAGGAACTGGAAGATAACTGTCCTGACACTGACAGTGAGGACTGAGTGTACTTAATCTGTTATTCATTATTCTGTTTTGTACAGTTTTATATATCATATTTCATATTTTTCATAAAGATTGTTTTTATGGTTGATCAGTGTTTTCATTTGTGGAAGAATGAATGAATGAATGAATGAATGAACAAACAAATGGTCTTTGGTATAAGTACAATTACTGCCTTTTATTGATACAAGGAGGTTTATTTGTCACATACATAGAAATAGTGTGAAGAAAGAAACATCAAGAAATATTTTTCATGAATAGCAAGAGGGAGTATAAAGTGCAGTGTGTGTACAGTCCATGTAAGATCGTCAGTAAGGTGCATTCCCAGGTATTTCAAAGTTGATCTAAATGACTTAACATAAACATAACATTATCGTATATTTGCCTCATTGTTCTTCTTGGACGCGGCGATGTATACAGCACTGTTTAGAATCCATTTAGCACACTTTTGGGGATGTTCGGATGTTTTCCTCTTTTTCGGTAACGTTGTATCTAACCATGGGAGCCACCATCTTGCCATTCTGTTGACAAAAAGCAGCTACCTCATTGGTGTAGAACGATCACGTGTCGAACCGTGCCGCCACTCGCGACCAAGATCCGATTACGCTCTGAAGAAACTAGTTCTGCATAAAACAGACGCATCGAGAATCGACTGAAAATTCAGCGACGAACTTTTTTTTGGTAGCTTAGCATGACTCGTTCTTTTTTATGAACTGAAGATTGTGTAGATGCACGACTGTGGAGCGGGATGAAACGATAACAGGGTTCACCTTACGGCCTAGAAGCAGCTCTGAGTTGCACTTCATCGGAAGTGATGCAATAAGCCACATGATGGTGAGATGTATGTCTGATCACTTGTGGAGACTTTAACATCCAGACTGATAAATTAGAACCTCTTATTTCCTTCCTCTCCTCCTTTGACCTTTTCCACTCCTCTTCTCCTCCTACCCACAAGGCCGGCAACCAGCTGGATCTTATCTTCACTAGACACTGTTCTACTGCTAACCTCTCCGTCACCCCCCTCCAGCTCTCTGACTCACTATTTCATGTCTTACTCCCTCTCCCTCTCCTCTCCCCCCGTACTTCCACCACCTACCCACATGGTTTCTACCCGTAGTCATCTCCGCTCCCTCTCCCCGGCTGATCTTTCCTCTTCTGTTACCTCTGCTCTCCCTGACCCTGAATCCTTCTCTCTCCTATCCCCTGATACTGCTACTGACCTCCTCTCCACCCTTTCCTCTTCTTTGGACAACCTCTGTCCCTTCACCTCCAGGCCTGCACGGCCAACCCCACCTGCCCCATGGCTGTCGGACTCAGTGTGTACTGACAGACGGAGCCTAACAGAGGCTGAGCGAAAATGGAGAAAAATGTCACCGAGACCTGTCCATCACCATTGACGATACCGTGGTGACGCCAACTCGGACTGCGAGGAACCTGGGTGTGACCCTGGACGACCAATTGTCGTTCTCAGCAAACATTGCATCGGTTACACGCTCCTGTAGATTCATGCTCTCCAACATAAGGAGGATTCGCCCCTTCCTCACTGAGGAGACAGCACAGGTGCTCATCCAGGCTCTTTATCATCTCCCGCCTGGACTACTGCAACTCACTACTTGCCGGAGGCCCAGCGTCGGCCATCAGACCTCTGGAGCTTGTCCAGAAGGCTGCAGCTCGCCTGGTGTTCAATCGCCCCAAGTTCTCCCACACAACTTGCCTTCTCCATTCTCTACACTGGCTACCTGTAAGAGCTCGCATCCAGTTTAAGACTCTGGTGCTAGCCTACAGGGCAGTGAAAGGAACAGCTCCTTCCTATCTCCAGGCCATGGTCAAGCCCTACACCCCCGCCCGACCACTTCGCTCTGCTGCCTCGGGGCGATTGGTTGCCCCATCGCTCAGAGGTCCCTGTGGCCGATCGACCCGGTCGCGGCTGTTTTCTGTCCTGGCCCCACAGTGGTGGAATGAACTCCCCACTGACGTCAGGACAGCAGAGTCGCTGCCCATCTTTCGGCGCAGGCTGAAAACTCACCTCTTCAAAAAGGCCTACCCTGAGCCTTCCACGTAGCATTTACTTAGCATCTATTGTATTCATACTAGCTTATTGCACTTATCCATCCATCCATCCATTTTCCACCGCTTATCCGGGGTCGGGTCGCGGTGGCAGCAGGCCAAGCAGGCCGACCCAGACCTCCCTCTCACCGGCAACATGTTCCAGCTCATTCTGGGGGATCCCGAGGCGTTCCCAGGCCAGCTGGGAGATGTAATCTCTCCAGCGTGTTCTGGGTCTTCCCCGGGGTCTCTTCCCAGTTGGACGTGCCTGGAAAACCTCCAGTGGGAGGCGTCCAGGAGGCATCCTAATTAGAATGCGAAGGAGTAGTGGCTCGACTCCAAGTTCCCTCCTGATGACCGAGCTCCTTACCCTATCTCTAAGGCTGAGCCCGGCCACCCTACGGAGGAAACTCATTTCGGCCGATTGTAGCCTCCGCGAATCGCCACCTTATCGTGGTGGAGGAGTTTGAGTGGCTCAGTGATCCTGGGAGCTATGTTGTCCGGGGCATTAGCCCCTGGTAGGGTCTCCCAAGGCAAACAGGTTTCAGGGGAGAGCCCAGACTAAGAGCGGTTCAAAACGACACCTATGATAGTTAGCCCACGGACTATAGCCACCTCGCCCGGACCAGGGAAACCGGGGCACCCTCCCGGAGCCAGACCCAGGAGGGGAGCTCGTAGGCGAGCGTCTGGTGGACGGGCCTTTGCCCATGGGGCCCGGTCGGCCTCAGCCCGAATAAACACCATGGAGCAGCCACCCTGTGGACCCACCACCCGCAGGGACAAGCATCGGGGTCGGGTGCTATGCAGACCGGGCGGCGGGTCGGGCGGGAGGCCCGGGCATGCCGATCGCCGGCGGCATAGACTAGCTCTAGGGACGTGGAACGTCACCTCGCTTAGCGGGGAAAGAGCCGGAGCTGGTGCAGGAGGTGGAGCGATACCAGCTAGAAATAGTTGGACTCACCTCCACACACAGCGTTGGCTCTGGAACCAAGCTCCTGGAGAGGGGTTGGACTTTGTCCTTTTCCGGAGTTGCCCAGGGTGAGGGGCGCCGGGCGGGAGTGGGGATACTCACGAGCCCCCGGCTGAGTGCCGCTGTGTTGGAGTTCTCCCCGGAGAGCGAGAGGGTCGCCTCCATGCGCCTACGGGTTGCGGGGAGCAAGGCTCTGACTGTGGTTTGTGCTTATGCACCAAACAGCAGTTCGGAGTATCCGGTCTTCTTGGAGTCGGTGGGAGGGGTCCTGGAAAGGGCGCCGCCTACCGACTCCATAGTTCTCCTGGGGGACTTCAACACTCACGTGGGCAATGACGGAGAAACCTGGCGGGGGGTGATTGGGAGGAACGGCTTGCTCGATCTGAACCCGAATGGTGTTTCATTATTGGACTTCTGTGCTTGCCACGGTTTGGCCATAACGAACACTATGTTCGAACATAAGGTGGCTCATAAGTGTACCTGGTACCAGAACACCTTAGGCCGGAGATCAATGATCGACTTTGTAATCGTATCATTTGATTTGCAGCCGTATGTCTTGGACACTCGGGTGAAGAGAGGAGCAGAGCTGTCAACTGATCACCACCTGGTGGTGAGTTGGATCAGATGGCAGGGGAACCGGTTGGAAAGACCCGGCAAACCCAAACGTGTAGTGAGGGTAAACTGGGAACGTCTGGCGGAGGACCCTGTCCGGGAGGTCTTTAACTCCCACCTCCGGAAGAACTTCTCACACATCCCGAGGGAGGTTGGGGACACGGAATCCGAGTGGACCATGTTCAAAGCCTCTATTGTGGACGCGGCCGCTAGGAGCTGTGGCCGGAAGGTCATCGGTGCCTGTCGTGGCGGCAACCCGAGAACCCGGTGGTGCACACTGGAGGTGAGGGAAGCCGTCAAGCTGAAGAAGGAGACCTTCAAGGCCTGGTTGGCCCAGGGGTCTCCTGAAGCAGCTGACAGGTACCGGCAGGCCAGAAGGGCTGCAGCTGCGGTGGTCGCGAATGCTAAAACTCGGGCATGGGAGGAGTTCGGGGAGGCCATGGAGAAGGACTTTCGGTTGGCCTCAAGGAGGTTCTGCGCAAACCATCCGACGGCTCAGGAAGGGAAAGCAGGGCCTACCCCAGGCTGTTCTCAGCAGGGGGGGGAACTGCTGACCCGGACGGAGGACATCGTCGGGCGGTGGAAAGAGCACTTTGAGGAACTCCTAAACCCGACCAACATGTCCTCTGCAGAGGAGGCAGCGCCTGAGGACCTAGGGGGAGGCTCACCCATATCCCTGGCAGAGGTCGCTGAGGTAGTTAAAAAGCTCCTTGGTGGCAAGGCGCCGGGGGTGGATGAGATCCCCCCCTGAGATGCTGAAGGCGCTGGAAATAGTTGGGCTGTCCTGGCTGACACGCCTCTTCAATGTCGCATGGGGGTCGGGATCAGTGCCCATGGAATGGCAGACCGGGGTGGTGGTTCCCATCTTCAAAAAGGGGTACCGGAGAGTGTGCTCGAATTACCGGGGTATCACACTACTCAGCCTCCCGGGGAAGGCTTATGCCAGGGCGCTGGAAAGGAGGCTCCGACCGCTTGTCTAACCCCAGATTCAAGAGGAGCAGTGCGGATTCTGTCCCGGCCGTGGAACAGTGGACCAGCTCTTTACCCTCGCAAGACTACTGGAGGGGCTCTGGGAGTTTGCCAAACCAGTCTACATGTGCTTTGTAGACTTGGAGAAGGCTTTCGACTGGGTCCCTCGGGGAGTCTTGTGGGGGGTGCTGCGGGAGTATGGGGTCCCGGACCCGTTACAACGGGCGATCCGGTCTCTGTACGACTGCAGTAGGAGCTGTGTCCGCATTCTCGGCAATAAGTCAGACACGTTCCCGGTGGGTGTTGGCCTCCGCCAGGGCTGCCCTTTGTCACCGGTCCTGTTCATGATTTTCATGGACAGGATATCTAGACGCAGCCTGGGGGCGGAGAACGTCAGTTTCGGGGGTCTTGGGATCGCCTCTTTGCTATTTGCAGATGATGTGGTCCTGTTAGCCTCCTCGGATCATGACCTCCAGCATTCACTGGGGCGGTTTGCAGCCGAGTGTGAAGCGGCGGGGATGAGAGTTAGCACCTCCAAATCTGAGGCCATGGTTCTCTGTCGGAAACCGGTGGATTGCCCCCTCCAGGTGCGGACGGAGTGCCTACCTCAAGCGAAGGAGTTTAAGTATCTCGGGGTCTTGTTCACGAGTGAGGGTAAGATGGAGCGGGAGATCGACAGGCGGATCGGTGCGGCTGCAGCAGTAAAGCAGGCGCTGCACCGGACCGTCTTGGTGAAGAGGGAGCTGAGCCGGAAGGCAAAGCTCTCAATTTACCACTCGGTCTACGTTCCTACCCTCACCTATGGTCACGAACTCTGGGTCGTGACCGAAAGGACAAGGTCGCGGCTTATTGCACTTATTGTTTTCTTATTAGTTTGTGGCACTTATTGCATTCGTTTGTTTCTGCACTGTACGTTGGCTCTGGTTTATGCTCTTAGATGCTTGTTTGAAGAGAGGAGATGCACTTACGACTTCTGGTGACTAGTAGTTCTCTCGAAAACCGATGTTGAATACACTTATTGTAAGTTGCTTTGGATAAAAGCGTCTGCTAAATGACTGTAATGTAATGTAATGTAGTGTTTTTCCACTTTTGATGAAGTCCATCGCACAGCTGCTTCTCTAAACTTTGTCTCACCCAGAGAGAGTCCCAATGGGGAAATGTGTCTGTCACACGGTCTCCAGTTCAAAATAAATCTTGCCCAGTTGAGAGCAATGATCATAGGCCCGTAGCATTGACCTCAATTGTGATAAAATGTCTTGAAAAGTATATTGTCTTTATTCAAGAGTGAGGTAAACCGAGAGTTAGCCAGTATGAACAAAGCTTTAAGCATCTCCCTTAGTAACAAACTAAGGCCATGTCCCAGGGTTCATACACATTTTGACCAATGGATTTCCATGACTTTTCCATGACTTTTCCATGACTTTAAACCAAATTTCCATGACAAAACATTTTGTGAAATCTCAGTGTATACATGAAAAAGTGAGAAAATGTAGTATTTAACCTAACAATGAGAATTCCAAAGCATACAGTATACCTTAAATGACACAAACGAATGAGAGACAATAGTTTGATTAAAAGAATAAACATTTATAAATATACTCTGGTTGACAGGCATTCATAACACTGACACAGCAATAAGAGCTTTAGTAGGTAGTAGCATCCAGCTAGTGCACATATTGCTTTCCCTTTTGTAGTGCAAATTTTTCATTGAACCCTGTTACTGTATGTCTTCATATTAACTTCCACTGTTACTGTACAGATGTTAGAATTGTGGCCTATCTTCTATTTGCAATTAATATGCATTCAATCCAGTTCAATTATTTAAATGAAAATGATAATCTACTCTGGCTAAAGTAGTTTATCAAGAGTAAAATAATAGCTGTGATCTACACACCTCTGCATTAGCAACCCGCTGAAATGAAGGTACAGGCACCTTAACACTCCCATTACTTCAGGGTTCTTGAGAGCAACGTGGGTCTGTTGGGACTGTTAGTACACTGGCTGTGGTCATTACAGTGAACAGTGTCTGGCAGTGTGATGAGAGAGCATGTGAGCCCTTGTTGCTGTAGTTCATCTCCTTGGAGCAGAGGCTGCATTTAGCATACCCTGCTTTATCAATGTATTTAAAACACTGTGACAGCGGGAAGCTGTACTCACGTCTGTTTAGACCTCCACCTTTATCCAGGCCCACCTGCACCTTTATCCAGGCCCAGCTCCACTCACAGCTCAGCCCTGCGTCAAGCTGCGCTACAGACAGCCTCCTCTTCATTAAGCTCTTTGACCTCATCATCTCATCAGTATCTGGGCCTCATCATCGTGGTCATGAAAGTTATTCTGACCACGAAATCATTCTCATTCTACTTTGAGTTAAAACAAACAACCTGCAACCAGATGCGCCGGTGTTCCGGTTTAACGTTAATGAGTGACCGCGTGAACTGAACCGGAACACGGGAGGGCTGCATGTTTCATCACGTTAGGTTTTTTCCTTCTAAATCGCGATAATGATGAACGTTAACAGTCGACAAAGTTGCGCATGCAGTGGACGTTAACTTTAACTACTAGCCCTATTTTTAGGCCTCTGATCAAAAATTGCATACCTATACTCAAGAGAGTCCACAGCTCTAACTACAAGGTCTATTTTAATAATTTTGATGGTTTAATACAGGTAACACTTGTGAGATGTGTTGAATTCTGTAAATATTGTGTATATGTTACTGGTTAATAACTGATACACTTATGGCACAGCTCAAGTTGAAAAAGTTCCAGGTTCGCCTGAAAAAAAAGCACTTTTATTGAACATTTTTTTGGAATTATTGCAGAGTGAAGCCTACAAATACTCCTGTGTCATAGCACAACAGGTTTGTGGTCTCTCTAAGCTAATTTTACTTAGATTGAGTGAAGCAGGCCAGCATAATAGGAGTACAGAATTTCAAGCCGAATGCTCATTTCTCTCTCATGCTCTATTCTAATTTTATATACTATAACTATATATTTCACTTTTTTATCACTCATATTATTCAATACATCCAAATACAGCCGTTTGAAATGATTTTGAGAGCAAGGGTCCTCTCAGAGCATCTTTCTGGCTCTCATCCATAGGATTTTCTCAGTTGGTCTGTGTGTATGGGGCTGTAGCTCAGCCTATCATCGGTCGATTTCAGTCAATAAGCCCTCCTTCGACGCGTCAGAGTCTCAGGAAGGCGTGTGTCGAATTTGGTGTTGATTGACATAAGTTTCAGCCAGTAAAGTTGCAAGAAGTGCCGCGTCTCCCCGAGCGCAAATTTCTGCTCGCTGGAAGTCTGACCGCTCGCCCAAGCTGGATTGACCGCTCTTATTCTGGAAACAGCTCGGAAGTAAACAGGATGCAGTTGGCAACAATGATTCCAGCTTTGAAACGGATAATCTGCGACGTTATTGTACTCATTTTTCATAAAACCGGTGGAGGGCAGTACAATGGCACATTTGTCCACTCACAGCTGTCTACTGCTTCGACGGAGAGAAAAACCGAAGGTATTTATGTGTTCGGCCACTTGTGCTAAAGCTATAAAATGCATTGCAACGCTTGGTAGCCGCTAGCATCAGGGTGCAAATATTGATTTGCCGTACACATAACGGCGAGACTAACCCAGCAAGTGTGAACGATAACGGAACATAACGTAACTTAAACTTTAACGGAGGGAAATGAAGACGCTGTAGACATCTTAATGTAGGAACAATGCTTTATAAATGATGAATTAAGTGTTTACTCATACTTAACTAATGCTTCATAGTGTGTAGTTATTATAAAGTGTTACCAAAAGATGTTCACTTTGCCCAATATGGCTAGCTTGACAGAGTTATCCATGTATATATAAATATATATAAATAAATAAATATATATATATATAATTATTTATTTATAACTATATATCCATTTCTCAGACAGGTGCTTCATGTCTCTCAGTCCCGTAACTGTCCATGCTGGATCTGTCCTCGTTGTTTTACAAAGCTAAATAAGTTATTAGCATGACGTCATCCAGCTAGCCAAACCTGTCTGGTGTACAGCTAGTAGTGAAGCTTCTCATGTACTGCTTCCCTTTCCCGCTAGTCTGCTGTCTGATTGTGAGGTCAGGCTGATCTGGGATCAGCTCTTTCACCTGCAGTTTCTCCACCAAAGTTCTCCTCTCAAACGGGTCTTGGAGGAGTAGTGCTCGCGCTCGCCATTGCCTGTAGAGACTAGTCCTGACGAGGATGTGCAGCTTAGGGGATACAAATTTTGCCCCATGCTGAATGTATTTGAGGACACTGATTGGCTAAATTGTATGTCATACATTCATATCTTTAATCAGCAATTGGCTAAACTGCTTCACAGACCCGCCTCCTGAGGGCAATTTTTGCAGCGCCCCAGCGCTGCTGAGACATGCAGACAGGCGGAGAGGACGTGCAGGAATAGCATATATTTTGAGCAGATATCATATTTTACACATATTACTGGTTGCATTCCATATTTCAAAAACACAAATATTGACAATTTGTATAATTTATTATTATTTTTTATTTTCTATGGCTCAAGGGGGGGCGGTGCCCTAGCGCCCTCTATTGGCCAGCCACCAGTGGTAGTGAAGCTACATGTAGTGCAGGGGTGTCAAACTCATTTTCACTCTGGGCCACATCAGCATCATGGTTTCCCTCAAAGGGCCGGTTGTAACTGTAAGACTGTATAACTGTAACTACTAACATATTGTTAAATAACTGTCTCTGCTTTTGATTATTGTTTATTCAAGTGTAAAAATATTGTACATGCAATTATATAAATGTAAAATGATATTTAAGCACATTTCTGTTCTTATAACATAAATTATTTTAATTTAGGGTTAAGAAACCCACATTACTCTATCAAAGATCAAACTATTAAAGAAAATAACAAAGACAAATATCATCAAACACAAGTTATTACATTAACTTTGTTCAAAGCTATTTTTGTCACCTCTCTGCATCACTAATGTCCCTCCCCGTCGTCGTCCCGTGCATGGCAGCTACATCCGAGAGCTCCTCACTGACAGTCAAGTCTGCCTTGAGCCTCTTACAAACATTGATAGATGATGTATCTCGTCTCTTAGCTAGCTGTGTTGTTAGATTGCCTGCTAGTTCTTGAACTCGGTCTGCGATGGTGTTTCTTCACAAACTGACATTTGTAAAAGTCTGTATCTGGTCGGAGCACACCTGCTCACATACAGTGGGGAAAAAAAGTATTTAGTCAGCCACCAATTGTGCAAGTTCTCCCACTTAAAAAGATGAGAGAGGCCTGTAATTTTACAGGTATACCTCAACTATGAGAGACAAAATGAGAAAAAAAAATCCAGAAAATCACTGTCTGATTTTTAAAGAATTTATTTGCAAATTATGGTGGAAAATAAGTATTTGGTCAATAACAAAAGTTCATCTCAATACTTTGTTATATACCCTTTGTTGGCAAAGACAGAGGTCAAACGTTTTCTGTAAGTCTTCACAAGCTTTTCACACACTGGTGCTGGTATTTTGGCCCATTCCTCCATGCAGATCTCCTCTAGAGCAGTGATGTTTTGGGGCTGTCGCTGGGCAACACGGACTTTCAACTCCCTCCACAGATTTTCTATGGGGTTGAGATCTGGAGACTGGCTAGGCCACTCCAGGACCTTGAAATGCTTCTTATGAAGCCACTCCTTCGTTGCCCGGGCGGTGTGTTTGGGATCATTGTCATGCTGAAAGACCCAGCCACGTTTCATCTTCAATGCCCTTGCTGATGGAAGGAGGTTTCCACTCAAAATCTCACGATACATGGCCCCATTCATTCTTTCCTTTACACGGATCAGTCGTCCTGGTCCCCTTGCAGAAAAACAGCCCCAAAGCATGATGTTTCCACCCCCATGCTTCACAGTAGGTATGGTGTTCTTTGGATGCAACTCAGCATTCTTTCTCCTCCAAACACGACGAGTTGAGTTTTTACCAAAAAGTTCTATTTTGGTTTCATCTGACCATATGACATTCTCCCAATCCTCTTCTGGATCATCCAAATGCTCTCTAGCAAACTTCAGACGGGCCTGGACATGTACTGGCTTAAGCAGGGGGACACGTCTGGCACTGCAGGATTTGAGTCCCTGGCGGCGTAGTGTGTTACTGATGGTAGCCTTTGTTACTTTGGTCCCAGCTCTCTGCAGGTCATTCACTAGGTCCCCCCGTGTGGTTCTGGGATTTTTGTTCACCGTTCTTGTGATCATTTTGACCCCACGGGGTGAGATCTTGAGTGGAGCCCCAGATCAAGGGAGACTATCAGTGGTCTTGTATGTCTTCCATTTTCTAATAATTGCTCCCACAGTTGATTTCTTCACACCAAGCTGCTTACCTATTGCAGATTCAGTCTTCCCAGCCTGGTGCAGGTCTACAATTTTGTTTCTGGTGTCCTTTGACAGCTCTTTGGTCTTGGCCATAGTGGAGTTTGGAGTGTGATTGTTTGAGGTTGTGGACAGGTGTCTTTTATACTGATAACGAGTTCAAACAGGCGCCATTAATACAGGTAACGAGTGGAGGACAGAGGAGCCTCTTAAAGAAGAAGTTACAGGTCTGTGAGAGCCAGAAATCTTGCTTGTTTGTAGGTGACCAAATACTTATTTTACCGAGGAATTTACCAATTAATTCATTAAAAATCCTACAATGTGATTTCCTGGATTCTTTCCCCCCATTCTGTCTCTCATAGTTGAAGTGTACCTATGATGAAAATTACAGGCATCTCTCATCTTTTTAAGTGGGAGAACTTGCACAATTGGTGGCTGACTAAATACTTTTTTCCCCCACTGTACCTTTAGCATGCACTGGGCTGTAGCTTTTGTAAATATATTCTGCTGTGATTGCAGTCTGCCTTTTAATTCTTGGACAATTTTATGATTTTCTTGGAGGCTAAATTTAGTTGTTTGGTGTCAAAATGCCGACGTGAATTGTATCCTTCATCACCGACACGCATCATAACACAGAAGACAGACCCGTTTTTCTCCTTGAAGCACAGACATGTATTCGCTTTCCCATCTTAAATTACATTTTCTTCCCTCTTGTTAGGTTTTTAAGAACAAAGGATGAGAGAGCCTGCAGGCCGCAGGTACTCTTCTGCTGCGAGCTTCTTACTGCGCACGCGCATCAGAAGAATGAGCTGGATCCGGTTCAAAATTAAAACAATATTTAATGTACTACACAAAGTTCACTTACAAACTGAATTAACTATCAATAGTAATGTTCTCGAGAACAGAGACCACATGCACGCACCTCACTCACAGGTCTGGCCAGTCCAGGTTCTGAAAAACGAGAGCGGAAGTGGTCTGAGGAATGCTCTCTAGAACGTTGTCTTTTATATCCCCTGACAGTCGGAAAGTGTCCGAACTGTCCTAAAACGTGTGAATGATCCTCCGTTGATCAGTGATTGGCTCCATTTGAATCCTGTCCCCTCCCTGGATCGATCCTTTGTGGCAAACATCTTGAACTCCTCCTCTCTGACCTGCTGGTCAGTTGTCCGTCCCCCTGCTGCACCTCTGAAAAGGCTCACTCAAAAATGATCCCTTACTGACCCTCAAAACTATTCATACAGTGTTTTAATACCTTTAGTGACTATACTTCTATGATTTAATACATTCAATGAGTTAATATACTGTAACATATAATATCCTCTATAAGTGAGGATATTATAAACATAATACATTCCATATGGAAACATATTGTGACTAACATATTTATTATTGTGACACTTCTACTCACCACGAGGGGTGTTATTTAATCCTACTAATAATGCGTTTAATACTGAAATTCTCCACACTCTGCATCAATTTTTCTCTTCGTGGACATTTTGGGATTATTTGTCAATCTTTTTCAACTCAATCACTTGTTGGAAAACCGCTTTACGGGCTGTTCCCTCTCCTGTCCACCTGTTTTTAAAAAAGAGGTAATAACTAATTAAACATATTGTTACCAAGTGCCTGTTAGGAGGACAAGTAATCAATGTCCAGCCACGGTAATAATACTTCACAACATGCTATCTCATAATTTCAACTTTCTATCTCATAATTTCGACCATGGGGATATTTTTATTTTCAAGTCTAACTTTTAATTTTTTTTCCAAAAAAAAATTAAAAATTTGCTGGTGGATTCGCGGGCCATATAAAATGGCGTGTCGGGCCGGATTCGGCCCGCGGGCCTTGAGTTTGACACGTGTGATGTAGTGTCTTCACTACATATAGAAACTCCACTATCTACGTGGGTTACCTTCCTGTATAAGCAGGCTTAAAAGTCAATCAGTCAGCTCTCTCAACCAGTGCTAACTCAAACTCAACTGCCCTAATGGGTGCTGATAAGGACCTACTAGAGATAATGATACCAGACACACTGTGAAATAAACAAACAACTGTTGACCACAATGCTGATGCCAATTCCTCTCACTGTCTGTGTGTGTTCACAGTTTAGAGGAGAGATTGGTGGTATTCTATAAGTGTAAATTGATCCAGATTCGGGAACGTAATTAAACAAGCCTAGACATGAATTTGCCAGCTAACAATACATAACCAAGCAAACAAAACACAGCATAAATATATAACACGACTGAGAGATGAACAGACACAGTAGACTGTATACATACATGTATATGAATATTTTTTTTAAGGTGAAACAATCTTGCTGAGATTCCGCTCAAGGAATGTGAATACATGTATGTGTGTGTGTGTGTGTGTGTGTGTGAGTGCGTGTATTTGGTATTGATTTTCCGTTTTATGTAACTGAGGATCATGTTGTATGCTGGAAGGTTACTGATTGAAGTAAATATAGACTGGTAACCTTGTCCCCCAGATACAGAGATACTGGCTTACAGTGTAACAGCTGAGAAATAAGGAGAAGCCATAGACATCAGATTCCTCTTGTGCTCTGGATACAAACTCGTAATACACCCAGCAGTTGAATTACCAGGGGAGAAAGGGAAATTTAAAGTGGGTGGAGGAGAGTGAGTTTGGGTTGATCTGCAGGATGGCAGAAGGACTAGACAATGCAATAGCACTGCCTCAGGCTGTTTCAATATATTTACTGTACAAGAGTATGTAAGCAATGCCTTATCGTTGGACGGATTCATGACCTGCAATCAAATGGTTTACACACTCCTCTCCTGGCTGATTAAGAACATATACACTCGCTGTGAGAGCAGATGTTCAGCAACTTACCCTCTGCTTCACCACAGATCAGACCTTTGCACTGAAATAATCATCCATGTGTGCCCATCAAGAAAATGTGAGTAGCTTGTTCTTCTCAGGAGATCGAGCCTCACTACCATCGCAATATCAATTCTGCATGGAACACTGCATAGTACCAACCAGTGTAAAATTCTGACAGCCTAACAAATCACCAATGCTATCTTGCATAATTAGCCATGTTCTTCTGTTTGTTTATGAACAATGAAATATTTACAATGGACAATGAGTCAATGAATAAATGAATGTACCCAAGACTATTCATTTGATAATATCGTGGAATGTTTGTTATTAAAGAAAAATAAAAGCTCAAATCAAAGAAGAGTCAAAGGTTGATGATAGATGTAAGAAGGTATATGAAAAAGGCTAGGGCAAAAGAGCTTTGAAAGAGCTACAAAGCAACTACTGATGCAGTGGATGAAAAGCAGAGATGGATTTAGAGGTGGACATCATCCCACTCTTTGCATCTGAAGTTGGGCCATTAACTACTGGTGTATGAGTCGACTATTCTCTGACTCCTCCAGGTACTACAGCTGCTATATTATATTGCATCTTAAAAACTGCTTGCAATACTTGCAAGACGTTGAATCTCACTATCTTGAATGATATCGCCCCTGTTCTGGACTGGTGATGGTTAAGTTGCAAAAGTATTGGACGTGTGGGAAATGGTGTTTGTTAGGAATGGAGGACTTTGAATAAACACATGTTGTTCATTTTAAATAACCATGCTTATACAGACAAATGGAATGAACCATGAAACACACTGTTTAGCAATGTTAGGTTGTAGGGTTGTATTGTCCACAAATTGATCTTAAATACAGTTTTTCACTTCAGCAACATAACCAATAACTCTATTTTGAGTCTGAAAAATACGACCAACTATATTCAAAACACTGATTGTTCTGATACCTCGCTGTTTTACGCATACATGTAGCAGCTGGTGTTATGTGGTGGTGTATTAGATGGACCCAAACCCACCCTCACACAGCAGATTTAATCCAACCAAGGTCTTTATTATATATGTGTAGATTTAAACAGAAAACAATAAAGAAATAAACTACGGCACCGTGTCCAGAGGCCAAAGCCTCTTAGTTCTCCCTGAGTCGGGAGGGAAACTCAACCGAGGAAGGATGATGCAGCCTCCGGAGTCGGGAGGGAAGCTCCACCGAACTCACGGCTGGAAAAGGTCCGACAAGGAAACAAAAGGACGCCGACCGGTGTACTCCGTGGTACTACGCGGGTCGGTGTCTGCGCGGCAGGAGTGCTGCAGACAACCAGAAAGGTTAGACATAAATCTTCACTGAAAACGCTGTTCAGACTTACGTGGACTAGAACCAGACTGAGAATAAATGTACTGGAATTTGTATTGGTGATTCACAGCAAGACACATATATTGACAATTTAAATGTACAGTAGCAACAACTGAAAAAAGAGTCAAGTTTGAAGAGCTTCTTCAAGGCTATTCTGTCCTTTTTCAGAATATGATATCGCTTGCATGGGTAACTCCTCACTGACACTGATACAATTGTGGTACAGCAGAGTAAGATACACTGTAAGATAAACAATATTTAAAATGCAGCCAGGTCTACCTGAGCTGTTGTTGAGCAAACGTTTAAATGCATAGAGGGATAAGGAGAGGAGACAAAGGCACTCGTGGACTCATCATGACACATCTTATCATGTCACCAAATGCTGCCTACTGACCGAGAGGTTGAAGCGCTCCTTGCACTGCAGTGTCCTTGGGCAAGTCAGTACAATGTCCTGATGAAGCTTCTCCAGAGCCACAGAAGACCATTATAATGCCAAGACTGCTGTTCTGGCATTGTTGGCTGCTAATTCATCACAACCTGTGAAATTTTGCTCAACTGCTGTTCTTGTGGAGCAGACAGAAGTATTGATTGTGAATTGTTGCTATGGGGAGTGTCTACATCCATTCTTGGCTAACTACCCGAGTAAAAATGCTGGTGGCAATGGCAATGGCTTGTACAAATGTTTCATGATGACTGAGCTATGAGTACAGAGGGACAGAGGGATGCGTACACACAGCTTTAGACCTGCAGTGTGTATAATAATAAAGATAATAACTTTATTTATACAGAACCTTTCACTCGGCTTCAGTGTCTTCGGTAGAATTCACAGGTTTGTTTAATAAACGATAAGTTAAACAAAATGAATGGAATAAATGAAGAATATGATGAAGAGTACAATGAATAATGATGAACCAAAAATAAAATGAAAAGAATTGCATGTGACCAGGTAGAATTAGTGACTCATATCATTGATTAATATCTATCAATTCAATTTGTAGTTTGACTGTTTACATTAAATTTAGCTAAAAAATGTATACAAGCTTATTGGTCTGTTTTATTAATTATTCTACCTAAGATGATTTTATTGTCTGACTTAAAATAATTTGGCCTTTGGGGGATAGTGGGGTGTCTAGAGCGAAGATGAAACTGGTATGATCCAGATACCCAATGCCTCATTCCAGTATATCTTTGGTGAAAAGTAGCTAAAGTAGACTACATTCAATCAAGTACTGTACTTAATTACAATATCGAGGTACTCTTATTTTAGTATTTTGTTTGTGTATTTCCATTTTGTGATACTTGATACTCCTTCACATTTGATGCCTTGCACAACAGATTTAACTTCTTTGTCTTGTGTTCACAGTTCAATTAACTACAAAGATTAAGGCCATACGAGTCCGCTACAGGCAAGCAGCAGACTCGTTGCTTTATTTGAGCATTATTATTTGGGGAGGCTCTCCAGATACACATGCCATTATGCAAGGCATTGAGACCGACGACATGACAGTGGAGGTCCTGGGAGCCAACAGCAGCACCTCAGACACTGGGTGATCGTCCGTGCCGGGTGGGCACAGAGTGACAGAGCATGCGATCTTTGCATAGACGGTGGCAAGTCGATGTCAGAGACTAGATGCGTCCCTAGGTGGCTACAGGAGGAAAAGGTTAAAGAGGAAACTCTCTATGGACTCAGTGGCACAGGAGAATGTCGATATCACGAGGCGGCTCCTTCATCGTTAATAGGCCACGGACGCCGAGTTTGTGGAGACAATGGGCCGGTGGTCATCCACAATGGACCTCCTCAACTCCATTATTGAGCTGCTGGTGCAGCACATTGTGGGATCAGGGAACAGACGTATGACACCACACTTATCGCACAACCTGTCATATGGACAAACACCCACAAGGCCCATTCCACAATACCAGTCGCCTGCACATGTCCAGCATAACGGTACACTGGCAATGCACAGGGATGTTAGAGACTACACTCAGCTGTAAAAGAGCTCTTCTCGCTGCGGTGCACACTTTAAAGCATTTTTTTTTTATTTGCACAATGCAAGGTTTGCACACAGACTTGTTTTTCACACTTTATATTTCTGTTATTTTTAAAGTTTATTATATATTACTGTTAAAATGCTAAAAAATCCCATTTGTTGAGTAATGTTTTAAATAATTAATATGCTACTGTCTAGCAAAGTAATCCTTTTAACTTCCATCTTTCAGCTGAAGAAAGCAGCAGAAACATGCAGATGGTGTATGTTTTTTACTTGTAAATTTAGATAAAGTAAACAATAAAATAAGACTCGATGCACTTTCTTCATGTTGTAATATGAGGTTTACTGGAGTGAGATCAGCCAGCATGCATCAGATATTCAGGGTTTGTGCTGTATCACTGTACTCTGCAGGCTCCTCTTTTGTACATCAGACTCAAGACAGAGATGAACTTAGGCAAAAAAAATGAAAGCATTTATTATGAACACTAGCAAATACAAGTTTTACTATGTTATGGGTCAAGAAATTTAGATAGCACACGTCTAACGCGCTTCCCCTCACTATTGTCTGCTCTCGTAGCCAGGTGGCTGGAAGTCCCTGTCGTACTGCAGAGCAGCATTTATGCATTGTTTGTAACAGTTTCTTTGTGAACCTCACAATAGTTGTGTAGCACAAAACAAGCATACAGTAGATGACGAAGGGAAGGTCCTCCATGTTTATGTCCATTGCCCTCCTTAAAGTCACAAATCTTGCCTTCAAACGTCCGAATAAACATTCAATCACCATGCGTGCCTTGCAAAGTGATAGCCCATAATACTGCTGTGATGTAACTCCTTTTTTATTTATTTTCATTTCCTTCATTCCTTTTTGACTGTATGATTTGTTGGTTGAATTGTGTTTCCAAAGGGATACATTTTCAATTTGTATAATATTTCAATTTCAACTCAATTTCAAGTTGTCAAATATACGGGCGTTGAGCACACTTCCCGGCAATTTCACAACAACGTCCATGAAACAGTATTTGTAGTCACACACAGCCTGTACATTCAAATAATGTTTCCCCTTTCTGTTGATGTAGTCTGTAGATTTAGCATGTGGTTGTTTCACTTCGATATGTGTACAGTCAATGGCATGTGGCATACCGTGTGTTTGGTAGAAGTTGACCACAAGATCCCTCACTCTGTATTCGGTTTTTGAATGTACTTGGGACCCAGGAAGACAGTGATGGCCTTACAGACTTGTCGGATGATGACTGAAATAACTTGTCGAGATAGTCCAAATGCATTACCGGTTGTTATTGCTCCCTCCACATGCGGACGTAATATTCAATCAGATCTGGACATTCGAAAGTTTTCTCGCCATTCTTCGGGAATCATAACTTCATTGATAAAATGATTCCACCAGGCGTTCGTTCTTCCTGGCTTCACCCAAAACCGGCACTCCATGTAAGGCTGATAACGCCTCTGGACACGGGAATTGTCGCACAGCGTTCGAATAATAGCTTGCCTCCTCCGCATGTAGGCAGTAGTAGCATTATATAATGCAGAATTTAACTGCACAACAGCTGCTAGCATAGACATTAAAGCATGTAACACTTGAACTTTGTTATCCATGTTGAAATTAATCACTGGTAGACCTGGCTGTTTGTTTTGTTCCGGAAAAGGGTGATGTGATAGGGGCGATGAGTGATAGGACGAATCAGGGAAGGACACGGTGTGATTGCTAAGACCCAATCAAGTAGCGAACGTGATCGTTTACAAACTTATGCGTTTACGCCGTCCACACGACAAAGCAATTCCGGAGTTTTCAAACGTATCCGTCCTTTCCAAACTTATCGGTTTTTGGTGCTTGAAAGCGTAGTGTGGACGCTCAGTGTAAATGTAGCAAAACATATGCGTTTTCAAATGGAAACGTAGTAGTTTGGACATGGCCTAACATTCATACAACATTCACACAGCAAGCACAGCTACGGGAGCAATTTGGGCAGTGGCGGGCCGTCAGGGCCTGCAAGGCCTTCTCTGCTGGCCTAAACAGAATCACAAAGCTATATATATTAAAAAAAAAAAAAAAAATATATATATATATATATTTTATAATTTAATAATTTTTCTTAAAACCTCTTTAGGTCTAGCCCTATTTTTAGCCCTCTGCTCGAAAATTGCATAGCCATACTCAAAAGAGTCTCAAGCTCTAACTACAAGGTCTATTTTAATAATTTTGATGGTTTAATACTGGTAACACTTGTGAGATGTGTTAAATTGTGTAAATATTCTGTATATGTTACTGGTTAATAACTGATGTGACTTATGGCACAGCTCAAATTGAAAAAGTTCCAAGTTCGCCTGAAAAAAAGCACTTGTATTGAACATTTGTTTTTTAAATAATGCCTGGCTTGGCCTAAAACCATGCTAAAGTCATAGAACAACACGTGTTACATGTCCCCACAACATATTTTACTTTGATTGAGTGAAGCAGGCCAGCATACATGGTCATAAAAATCTAAATTTTGATTTTCGGAACCAGCTGTTGCATTGCTGTATACTCATTTTATATACTATATAACTACATATTAACTATATATTCACTTGATTTATGACTAAGAGTGTTCAATACATCATAATAAAGCAGTTTGAATCCATTTTCAATAATGTTGAGCAGTTATGATGTGTCATATCTGTCAATCATACAACTAAATGCCTCATAATGTGTGTCTATGTGACCCTGGAGAGGCCTGTGATCGGCCGATTTACAGGTGTGAAACAGTTTTAGATGCGGGATAGTCCAACGGGAGCCATGCGGGGGTGTTTGATCGTATCTGGGTCTGTTTACTGACTAGAAATCGCAAAATGCTGGCCCAACCCCCCTCTCTACTTGGTTTGGTCCACCTTGCTGAATACCCTGGCATTTTCTCATTCAGCCTCGCAGCGCATTGATTTCACTTGCAGAGGCGAGGGGAGAGATGCAGGAAGCCGCTGCTCGAAAATCCAATGGAATAAATCCGTTTTTCAACTTCAAAACCATCAAAATGTAAGTTGTTTTACCCAATTTTTTTGCTGGTGACATGTGACTGATGTTGGCTTATATATATATAACGTTTGAACGGTTTGAAAGAGAGTAATTCCGACGACGCTATTCGTCGCGGGGTCGAATCACGGCCCTGCTACATGTGCTCATCCGCCAAGATCGCTCCGCGCGTTCTCATGCCAGACCAAAACAAAGTATATAGTACGCAGTTTTTTGTCCAGAAAAACGTGGTTTTGTGGTAAAACTTGTAGTATTCTTCTAGATATGATCTTAGTTCATGTATAATTGTGTTTTGCAGTGTGTAAAATGGCTCCCATGGTTGTTTCGCCCAGAATATTTTTGTTACACAGGTATTATTATTATTTTTTTTTACTTTTGTATTCCTTTCGCAAAAGTGAATTGTACACAGGGGTACCCCTGGGGTACCCCCTCTAGGTCCCCAATATTGGGGACCCTCGATCTTTTAAATACACTACATGTATTATAATTTATAAAAATATTTTTCCCATTATCTTATTTTCTCATTGCACAGCTACTGTCTTCCTCAGTTGCTCTGCTTCCAGTGCAACTTGTTTTAAGTAGAGCTTTTATCCAATCAGATTTCACCTCTGTGTCTCCAGGTAAGAACAGAGGCAGAGGCCTGCACACTCTCACCTGCAGCCAGTGCAGATTAAAGTAAATGGGGACGATATTGTTGATTGTCATAGTGTTCAACCAATCAGATCTTTAGTTTGACATGTTGGGCGTATTCTTTGACGTGTCAGCGCCTGCGAGCCGGCCTATAATGACGTCAGCATTACGTGCAGCTCAGTGTCCTGCCGCGAGGTGCAGATGTACTGTAATTGGTAAGTGGGCGAGCACGTGACTATCGTGAAACGAAACAGCAGAGGCTGTCGGGTAGCGAATCACATCACGTGATGCAGCTCAGCCAATCAAATATGGGCATTCTGACTCAGTGAGATGTACCACACACCATGACACAGGGGACTGAGACGAGGAAAGACACTGCAGAGCAGTACGTACAATGTTCAAGTTGTGAAAGTAAAATATTAAGGCGATCTCTTTGGGCCGTGACTTGTCATTAAGGAGTGATGGTGGGTCCCACAGCCAGACCAGCTGAGAACCACTGTCCTCCATGAGCGCAGAAAACATATTTTCCTGAATATAAGCTTCTGCATTTTCCAGACGCTCTAGCATTATTCAAACGACTCGTACTGAACGGTTTAATACGAAGATGTACATAGTTACAGCCTTAAAAATTAATAATAGCTGTGGTGCCATCATGTGGTTATAAGGTGGTATTTCAGCTGCAGGACAGCAGTGAAGACCCAGGTATAAAATGCACGGCCGCCACTGAATTTGGGGTTAAGTGTCTTGCCCAAGGACACATCGACATGGACTAGCGGAGTCGGCAATCGAACCACCAATCTTCTGATTGAAGAGAGAAAATGTAGGTTTAAGACATGAAGCATTGGCTTCCCTTTTCAGAACCAGAGGTGGCCTTCATCTGACTATTTTTTTTTAATTGAGGGCAGCTCCAGTGAAGCGTGTTGAAAGTCAATGTATTACTTTGGGTAAAAGAAACACTATCTGAGAAGAGACATTTGTCAGCACTACAAGCAAAATGGCATTCACCTACAATGTATTGTGGTTGAGGCAGAGACTGATAATGTCAAAGTCTAACATATACAACTAAAAATACCTGCAAGGAGTCAAGAGAGAAGTGTTTCTTTAGTAATTTGGGCAAATCAATCCTTTAATTAGTTAAGAAGAGACATTTTTATCCCAAGATACACTGAGGATGAGCACAGTAATTGCATTTACCAAAACCAAATCCATGGGGCCTGATCTGCCTCTTACAGTGGAACATTACAAGCACAGCCAGAATTAAAAGCTATTCAGAACCTGTGCCCCATCTGCACGCGCACACACACACACACACACACACACACACACACACACACACACACACACACTTCCTCCCACTAATGGCTGGGTTGAATGTAGAGTCCACCTACACATTTCCCTGACTCATTTGTAGTGTTGCTCCTGGAGAGCTATGCTGAGAGGTGCAGAGTGGGCTGCAGCTGCAGTGTGTGTGCAGTGTTTGAATGTGTACATGTGTGCCTGTCTGTGAATGTGTGCGCATGTATCCTTTTGGCATTAAAATGTAGACAGGTGCTGGGCTTGTCTAGTGTCAGCGCAGACAGAAAATACACATAAAAAGCTGCGGACGCAACAGAGGTGTCAGGCCTGCAACACATCAGAAGCACATGGTAAAACTGTGAAGATTTTAATGAAATAGCAACGCTCCCCTAAACCCATGTTGGTGGAGAAGGTGGCAGGTTGGAGTGTTTTCACTGATCCTCAGCTAAATCAAAAACGGCAAACCTTAGAAGGTTCAGAAACCCTTGAGCACCTCTTCGATTGAGAGTGCTGATTAGTGGCTGCCCCACAGTGACTAAACCCCCCCTGCCATGCCTGGTTCCCCCCCACTGACGAGCAGGTGGCAGCACGTGGTGGATAAGCAAGGTCTGAGTTGGTGAATGCTGCTCTTACCATCAGTAACACACCAAAAATCTGATCAATGACCTTGATCAGTTGGCGTACATTAAGAGCCTTAACAAAACCAGGCTCAGGCTTATAGTCTGATCATCTCCGACGTCCTGCTTCAGCAGTCTGGCAGCATGCCAGCATCCCCTCAATGACCCCATACAGTGGTTGCCCTCCTTACATACTAATGATGGTTCAGTCGTGTCCCTGATGCTGATCACGGCCTAAAATACCACCATGATTATTGTGCAAGATATGCTGTTAGAAATAGAGCCCCGGCTGTTTCCACATACAGATCCTAGCCAGCAAGCATTGCAGACGAGACAGATGTGGCCTTGATCACAACATGACAGAGGGTGCTGTATCCAAGCCCCCACTTTGCTGTGTGTCTTTGTCTGATTTATGTTTTGATCGCTGTAGTCAAAATACCTTGTATCTCCAAATATCGTCATTTGTATTTTTTTCATAAATCAATGCTATTGGTCACCCTTTACGTCTGTCTGTGTGTTTTACAAATATTTAACCAATGAAAAGTTTGAAAAATAATTAAATGATAAAATCTCGTAACTTCATCAGATCCTCAAGCTGTCGTCAAAACCTCATATCTCCACCCCGCCTCTTCTTGAACAAGGAGTCGCTCACAGCAGAGCTGAAGGTAAAGTGACGAGGTGATTTTGTCTGACTTCGTCTGAGGCAGTGTTCCCCACAGTTTTATCATGACCACTTCTTAACAGCAGTCTGCCCGGAGGATTACACTCAGCTGGCCTCGTGACCGCTCTCCAGCACTGGCTGGTCCTCGGCAGATGCATTTCCTCCCCAGTGGTGCACAGTGACTGGCTCAATGTCGGCTTGTAAAGGCCCGGGGTGAAGGTGGCTCACAGTTCCGACCTTGAGCTTTACAGCGGCCCTCACCTGGACCTCGCCGCCTCCCGGCACCGTGGTGCTCACTGTGCCCTCTCTCTCTGAGGGAAGAGCTCAAAAACAATGGTTTCACATTAGGCCTAGGTTGCAAACTCAGTTCAAACTCTGCAGTGTGCCTTTTCATCGTATTTAGCTCTGATGGTACCATAGTGATTATAGATCGAAGGGTTTACCGAGGAGACTAGCATAGCTTGCTATCCAAAACATGTATCTTGTCATTCGCTGGTCAAAAACTTTGTAACTCTATTTGAGCTTGATTTTGGTAAAATATTAACAATGTATTGACTCATGCAAATATGTGACTATATATATAGTATATATATATATACGTATATATATATATATATATATATAGTATATATATATATATACGTATATATGTATATTTTAAAATTATAACTATACAATAACAACACTTTTTGTCAATAAATACCAAGTAAATCTCTACCATGTATTGCATTTATAGGCTATTGGTAGGAATGAATGCAGAATTAATGTCGGCCCTTAACTTATCAAAATGTTTCTATTGATAATATTTCTGCGTTAATGTTTTAGAATGTTTTACCAGCTCTTCTTAAACTAAACCCAGACAGACGTGTTCATTTTTGCAGCTAGTCAACAAAAATGAACAATTTTGGACATAGGGATGACTATCTTTACCCGATCATGATTGCTGCTATCAAAATATTGCAAACCAGTTAGTAGGTTCTATGTCTTTGTTATCCAATCTGGTTTATTGGTGAATACCATATCAATTAGGGTTCTAGTATTATCTCTTAGTATCTTTTCTTCACTGCAGAAATTCAGAACGTAGGCTAATAATGATTACTGATACTGGCCGACACAGGCTAACATGTGAATAAGGGGAGTACTATTACTGGACCATACAAGAGCTCGTTTGTAACCAAGATCACCACATCAACAAGGTCTCGGTCTGGTTGCTTTCGTCTGCATGCAAGTGTGATTGCTGTGTTCATGCCTGCCCAAACAAACCGCACCAACGGGGTTAATGCTTCAGGGTTCGATTCAACCGTACTAAACAATGCAGGTGTGAAAACGCCCTAAAATGTCTCTGTCAAGGAAAACTTGACTACAACTAATACTAAATTGGGATTACAGGTAATATACACTTTCTTCAACAGACTAAAATGAAAACAAAATCAGGTGCCAAAATGAACACTGATGAAGAGATGAGATATTATCTCTATGGATGAATGATTTATTGAAGCCTAACACAGAGTTTTAGGTTTGTGTTCTACATTGTTGCCTGTTCAACAACAGCAGCCACTAGCCAGGTGTGAGCCACCTGAGCAGTTTTCCATTTGGTGCTGCGAGCACAGCTTTCCTGATCCTTTAACAACAGCAGCTCCCTCCAGACACAAGAGGATGGCATGAGGTATAATGGCCTGTGGTGAAATGAGGCAGAAAGCAAGCTTCTCACCCGTCATGACCCACAGGCTGAAAAACAGCTTTTGAAAGAATGGGCAGACAGCAGGCTATATAAAGCAATCCCATCAGCCTCAGTGGTGGATAAGTTTAGGATGTTCAGCTTTTGACTAAGAAAATGAGCGATTGTGTTGATTAATAGGTGGCATGAAAACAGGTAAACATCAGACATTGGTGGTAGTAGGAACTGACACCTCTTTTAACCTTGTGACATCTGATCTCCAGTATAAATTGCAGGTGGGCAATGACATTGAAGACATTCAAGTCATACTACGCAATTTTCTCATGTTGGTAGTCACATATTTAGATATGATAATCAAAGGTAACATGCAAACCACAAAAAAATAGATGAATTAAAGATGAATTTTCCTGTTTGATGAAATCACTTTATAAACTAAGACGATGTACTGTAGGACCCTGTCCTTTTTCTCATCTTTCATTTGTCATTCTTAACATGTCCTGCACCTTTTGTCTGGATTGGATTTCACCCCAACCATGACTCTAATGCAAATTATCTATAGCTATCTACAACCTTAAACAGGGGTGACCAAATTCTTCATGTTTCAGGGGCAATATCGAGCCATGAATAGCGATAGGTAACATAAGCCGGTATTAGCAGGTGGAGACAGTGAAGTAAACCAGGTAAAGCAAAGTTAACTAAGAAAACTACACTTGTTACCGTCAGTGAAATACAATCTTTGTGATTAAAAAGCTAATACTTTATAAATACACCAGTTCAACATCCACCACCACTATGTTATACACAAGCACAGTAGGCTAGCTGGGCTAAAATCCAATTGTTACAAACAAGCTAAAACAAAAGCCTTGGCTGAGATCTAAATCACATATTTTTTTTTTTTTACTTGTAGTACATACTATAGCTCCCTTTACAAAGTGCTTACTGTTGCATGCAGTATGCATTCAATGTGGACATTGTACTTCCTCATAACATGGCACCTTGAACTTTGACCCTCTTGCTCATATATCTGCTGTACAGAAGATTGTTGGTCAGAATAGCCTGAAAAGCATGCTGACTTGCATACTGCAGAATGAGACCGAAGAATGTCTTGAGATACTATAACATAATATATTTTACCACATATAGTAAGTAACCTGTTACTTACATTGACTGTAATTATGTAAGTCTGTGATTATGCACTGTATAGCGTACAGTCTAATGCCTTATTTGCATTAGCCAGAAAAAGTGTTAAAATGTTCAATCTTTTAAATTTAGTACTCGAAATTAACGCACTGTGATAGGATCTGGCTTTTATTAAAAAAATATAAATCTGGCTTTCATTTAGCAGCTTGGGTCAAAGCCACATACTTCCTGTTTTACAACATTAGCTGGAAGAATCCAGATGTAAGAATACTAAGTGTAACGGATTGTATATGGACCCAAATGCAGCACACAAGATTCCAGGAACCGTTGCCTTTTATTATAAACTTAGCCGGTACTAGGGTATTAGGTAATATTCATCAGACATATCCATCCTCTCAGCATCGGTGGGGGAATTGTCCTGGCCAGAAGATGGCTCCTCTTCATCCTCCCCAAGATCTGAAGTTACAGATGGAAGAGGGGAACAGAGTCTAGCTGGGTAGCCCCAGTGGCCACAGAGCCCTTGGAGGGCTGGTCAGGATGGCAGCGGTGAAACTCCCTGATGAGAGGGGCATCCAGAATGTGTCGAGCTGGGACCCAGGATATTTTTTCTGGACCGTAGCCCTCCCAATCGACCAGGTATTGCAGGCCTCTCCCACGGCGGCGGGAACGAAGCAGGCGGCGAACCGTGTAGGTAAGGCCTCCATCGATGAATTGAGGTGACGGCGGAGGCTGAGCAACAGGAACCAGTGGGCTCTCTCGAACCGGCTTCATCTTGGAGACATGGAATGACGGGTGGACCCGCATGGACCGGGCAGCTTGAGCCTCACTGCTGCAGGATTGATGACCTTCTGGATCTCGAATGGGCCAATGAACCTGGGTGCCAACTTCTTAGACTCTACACGCAGGGGTAGGTCCCGGGTCGATAGCCACACTTTCTGGCCAACCTGGTAGATGGGGGCTTTGGTGCGGCACTGGTTGGCCGCTGTGGAGTAACTGGAGGAGCGCAGCTCTGGCTTCGGCCCAGGTACGGCGGCAGCAGCAGACGAAGGCCTGGGCAGAGGGGCAGGAAACTTCCTTCTCCAGGGCAGAAAACAGTGGAGGTTGGAACCCGTAGGCACACTGGAACGGGGATATTCCAGTGGCAGAGCTGGTCAGGGTGTTGTGGGCATACTCCACCCACAGGAGCTGCTGAGACCAGGACGATGGATGCTTGGAGACCAAGCACCGTAGAGCCGTCTCCATCTCCTGGTTTTTGCGCTCAGTCTGGCCATTAGATTGTGGATGGAATCCAGATGACAGGCTGGCTGTGGCCCCAATGAGTGTGCAGAACTCCCTCCAGAACACTGACGTAAACTGAGGTCCCCGGTCAGATACCACATCAGTGGGGAGACCATGGAGCCGGAAGACATGCAGCAGGACCAGCTCAGCAGTCTCTTTGGCCAAGGGGAACTTGAGCAAGGGCACAACATGGGCCATCTTGCTGAACCGATCTACCACTGTCAGGATGGTGTGGATTGTTGGACAGTGGTAGACCAGGTTGGCTTTTATTATAAACTTAGCAGGTACAGAATGATACACAAAGTCTTTGGCAGAGCAGCAGATACAGCAGGTAGAATTAATCCAAATCAGAAACAGAAGGCTGGTGGGTTTACCGGGAGTCAGGCAAGACGGGTAGATCAGGGGCAGGCAGGGTCGATAACAGGAAATCAGTCCATGTGAGGAGCTGAACTGTGACACTAAGTTTTCCAACAGCGTAAAGTTGTCGAGGTGTGATTTTGGATTGTTTGGCTGTCTCCGCAGCTTTGACCATTCAGCCCTGTGACCCTGAAGCAGTCCATTTGCTTCCACATTGCCAGCCGCCTCTGATGAGCTCTTTAAACTCAGCTCTACCGTGGCCTGTCAATTTAAATCTGTCAAGAGGCTGGCGATTAGTAACTTGCTAATTTAGCTGTCTCAATTATCTCAACACGATTGTAGCAACAGTAATTTCTACACAACATTAACGATCTCGGTCGTTAATCTCGGCGATTATTTTTGCATACACACCATGTTATAAAAATGACACGGTAACTTAAGCAACACAAACAAGATAATAAACACAATAACCTAACTCTGCCCAGACTATATTTGCCTTTCTATGAGGTGGTTGAAGATGTGTTCCTTCTGAGTTTGTTGGTGGAACTGAGGCAGCACGGCTCCGTGCGGTGCAATAGATTCTCTCGGTAGCAGAGAATTTTCTCATCTTTGGCTCAGTAAGGGAATTCCTGTCCTTACGGCTAGCATAAAGTCGACTTGAGGAGAAAAAGAAGTCGTCCTTTTTCTCTGAAGAAGAAGTTTCTTCACCTCTGCAGGAAAATTGTTCGCTTCCTCGTCCAGGATGCGAACAAAAACAAAACAAAAACAGTCCAGTAGATATGTCCAGCGAATCTAAAACTGTTAAAAACCTAGGATTTTCTTTTGTACAGCAACGTTGCATGTGCTCCCTTGTCGACCGAGATCGAGGGAAAGTCATAGAAAAGGGGGACCAAGGCTGTTTTATAGAAACAGGGGCCAGAACCACAGGGGTCCTGGGGTGTCTGTGGCCCTCGGCCAATTAGATCGCAGTGTTGCATGTTTTATTGCTTTCACATTTACATTGCTCTTATCACAAATTCAAATCAGGATCCTGTTAGGATTCCTGTCTGCTCCTAGTGTGTGCTCCTCTGTTTTTTCCCCTGTCTGTTTTGTTATTGAGGGCCATGTGCTTATGTTTTGTTTTTGTGTCAGCCTACAGTTTCCACCCCCGTGTTCCGCCCACTACCACGCCCCTCTCCTTAGGCTCAGCTGTGACTCATTCCGGTGATCGCCACCGGCTGGCTTAAATACCACGGCGTTTCCCCGGCGCGTCGTCAGTCCATCCGGTTACCAGTCTGGCCTCATTTCACGTAAGTCTGAACACCGATTCAGTGAAGATCGTTACCTTTCTGTTTGTCTTCTGCTCCCCTGCCGCTCAGCGTCGATCCCTGGGAAATCACCTGTGCGAAGAGGCCGTTCCTGCGTAGTACCACCGGTCGAAGCGCTGTGCCTATTGTTTTACTGTGTCGGACCTCGGGCCTCCACACAGTCGCGCCGTCCTGTCCCTCCAGACCGTTTCCAGGTGAGAGTAAGGTCGAGTTTCCCTCCCGACTCCGGAGGCTACCTGTTCCGGCATCGGTTGAGTTTCCCTCCCGACTCCGGTGGAGAAAAGGGAGTGACTTTTATCCGCTGGACAGTTTGCCTTTGTTTTGTTTGTTTATTATTTGTCTCCTCCTGCATAATTAAAAATAAAGTCCTTGGCTGATTAAACCTGCTGTGAGCGTGCGTTTGGGTCCACCTACTACACTATCCCACAACAGATCCAGGTTGCCCTGCAAAAATGGAAGGCCCAATCTCTTTGTCCCAAAGCACATGTTGAGGCCACATGGTCAGGTCCCAACAGTATCATCTATATATTAGTTATAGTTATAGTTGGTTATATATAGTTATGCATAACGATCAGAAAATAAGATGGGGAGGTCGTTATTAAAAATAGAGAAAATAAGTGGTCCTCAGGTAGAGCCTTGAGGTACACCTCTCTGCTGACTAAGCCAATCTATTTATATCATTTTAAAACAACACATACCTTTCTGTTGTGAAGATATGAAATAAACCGTAGCAATGCACGTTGGGAAAGATTGATGAATGAATGCAGCGTGTCCAGAAAGGCTAGTGATCAAAAGCTTTGGTAAGACCAATAAATATTGCTCCTGTGAGATGAAAAGATAATTAAGACAGGTCTTATTGGGATCAAGTGTGTCAGCAACCTTGTGGAGAAGAGCAATACATGTAAATTTCCAAATAGCTGGTATTTGACATGTGCATAGCAAAAGATTATATAGATTAGCCAATGAATAGATACGAATGCAAATGCTAATTTAACAAATGTTTCAATTCCAAGTCAAGTACGACACCAGTGCCCTCTTTCAAATTATGAATGACATTGCAGACATCAATGGGAGTCATTTTATGAAAGTAAGAAGAACCTTGACAATCGGAAATGGAATTAGAGGTCATGTGGAAAAAATGCTCATTAAACACGCTTGCAATAAGGGAGGGATCATCCATTACTGTATGAGCAACTCTGAATTGGCTAGCAGAGCATTTCTTTATTCATTTGCTTTATTCAGTATTCATGTATTAAACATGTTTTTTTTAAATTTTGCTTCAGAATTATTTAGGATTTTTGAAATTATTCCTCAAATATTCTTTATACAGCCCAAAACCTTCAGATATTCAAGGTTTGTCATTTTATGTGTTGGAACTATCTATATCGCTTCCCAACTCTTCTGTGCAGCATCTTGGGTTAAAGAGAGGGTTGACAGATTATGTTGGTGAGCACAGGTTTTGATTTTGGTCTCTTTAAAGGTACACAATGCAAACCAGGCAAACTCACTGTGATGACTAGTTCTAGCACGCAACTCTTTCTAAAACCACTATGCGCTTTGTCTGTGCAGGTCAAAGAAAATAGATATGTGTTGGTTAGTGAACTTCAGAAGTGTGTATTTTAAGCTACTCTAGAGGCAATGTCAGTCAGTTGCTTGTTTGTTCCACCATTTTGGTCCAGACTGAATGACTTAATTGAGATGTGAGGCTTGAACTTTGTGTAGCTCGCCCACTTAGCTGAATGCATTGTGGGGAGCTTCGATAGGGAATCCTATCATCTGCCATGGGACTACAGATGAAAAATAGCCTCTTGGCTAGCTCTGGCGCATTTACAGGAATGTTTTATTAGTGTGCACCGTCCCTACCAAATACACCAATAAACAAATAAATCTGCCACAGCACCTGGGCATGACGAACCCCCTCAGGACCCTACGTAGTGGACGAGAAAGGACAAGAAGAACGGAGAGGGAGGGCGGGAGACTGATGAGAGCAGAACAGGAGGAGAGTGTTATGCAAAATGTGACGAGGTTGAGGAGTGGTCCTGCTCCTGAAATTCTGCTAGGTAGCACCAATTAATTTCCCAAATAAAGTTATTAAATGTTAAAAACAGGATGATATGAATTCCATAATATTAAGAACCACATCCATCCATCCATCCATTTTCCTCCGCTTATCCGGGGTCGGGTCGCGGTGGCAGCAGGCCAAGCAGGCTGACCCAGACTTCCCTCTCCCCCGCAACATTTTCCAGCTCATTCTGGGGGATCCTGAGGCGTTCCCAGGCCAGCTGGGAGATATAATCCCTCCAGCGTGTTCTGGGTCTTCCCCGGGATCTCTTCCCAGTTGGACGTGCCTGGAAAACCTCCAGTGGGAGGCGTCCAGGAGGCATCCTAATTAGATGCCCGAACCACCTCAGCTGACTCCTTTCTGCCGGAAACCGGTGGATTGCTCCCTCCAGGTGGGGACGGAGTGCCTACCGCAAGCGAAGGAGTTCAAGTATCTCAGGGTCTTGTTCACAAGTGAGGGTAAGATGGAGCGGGAGATCAACAGGCGGATCGGTGCGGCTGCAGCAGTAAAGCAGGCGCTGCACCGGACTGTCTTGGTGAAGAGGGAGCTGAGCCGGAAGGCAAAGCTCTCAATTTACCACTCGGTCTACGTTCCTACCCTCACCTATGGTCACGAACTCTGGGTCATGACCTGAAAGGACAAGGTCGCGGCTACAAGCGGCCGAAATGAGTTTCCTCTGTAGGGTGGCCGGGCTCAGCCTTAGAGATAGGGTAAGGAGCTCGGTCATCAGGAGGGAGCTTGGAGTCGAGCCGCTACTCCTTCACGTCGAAAGGAGTCAAAAAAGAAAAAAGAAAGAAAGAAAGATTAAGAACCACAAAGTTGGTGATAACTATTGGTGGGTTCTTTCACATGATTGATGCATTGTCCATATAAAAAAAGAACTTTTGAAAAAAGTAAACTCACATAACAAGCTTACAGTTACTTGAAATGACCTACTTTAAAGTTTGTTAATCTTGTCTTTAAAAATGTTGACCCCTTCAGGACATGGGTACACATCATTGTCAATGGTTTTAGACGAGTGACGGGTGTCTGTTTGTGAATAAGTATTATGATAATCCTTAATAAACCTCTCAGCCACTGCTGCTTGCTTTAGGGCTAGAGCCTGATACATGCGTGGGCCTTGTGTGGCAGCAGTGGACTATGTCATGCATGACAAATGACCTGGCAGGGAGCCCACTGGGAAAAACTGGCCCAGTTGTGGATAACTGCAAGAACAGCAAGAACCTGTAATCAACTGAACACCCCTCCGATCACTTCTCCCTTTCCAAGCATGTTGGAGAACCACGGTGGCCTTCTGGTAAAAAACGTCTCTCTCTAGATCGCTGCACTTGAGAAGGGTTACCACTCTTTCAATCTTGTTGAAATGAAGCTCTAGCGCAAGTTCAGACAGGAAGACTATCCCTGCACGCTCATGCTCGTATGCTTTTCTCTCATACTGCTCCCTAACTTGCAGCACATTCTCTATTCCGGCTGTCACTGTCAGAGGCGTCATAGACTCTATCAGCTGTTCAACAGCTGGCCGTTCCCGGCTAATAGCGCAGAGTCACACCCTCTTTGTTAGCCTATCAGCTTGCCGCTGTCTCCTCTTAAATGTGCCGTATCCCCGCCTCCAGCTTCCTGCTGCTGTTTCATGCGACCCTCCTCCTCCCCAGCACCATCCATCTTCGCAGATGCAGTACTCCATCAGCAGCTCCAGCCAACTCCAGCAGAACCTCCAGCCACCACCACCAGTGTCTGGACTCCTCGGGGGGATTTATATATATTGTTGCCGCTGAGGGCAATCACAACGCGATCACAAATATCCTTGTCGAGTTCAAGCGCCAAACAATTTCCGTGTAACTCATGAACGCTTCATCTGTCATAATAAATGTCATTTACTTGTCTCTCCTGATTGAACTACAAAAATGCAGTCAATGGGTGCCCAGGTAGTCCTTTCCGCAGTGGCCTGGGTTTGTGACCGACCCGCGGATCTCTACTGCATGTCCTCTCCTCTCTCTCTGTCTTTCTCCCCCCTTCCATTCTTTAGCTGCCCTGTCAAATAAAATAAAATCAGCCAAAAAATACAGAGTAAACACAGAGGGACCACATTAACCAGGCTAATGAACGTTAATGAGCTACAACTGATATAATATATCTGCCAGTTGTGATGTCTTTTTAACCAAGGAAAGCGACAGTCAGTCAGGCTTACACTTAGAAGTCTGCTACTAACATGCTTTCCAAATTATCTGTGTGTACAAATCTGGGTATTTTTTTATGCAGGAACCAGATCACAAATGGAAACGTCTTTTGGAATCAAGCACTAGTCATAACAACTTTTTCAATCAGGAGAGAGCACAAACATTTTAATTAACAACAAGATGAGAATTGTGAATAGTCTTTGGCAATTAGACCCTATCATAACGTCATATATTTTAAGGGGGTTGATGAAGCCATAAGCAGAATAAAAAGAAACCTTTGGAGTCTTGGCACTGCTGGTGGTGATGAAAGGAAGAGGATGCTGAAAATGTGGATGTGATGAGGAATTGACTTCTGATGAGCTCAACCTGGCACTGAATGATGACTGGAGGTGAATGTGGTGGAGGAAGCACTTGGCAGCAAAAGAGAGAAGAACAGCAATCCAATTTGACAGCAGCCACATGAGTGGCTGATCCAGTTGATTTAACTAAAACAGTGAACGCCCCAAATAAGCTGATTATGAAGAAGCGGGAAGAGTGATAGAGAGAATTGTGAATGAATAAAGCATAAAGATGGTCTTCCTGATTGAACTTATGCTGAGCTTCATTACAGTACAGTAAACTTTAAAATCATGTTGCAATGGAATATGCTCTTGGATATACAGTATGTGATTGGCCGATGCAGTAGGTTGCCTGATGACATTGTATTCAATTGTGGAAGATGTTAAAAGAAAAAAGGAAAGTGTATCAGTGAATCACCCTGTGTCACGAAGATCCATGTTTTTCTCGGATGCGTCAAGAGTGAACGGAGAATCAAAAAACAAAGTTCATCTTTAATAAATTGAACAAGTAGCTTTCCTGTGCAAGCCTGACTCTATTTATGCAGAAGCGTTTGAAATAGTTAGGATTTTGCAAAGATCCATGTGTTTGTGAACTGGTGAGCATACGACTGGATAAATGAGACTTGAATTGGATTGCACGAGTTGTGTGAGAGTGTGTAAACAGATGTTTTGATATGGCTTTGTTTGTTTAATGCTGCCCCCATTTACTTTCATTCATCAAGACTTTTTTCCATTCTTTGATTCTTTGTTCACTGTGGAAGAATGAGAGAAAGCCAGAGTTTTCTTCAATAAGTCAAGGCAACGCGAGTTGAGTCATTGATCACTTAGCCAACACCAAGATCTCACTGAAATGTCTTTTAATGAAGTGCTAATGTTGGTCTGAACACAGTCTGTTGAAACAATGTATTTGCTCCACTCCTGACGAGAAAAGACAAAAGGATCAGACTCCAACAAACTGTGACCTTCCTTCAGTCTCTCTCACTATCTTTGACCAGTGCCTGTCACCTCACACACATCTCTCTGCTGTCCTGAGAGAGCAGTGTGTGATCAGTGAGGGATGAGGTGTGGGCCTCTGCGTCAAAAAATCACTATAGAGCTGCGCAAAGCTAATGGAGCACACGTTCATGTAAGTGTACATGTGTCCACACAAATGAAAAGGGAACACATGCACCACACATACAGTATGTTCAGTTTCACACAGCATTCCTTTCTTGTGGAGAATATTTCCAAAGCGGAGCGGTTGTTGATCGACAGTGTGTGCCGAGGCTGGGTATCCAGACACATATGGCTCGGATAAAGTGACTGGCGTAAGTCACTGCTAATGTAACAGCTTCTTTGTAGTCTGGCTGCTGGTTGTCATAAAACCTGGGAGGGAGCGAAGGCAGTAAGGCCTGATTTACACCAAGAGCCTGTCACTGGTCAAAGTGTCAAAGTCTCAGCCCTTAATGAGGGAAGGCCATAGATGATTTGCTTATTTCAGAACCAAGCATGTAGGGTCATAGCCAATCTCAACACAAAAGCAACAGCAAATGTAAATCTCAGCATTATCTGTGTCATGTATTGATAGATCAGCTAAACCTTGAAACGTATCAAGCTGCCTGCTGGGGAACATGGGAGTACTGGCAATGGTTATTGTTGTGAGTTTGGTGCTGTGTTGACGTACTGGCTTTCAGGCTTCCATGTTTACCCGACAACATATCTAGGATCAATACAAAGCCATTGCACTTGGCCTGATGAGCCTAGCGAGAAAGTCCCCCAAAACAAGTCGTTATTATTGAGCTGTGTAGGAAATTTGGGTTTAGAACTGTGCTTTAAGAAATTTTAATAGTGTTTAATAATTCATAATTAAGAAATCATAATTAGAAGTGTCTTGGAATACATAATTAGAAGATTCATAATTGTAGAAGTGTTTTAGGATTTGTAGTTACAAGTGATTTGTAGTTAGAAGTGTATCTTAGTAGAATTTGTAGCACCTTTAGATCTATGCTTGTGAAACTTGTGAAGTTTTTGCCAAAAGTTGCAAAACCTTATCTTTATATAGTATGTTTATCATAGAAGTGTTAAGCCATAAAAGACAGTCATTGAATGTATTAAACTGTAAAGAGTAGCAGAGGGATAGACAGAGATTTCTAGACAGGCAATTGCAGCGGACGCAGAAGGAGCATCACCCGAGCCAGGGGGGTCCTACTGGCTGAGAGAGGAGGAGCCAGCTGGATTTAGCCAATAGGAACTACGGACATTATGGGATGTTTTTTGAACTATGTAAGGCGGGAGAGAAAGAACTTCCGTTCTCTTGCTCCTGTACCACTGGGTGGGTGGTAACGCTTTTTGGGGTGAGCAGGTCATATTCGGTGTAACTGTAAAGCATGAGAGGTATTAAATGCTTTGTTTATAATTGAAACCGGTTCTCTTTGTGTAAGCGGCTGGATTACATGCGGTTTCCCCACAGTCTAGAGGTTCCTTGAACCTAACAGCTGCGACCGTCTCTCTGGTTGACTGCAGCAGGCCGGGCCTCATCACAAATACATTTGGATGTGTCACTGAGTGTACGGGACTTTCTGTCTCATTTCTTGCACAGTTTCCTTTTCACTACTTTGCCCCTAAACAGAAAAAAGCTTATAAATCGACTAAGTTTTAACTGCAATATAAATCTCATGAATTAAATGTCCAGAGAAGTCTGTCACCGTTCTGTCACGTCTTATTCAATTGTCTTGTAGCTGTAACAAATTAAATGAGAAAAACACCAGCAGGACAGGATCACACTAGGACATGTGCCAACTGCAGCATGGGCGGTTTGTCCAAACCCAGGATGACTTACTTTTCTATAAGCAGGAACTTTTCAGCCTACAACAGATTGCTTTATATACTGCTGTGCATAGCCTTGCAAGAAAAACAGAAAAACATCTTGCAACAAGAAAACTACAGTGACCAACACAATATAAAAAAAGCTGTGTGCATGTTGCAGGTGCAACATGTAAATGTAACCGGTGGGCTTCTGCGTTGACACGGTTCATGGTTGCCCTCCATCTATTCCTACAAACAAATAGGGATGTTAATTCCCCCCCTCAAGTTTGCTGTGAGTTAAGTCTTTTTAAAGGCAAATAATTGACTGTAATAAGACAGTGGCTCAGTGTCAGAGCGGGTCGTCCTTCAATCAGAGGATCAGGGGTTTGATTTCCCGCTCCACTAGGCCATGTTGATGTGTCCTTGGGCAAGACACTTATCTTCAATTTGTTCCCAGGCTGTGCCTGCGGTGTATGAATGGTTTCTGTCTATGGTTAGATAGTCCTGATGGGCAGGTGGCACCTTGCATGGTAGTCCCTGCCATCAGTGTATGAATGGATGTGAATGGGTGAATATCTAGTTTGAGTGGTCAGAAGAGTAAAAAAGCACTATACAAATACAAGTCCATTTACAATTTACCATGTTTAAAGTAACCTTCCTGACATGTAATGTTAGCTAAACTAGCTAGCATTAGCTGATTTCATAGAATTATTTAACTCAGTTATCAGTGTTGGGAAGTAAGTACATTCGTTCAAGTACCGTACTTTACAAGTACTGGCACTTCATAACTATCTTACGCCACTGACAACTAATTAAGTACAAATCCGAGGTACTTGTGCGTTACTTGAGTACTTCTATTTTTTTCTACTTTATATTTCTACTCCACTACACTCAGAGGGAAAAATTAGAGTGAGTTGAACTGCCTGGATGAGAAACGCTTTTAAAGGTGAAGAGACATCCTCTCACCCCTCTGTGCCTCTGTCTCCACTCTCTCACCCGACCTCAATCTCATCCTCCTTTGCATCTGCTACTGGGCCTCTGTGCTCTCTCTTCTCTCTATATTTGTGTGTGTGTGTGTCCACCAATGTGTCAGCTTAATATATGGCCCCTTTTTCTCTTTTCAGACATTGTAATTTTAAGAATCTAAATGCAATAAAACGTATTGGTTTATCAAAACAAGAAGTTGTCTTCTAATCTCAAATTGCTTCAAGATGCTTAGTTCACTTATTAAAATCACTAAACCTTTCTGGAACCCCAACCTCATTTTACGATCTTGTCACCTTTTTCACTTTTCTCCAGTTTGCAGGCCTTAAGTCAGTTGTAAATTTGAATGCATGGTTAAATCAAATGTAAATGTATCACAGACTATCAACCTTCCACACCAAGAGTTTAAGACTTAAGACGAATACTGCACATTTTCTGTCCAAACACTATTTCAAATAAAGAACTGTATGACAAATGGCAACAAGAATGCATGGAGACCATCCTAATGAGAAGAAGATGGAGATGGATAGGACATATGTTGAGAAAAGATCCTGCTGATATTACAAGAACAGCCTTACATTGGACACCAGAAGGGAAAAGAAAAAGAGGCCGACCAAGAAACACATGGAGAAGAACTGTGGAGAAGGAGATGCAGAGCCTAAACCACTCATGGGGCACCATCCAGCAACTCGCCCAGGACAGATAAGGAGTGGAAGACTTTTGTTGCTGCCCTACATGCCAAGAGGCATAAAGGGAAATGATGATGAAATGTAATCAGTTGTCAATATGGTTATACAAAAGTAGTTTTCACACTTGAGAGACACAAAACTGCAGGTGACATGCTCTTACTGTGGTTTGTGACCAGCACACCTCCATCACATCATGTAAACAACAAGGTAAACTTGCTGTCTTGTGAAGTGGAAAAACAGTGGACTGGCTCGCGTCTAAACCCTCCCACCATGGAAAAACCCTATAAGAGATGCTTCCAATTTCAGACGACTTCTGGACCCTTACCTATGCCAGTTACCACCACCTCCCCCACCACTTAACTCAACAAATATTTGCTCATAAACTGGGGGGCAAATGCTGGAAAGACACCATAAAAAGCAGCCGTACACACTGGCCTCCTGTTTCATCAGACAGCGGTCATGGTTGTAAATCATAGCCCCCCTCAAGGAGAATGAGTTGGTACACTTTAATGACTCAATCTGCCCTCCCTAGTTTGTTAAAACAAACACAAAATATATTTCATTCAAATCTGATACATCTTTCATGAGAGGTAATAACAGCCACTTTACAAAAGCTTCTGCATTTGCTTGACTCCTGAACACAAACACAAACTTCATCAAGTAAACGTATGCTGGACACATTGACTAACAAGGGAACTTCACATCAAATGGGAAGACAAACAAACACAGAAGATTTTTTCCCTGTCTCCCACTCACACCTAGAAACTGTTCATTGTAACAGTCATGAAGATTTATAGAACCACTTCTGTGGAGTGTTTTAATGTGGGTTGTTTCACATGTAACCTGTGAGGAGTTGTTGGTAATATGGTTTCCATCATGGCCGTGTCTGGTCGCCTTCAGTTGATCCCTCAAACCGAGACCCTTTACTGTGACTGGAGCAACAACTGGTTCCCATTGAAGTCCTCCAGACACATTTTTCTGTTTTACAGTAGTAAGTCCTTTGTTTCTACTGCCGGTTACATGCACTTTTTGTTTTGTGTTGTGATTAGCAGAGCTGACAGCTCAGGTTAGGAGAGCCCTAAACATTGCAATAAGCAGATACACCAGTTGGCCGATGCAAAGGGATAAGAAAATACAGGTCTAATAAACTCTTTCCCTTCACAGGGGACCTCCACAGAGTGTCTGGGTTTAATGTGTGACATCTTTCCTACGGGCCATACTCCTGGAGGTAGCTGGGGGTCCACTGACAGCAGTGCTAGAGCAGACATTTATTTTGGTTTATATATGAGGTGACTTACATCTACAATGTATTTGGTCTACACTGCAGCTTGATCAGTGGCCCAACGCTTCACACTGATGCTCTACGTTCCCCTCTAGTGGCAGTTGTCAATTTCTGTTACATGCATACACTGTCTTTCCAAAATAAACATCTGTGTTCACAGACAACCATTTGGTCAGGTTTAGGAACAGATCGTGGTTTGGGTTCAAATAAGTATGTTTATATGTAGTTAAGTAATGTGACCTAAGTTACTTAACTTAGGTCACATTACTTAACTACATATAAACATACTTATTTGATCTGCTATCTGTTACATAAGATCTGCTGCTGTATTTCACGACTTGGGAGTGAGAATGGGCAGATACTGTAGGCTACAGGCATCTGTGTGTGTGTAATGAGCAATGAGTTAATGAACAAACTGGGTGAAAGTGCCAATGAAATAAGTTGTTACATGAATCTCTCCCACGTATTGTTCTTAATGAGAACCAAGGAGGCAGAAGAAATGAGACATGATGTCCCCGCCTTCAGCACTTGAGGTACACATGAACACACACAAGTCAAAGATGCAAAATGACGCATAGACCGAGTGTGTGATATGTCAGTGGCTCTCCTTCAGTCTGAAGCCTGTCAGCCTCCATATACTAGCCCTTCTACCTTCCTCCTCCTCCTCCCTGGAGAAGAGTCCTGCATTGTCATTGACTACCAGTAATGAGGTGGAGTGGAGCTGTGGAAGCTCTGAGAGCTGACAGAAGAGATGCAGAAGGCAGAGATTAATGTCAACTCAATGGCAGACTGTGTCGGCGATACAGTAGGGAGGGAGGAGGGGGTGAAACACACAGAGTGGAGCGAATGGGAGAACAGAGGGAGAGAGTGCTACAGGAACAGTTAACAGAATAAGAGGAAGAGGAACTATTTAAATTCAGAGGAGATTATTTGCGAATCAAGGAATATTTTATTTTCATTACTGGAAAATCTGCCATTGAAGAAATAGTGTTGAACACGTAAGTAAAGAGAAGAGTTGCAGTAAGATACAGGTTCATGTTTTTTAGAAGAGTGCCTTAATGTGTTCAAATATAGTTAGTTGTACAGATTGTGCAAGTTTTTGGCCCAATTGGGCTACTTTCTATGTGACTGCTTTCCCAGTAAAAGCATTTAGACGTTTGCTAGCTCTACGACTTCCCCATTTTTTGTATGCCTCGCTTCGCCAGAAGACTCAAAACCTTTGCTGGCAAATGAGCAGGTAGCTCTGGGTACTGGCAACATGGAGGGAAGTTTAAGATTGTTGTCTCCAATTTTCAGTGTTCCTGGTAGAATCCCCCGGACTCACCTGAGATTTAAATTGCTCCCAAGTACCAAGAATTCAGTAGAAACAATGGCTGAACTTACTGGATGTGGTGCGGAAGATGAAAGGCAGTTTATGAGTGCATTTCATGGAAAGCAGAGAACAACACTGGCTCATGGGTTCTGTGTTATCTTATCAATAGACATTGATAACTCTCTTGTAGACTTTTAGAACAACATGATGAATCCTCTCAGCTGTGCCTTAAACACATATATTAGTTTTGACAGACTGTTCAAGGTGATTTTGCTGGCTTGTGTCACAGCTCTGCCCCTTCTCTCCTGTCACTCTTGTTTGACATTTATTGGCGGTTGGCAAACAATGAATTAGTGCATTACCGCCACCAACTGGTATGGAGTGTGGATCATGATGTCTAATAGGATACCTATATACAAAATTAAATTCAAAAGGAAAAGAAAAAAGAAACAAAACAAAACGAGCTCATATTTTCGTAATAATATCTCCTGTCACTCTATCTCTCACTCACCTAATCAGCTCATTCAGTGCACCTGCTAGTCACACCCACCTCATCAGCTCATCATACTCACCTGCTCACTCTGATGCACTCACTATTTAGACCCCAGTCACACACACACTCACTGCCAGATCATTCTCTGCATTCATGCCAGACTTTCCCGTGTTTACCCTCCGACTGGTTTCCCGTTGCCGACCCTGCCTGTTTGGACTTCTCCACCTTGCCTCTGCCCCGGTAAACCATTCAGACTTCTGTCCCCGACCACGATATTCTGCCTCTGCTTCCTCGGAGTTCTGTCTGCCTTCTCCCTTGACGGCTTGGCGTTCCACCGTGTGGGATTCTACACCTGTGCATATCCTAGACTGTTACCTGTTGTGTGTTCAGTTGAGAATAAAGCTTCGATTCCAACTATTCAGTATGTCTGTCGTACTGCTTCTGGGTCCTTACCACACCCGTTACAGCTTGATACACAAGTCATTTCAAGCAGAACTGTAGGGCCTGTATTATGAAAATGCACTTACAAAGTAACAGTAGGTGTCACCAAATCATGCAGTACTGAAATCCTGGAAAAGGATCAAAGCTTTAACTGAACTCTAACGTTTACTACAACTTGGGATCTGTTATGGTCACATTGTACTCGCCAAGGGAAATGATATTGGACAACATTGCTAAATACAGGTCCATTGGGGCATCGAGACAGAGCTCTCAGATGATCTGGGAGAGAGCAAGAGATAAGACAGCTCTTATCTATTATCAACAATTTGACAATAGCCACAGTGCAACAAAAAACACTTTAGTCACAGAAACAAAAAGTACTGCAGCAAAGGAAAAGTGAACTGTACAATAACTGTTTAGTACCAGCACACACCAACACAAGCCAAGCGAGTACGGCTACTGTAGCAGGGTTATTTTTCATACAATTCCTCTACCCTCAGCTGACTTCTAATTGAATTGGTATTTCTCCTGGCAATTAGTGGCTCATGGCAGGATCACTTCGGAGCAATATGAATATAATCATTTTACATATGGGATTTTTAAATCCCTGTTTACAGTAGTAATCTTGTCAAGGCAGTGACATGTTGATTTTTACTCCAGCATGTTTAAAAGCAATGTATTATCATACCATGTTCGTATAACATCCTTCATTTACCCTAACCTGTTTATTAAAGGACACTTTTTGTTACGTGGTTACTGTCTGAGTCTCCTGTTTTATTCCTGAATCTTGTCTCCATGTCCCCTGGGTTGCCACAACATGCATACGATCTTTTCAAAATAAACTTCCGTCTTCGATGAGCATCATCCAAGCCCTCCTCACCGAAATAAACAGTTGCATAGGTTGTATGTAAACAGCTTGCTACGACTCATGTTTATGTTAGTTGTTGGATGGATGGGTCAAACAAACACAGGACATTGACCCAGGAGACAGATGTGTATGCCCTGTGTGAAAGCAAAAGTCAACACGTTCGTGAGTTATTTTAAGTTACGGAGTTATGTATGGTACGACACGTACATCACATGTATGTAGTAACAAATGTACTCATTTTCAACCCAACCCCTGATTTTTTTCCTAGACCTAACAAAGTAGTTCCATTTCACAATGTTAAAAAGAATGGTCATATGAAAACATTTGGTAATGCAAAATTCTGTTTCCATAAGGCTAATTTACTGTAGGCTAAGTTAATAAGTGCCTTGATTTGCCACTACATACAACCGCAGTGTGCATTCAACATTAGTGTTGGTGAAAAAGCTTTACCTGATGCAGGCAGTGCAGTGAGTCCTGCATTATTAATATTGAGTTGATCTTCAATAGTTACCAACATGCATGTTATTGGACTAACACGGGCAAAATGGAATACCGTGCTTGAGTAAACAATTAATTTCCTGTAAATGTCACTACATTTATCAATCCTAATATGATCCAAATCTAATCCACTAAAGTGTTAAATAAAACAGTTGCAATTTGGGAAGTCAAAGAGGAAGAAACAGCAGAGAGAACAAGAAGAGAGAGCCATATTCCACTCGAGAAGGCAGGTGGGAGTCTAAAAGCCTGTGATGCAAAGCTAATGGTCCAGCAATTGCACTTAAGCCCTCTCTGTTGATGAGAGCCCATGTAGGCGGATCTGCACTAGTTCAGTGTGTAACAGCAGCAGGAGCTCTTTACATAGCAAACTTACTATCGTTACCATGTCTGGCTGCCCGTCATTATGGATAATGAAACTGACACTTATTCATTATCGATAAATCTCTCCCACATTTGGGTGTGTATTCACACTGACAAAGTTTGCATGCGTTGCATGTTAGATTACTAACATTTGACATGTTTCAATTATTTACACTATTGTGTAATGAACATTTTAAATGACCCATCTCTGAGTCCCAATCCTAAAACGCAGGTTGGTTTAGTGCAATGGTTCTCAAACTGTGGGGCGCGCCCCTCTAGTGGGGCGCGGCGGTATTGCAGGTGGGGCGCAGGGGGAAATGCAGAATTTTTTTATTTCAAGAACTTTTCTCACACCTGCAAACTTGTCGCTTTTCGGCGAAATTCGCCGTTTTGAATCAAAATATATCATCCACGGGAATCGTGTAGATCCGTAGAGGTTTTTTTTTTGTTGGGGGGGGGGTCAACTGCCGTTTCTCAGATTGGAGTGAGACGAGGAGAAAAGGTGATGTCGTGATCTTCGCAATAGAACATCTTTGATGTGTCGAGTCTTGGCCAATCAGCGTTCAGATGTGTACAGCGTCTTCATTTCCCTCCGTTAAAGTTTAAGTTCCGTTATGTTCCGTTACCGTTCAGACTTGCTGGGTTAAGTTAACGTCCACTGCATGCGCAACTTTGTCGACTGTTAATGTTCGTCATTATCACGATTTACGAGGAAAAAACGTAACGTGATGAAACATGCAGCCCCCCCGTGTTCCGGTTCAGTTCACACGGTCACTCATTAACGTTAAACCCGAACACCGGCGGATCTGGTTGCAGGTTGTTTGTTTTAACTCAAAGTAGAATGAGGATGATACTGATGAGATGATGAGGTCAAAGAGCTTCAGTCTGTAGCACAGCTTGAAGAAAGCTGAAGAAACCGGATGTTGTCTCACGTTAATCTTTCCGCTAACTTTCAAAGTCCTTCGCTCGCTCCCGATCTGTACCGTTTGAATGCGTTTACCGTGAATTTCAGCATATAGGTGCACTAACATGTAAGTGTCTGCTGAGTTGACCGCAGTCTCGCAGTCACAGGTCTGATTAAGAAGCGCACATTTATTTATTTGTTTAGAAAGTTCGGTTCTTCACGCACACTCAACATCAGTCAAGGCGAAAATCAAAACCATTCTATGGCAACTGGACCGGGTCATATAGGCTACGATGTTTTTGACAAGTTCATTAAATTATCATTATTATTAGAGGAAATTATGGGGGCATTTTTTGCCCCTCTCCTAGTCATATCAGTGGCAAAATTATATTTCTTAGGGGCAATTTTGCCCTTTGCCCTCGTGTATTTCCGATGCTGGCCCCAAGTGAGACTCAGACCTGCGTCCAGGAACTGAAACCAGCACTATGAAAGTGGATTTTGAGCACCTTGGACAACGTTAATAATGCTGTAATTTCATTGGCTGTCAGCGTATGCCAACTATACACGACTGGCCACCGCGGGGAGAACGTGCAAACGCGGGGAGAACGTGCAAACTCCAAAGAAGGACCTCCCGAACCCGGGCCCCGCTTGCTGTGAGGTGACAGACTTTTATGACCACGAAACATGAGGCCCAGATACTGATGAGATGATGAGGTCAAAGAGCTTCAGGGAGAGGACGCTGTCTGTAGCGCAGCTTGACGCAGGGCTGAGATGTGAGTGGAGCTGGGCCTGGATAAAGGTGGAGCTGGGCCTGGATAAAGGTGGAGGTCTAAACAGACGTGAGTACAGCTTCCTGCTGTCACAGTGCTTTAAATACATTGATAAGGCAGGGTATGCTAAATGCAGCCTCTGCTCCAATGAGATGAACTACAGCAACAAGGGCTCACATGTCCTCTCATGATACTGTTCACTGTGATGACCACAGCCAGTGTCCCAACAGTCCCAACAGTCCCACGTTGCTCCCAATAACCCTGAAGTAATGAGAGGGTTAAGGTGCCTGTACCTTCATTTCAGCGGGTTGCTAATGCAGGGGTGTGTATAGATCACAGCTATTATTTTACTCTTGATAAGTTACTTTAGCCAGAGTAGATTATCATTTTAATTTAAATAATTGAATGCATATTAATTGCAAATATAAGATAGGTCACAATTCTAACAAATGTACAGTAACAGTGGAAGTTAATATGAAGACATACAGTAACAGGGTTCAATGAAAACGAATCACTTTCTGTACAGGCGATGGTTCTCGCTACTCTTGCTATCTTTGTTTTTATTTGACCAAAACTTTTGAAAATGAGACCTCAGTCTCTATGGATTTTGTCTAAATAAAGGTTAATATTAATAATAGAGCTGAAATAGTGATTAATAACTGAATAATAAATTAGTTTTTTGCTTAAAGTAAATGTCTTATCACTTAATTTTCTTCTCAGAATACACCAGAATGCTACATTTTAAACCTCATATTTAAGATAAAATTCCCGGAGCATGCACCCCCCCCCTCCCCGACAGGGTTTCGGGCTTGTCACCTTTTTCACCTCTCATGAGTTTGCAGGTATGACATATGAATAGATTTTTTGGGATACATACAAATTACAGCGCATTCTTTTTCGTAGGAAAGCTACGAACAGCTATGAATGAAGGCTTTTGACGGATGCAAAAGAACACAGAAAATCGAACCTTTTCTGAAAACCTGAAAGACGGACGAACGTTTGTGAGTTGGTGTGTAAACAGGATTGACACAACGTGAGGTCATATTTATTTTTAAACTTCTCGGACAATCTCGGACGAAAAATACAGACTTGGTATGCAAAGACCTTAATTCTGGATAAGCCCAGAACATAGTGTTGACTCTCAACTGAATAATATGTAGCGCCTGTGGAACTGTCAGCAGTAAACACAGAAACAGGCTGATCATACAGATGGATGTTATTGTAAATTCCTATTATTATTACGATTACAATAATAATTTTCTGTGGATTTTGTTATACTTTTTTACACCATGAAAATACAGACGATGTTTGTTGATATTGCATAGGTATATGACTAACATTAATTAGCTATTCACTGCCAATGCTTCACACCTCCAATTAATAAAATCACCAGATGTACTGTATATTGGAATTGTGAGTTTGTTTGTCTTCCTTATTATAAATGAGAGGATCATCTTGTAAAAACACGCCAAAGCTACAGGCTCAGCGTCATCAATATTGGATGCTCATGATGGCATCCTCATTAATTGATCAAATGTGACATTAGTGTTGCATAATAAGGATTAAAGATGCATGTGTCATATGACTAGCTAACTGACAGGGTGGTTTAGTGTGCCCACTTGCTAACGGCTTACTGCCAATATGCTGTTTCCACACGTACACAGGAAATAATGGTTTGGTGATAAAACTAAATACTGACATGTTAAATGAATACATTTCACTTTAAACATCCAGTGAAACCACAGGCTGGGTTTTTCTGGTCCCAAAAGTCTAATGTTCTCCAAAGCACAATGATTAACAATGAAGTCACTGTGACTTTTACTTTCTCTGCTTCTGAAGTTTCATTCCCAGATGTGCTTGTTAGCAGCTGTGGCTGTAGATGTTACTATAGTGTCCAAAGCAGGTTTCAAAACGCATCATACAGCCTTTACATTTGTATCGTCTGGTAAATGGACTGTACTTGTTTAGCTCTTTTCTAGTCTTCTGACCAATCAAAGCGTTTTAACACTACATGTCATCATTCACCCATTCATACACTGATGGCAGGGTCTACTATGTTAGGTGATGACCTGCCCATCAGGACTATCTAACATTCACACACCGTAGGCACAACTACGGGAGCAATTTGGGGTTAAGTGTCCTGCCCAAGGGCACATGCTGACACGCAGCAGCCGGACTTCGGAAGCAGGAGGACGGACACAGAGAGTACGTGTAAACCAACCAGGTGTTTATTTCACCGACAAAAACAAACAAATACATGGCATAACTCTTTCAGGGACCACGGGCAGCATGTGGTCCTGGCAGCGACAGCACTAGATGTAATTATGGCAGCCTTATATAGTCTGCCACTAACGAGGACCTCCACATCACTGTAAGATAGGTGACTCTGCCCCTTACTCTACAACACAATCCCCTAATCTACAACAAATACATTAAAATGGATGCCTAACATTCTAAGGTCAATTATCTATATGATCTCTATTGTGCTAAGACATCACCATCGAGATCATATCCGGCCCGAACAGAGGATTAAATTTCCCTACCACCCCTCTCGTAATTACCACATGGTACCTTCCCGGAACTATAAAATGGTGCTCTTGTACCCTGGGACTCTTTTAGGATGAACACCCTGGAGAGGAGACACAGCAGAGGTAAGTGCTTTGAACATGCAGGTTATTTGACAGCACTATTAATATATTCAATCACTGTGACGGTTCCCTGCCATGTTCCTGGTTTGTGTGTGTGTGTCCCTTGAATGGCAGGATCCCGGAGATTGCAAACTGGAGACACCTGGGCCAGTGCTCCAGAATAAAGCTCCGCCTTCCTGGCAACATGGCCTCTCCTATCACCCCGTGGAGGAACGAGGACTGCTCGTTCCAAACACCATTTGTCGTTGGATGTCGTTGTTATGTCGAATAAAACTCTTTGTAAACGGTCTGCGTCTCCCTGAATAGGTCATGGCTGTCAGAGCCAGGTCGTGACAATCATTTTAGTTAAATATAATCAAACCAATAATATGTTTGTCTACAGGCCCGACTTTCAATAATTACTCCTGAGACCATATCAGAACTGTATAATAAACCTTCAACTCTGTGTGTGAGTCTCTTATTGTCTCAAACAGTCCACAAATGCCTGCAATGGAGAGGGTCTTTGTCACAGCACATCAACATGGACGAGCGGAGCCGGGGATTGAACCGCCAATCTTCTGATTGAAGGACGACCCTGCTCTACCACTGAACCACAGTCATCCAGAGATGCTTTTGGATTTTAATGGAACAAGGAAAAGAAGAAATTTAAGGCCTCACAATGCCTTAAAAGAAAGATGTTATATTTCAACCTGGCCCATTTCTCATGAATGTGGCCATTGTGCTGACTTTGCACTTGCCACTTCTGTTGTAGAAATCGTACCACGGGGAAACCTGTGCGATCCGCCTACAAATGTAAAAAAAATCAACGTATTTACAAGTGTCATTTCAAACACAGGAACAACCTGCTCAGGAGTACCTGAGCAGGTAGACAACGGCGTACCTGAGCAAGTAGTGAAGGGAGTACCTGAGCCGGTAGACAACGGAGTACCGGTAGGTAGTGAAGGGAGTACCTGAGCAGATAAACGGAGTACCTGAGCAGGTAGTGAAGGGAGTACCTGAGCAGGTAGTGAAGGGTGTACCTGAGCAGGTAGACAACGGAGTACCGGTAGGTAGTGAAGGGAGTACCTGAGCAGGTAGTGAAGGGAGTACCTGAGCAGATAAACGGAGTACCTGAGCAGGTAGTGAAGGGAGTACCTGAGCAGGTAGTGAACAGAGTGGGTTAACGTGTGGTGTGTTGTGTTTGTGTGTGGTATGCTCAAATTTAAGTAATTTTCTACCGTTATAAGTGTATTGTTATGTTGATCAAATGGAGGAACACGTTCAATAAATCTGAAGAAATGAAGGTAAGCAGGAGTTCAGTCAGGAAGACTCTCTTTACATTAGCATTCATTCATTCTCTTGATAGATCATAATTATATGGCAAATAGCAATGACAGGCTGGTTGAGTTTCAGTGAAAAATGGTTTAAGGTTGCACTATTGTATTTGTATTCCATTACCAAGATGTTAACCAGTCAGCAACCTCCGGTTCTGAAAAGTGAAGGTTATGCTGAAGTGTCTTAATGCTGCATTCTCTCTAATGTCCATTAGGGGGCAACTCCTCTGGTTGAATATTTCTCTATGAGAAAATGACTCTACTTCTCTCTTGATTTATTACCTCAGTAAACATTGTTTACTTGCTTGGCATGGGCTCACGCTCACGCAGGCAGTCGAACACGGTGCATGCCTCTGCTTTCAAGTGGATGTTATGCGTTGCCAGATGTTTCATGAGATTTGATGTGTTCCCCCCCTTTACATGCAATTGTTTTGTTGCAGTTGCTGCACGTCGCGTTGTTTGAATCTTCTTGTGCGAAATACAGCCACACTTTTGACCGTTTACCTTTCGGCATTTTCTCTGTTAAAAGGTTGATGGCTAGCTAGCTACTGTAGCTATACAAACGGTAGGCTATCGTTACCTGCTGCCAGGACGGAGTCATCAGAGTAGTGTAGAAAAAGTATTTCAATCGGCTCAGGTACCAAAAGCAAGCACCGGAATCTGCGTTGCGTTTCGGTCCGGTAGATACCGGTCGTATAGGAACCGGTTTTCGGTACCCAACCCTATCCCTGATATGTCCAAAACTGACACTAGTGTCAACCTTCAGCGTCATAGTTTGAAGTTTAGGGCCACTGACCAAGCATCGGTATTTAACGAGTTGGGTGTGAGAATGTAGGGCTAAACTCACAAAATCTGAAATTCTAAATAATTTACACTTGATATTGCCTATTCAAAGATTGGAGCCTGCAAGTCCCAGAGGAAGTTGTTGCTAATCAGAAGGTTAATGTTTTGGCATCGAGTTGATTAGATTGAATTTCATTTAAAAAGTAGACAGTATTGTGTTCAATTCATCCCGTTTATAATGTTCATGAAAATTGGTTCAGAATTAGTGCAGTTAAGAGTTATGTTTCCTTTGGCTTATTGTTGTGCCCCATTTTGAACAATTGCGCATCTTTTTGAACAATTGCATTAGAAAAGCTGCATAGGAACGTCAACCTTCAACAAAAAAACGTTTCTGCCCGCTTGAGTTGGGTTTTGTCTTTCTTGAAAAAGAGTTGATTTGCTAAATGGATTATGGAGAAACCATAATCCATTTGCCTGATAAATTCTGATGCAGCGAACACTTAACTCACATGATTGATCAGCTTATTCTCCTGGCTTATACTGGCATCATTTCCAGACAGCATGAAACATGACCAAAGAAGCTGACATAAAAGCACAATTAAAAAAATGTCTTAAGACCTCTCTTGTAGATGAGCCGACTTGTTTTGTTTCTGGTTCGCAACCTCTACTTGTTCTACTCTGTTTACTGGCTGATTACAGCCATGTGTAGCCTCTAGCACCAACTTCTGCCCAAACTACACACCATAGTTTATTTGTTCCAAATCAGAAACCAGGAAACACACGTATTTCACATTTCTTTTTCGAAAAGAAAAGTAGAGGTTTACTAGATTATGGGTCCATAAATGTGGTCAACACACATCTCTCACTCGTTTCCTCTCGGTTTCCTTGTTGTCTGTTCTCACTCGTAGCTCTGCTGGTGGCTTAACTATCTGTCATACAAAATAGCATTTACTGCTTTTGTTCCTTTATATTTTATCTGCGGACTTCACAATAGATGTGGAGAACAAAATAAGCATTAATAAAAAAAGGAAAGTCCTCCGTTTTGTGTCCATCACCCTTCCTAAAGCCGCTAACCGTGACTTCAGACGTCCGCTCCGTATGTCTGATAACGCCGCTCGCTAATCGCTCCAATAACAGCTGCTTCCTCCGTAATAATGCAGACTTTAACTGGACAACAGCTGCTAGTAAAGACAACAAGATCAGTAATACCTGTAATCAGTTGTCCATGTTAAATTAACCTGGTAGTCGACCGGTAATCAATGTTGTTGTTTGTGAGCTTCCAGGTAAGGGGTCAGGTGATAGGAGTGTGACGAATCAGGGAAGGACACGTCATGACTGCTAGAACCAATCAAGTAGCGAACGCGGGTGTGAGCGTCAACTTATCCGTCCTCGGGAGCGATTTCAAACTCCTCTGTTTTTCGGCGCTCGAAAACGCCAGCGTAGTGTGGACGCTCAGTGTAAACGTAGCAAAACATATGCGTTTTCAAATGGAAACGGAGTAGTGTGGACATTGCATCAGACAGGTGCTTCATATCCCTCCCTCCTGTAACTGTCCATGCTGGATCTGTCCCCGTTGTTTTAAAAAGCAAAATAAGTTATTAGCATGACTGCATCCAGCTAGCCAAATCTTTCTGGTGTACCATCTACTAGAGAAGCTTCGCATGTACTGCTTCCCTTTCCCGCTAGTCTGCTGTCTGATTGTGAGGTCAGGCTGATCTGGGATAAGCTCGTTCAACTGCAGTTTCTCCGGCAAGGTTTTCCTCTCAAACGGGTCTTGGAGGAGTAGTGCTCTCGCTCGCCTGTAGAGACTAGTCCTGATGGGGACATGCAGTTTTGGGCAATACAGATTCTGCCCCGAGCTGAATCTATTTGAGGACACTGATTGGCTAAATTGTATATCATTCATTCATATCTTTAATCAGCAATTGGCTAAACTGCTTCATAGACCCGCCTCCTGTGGGCGATTTCTCCAGATCTGCTGAGACATGCAGACAGGCGTAGAGGACGTGCAGGAAAAGCATATATTTTGCGCAGATATCATATTTTACACATATTACTGGGTGCATTCTATATTTTGAAAACACAAATATTGACAATTTGTATAATTTATTGTTAATTTTGTTAATTTTTTATTTGTTGTGGCTCAAGGGGGACCGGCGCCCTCTATTGACCAGCCGCCACTGCCCATATCTCTGATTGGGTTTTTAGGTTTAGTCGAGCCAGACCAAGATGAGGAATACATTATTTCTGGGGATTACACACACGTTATCTCCAAGCAGAGTCTAATGACATGTAAACTCTGTGGAAAATGCCCTTACACTGAATAAAAGGCAGTGCAAATTGAATGTTAAAATCTTTGAATATATGATGAGTACATGCAGTAGTTGGCATTGAAATATCAAGCAGGGAAGTATGGTAGCCTTTGGCTTCTCTCTGCTCCCACACTGTCTTCCTCGTCTGTCAGCAGAGAGAGAATAACAGCAGAAGCTTTTCATCTGCACCTGAAAATCTGCTCGACGCCTACACTCTGTGCAGATGCTTTTATAAATGTGTGCATGTGTGTGTTCGTGCTAGTGTGTGTGTGTATTTTCAAAGTGACTAAACGCGTGGGAGTTTGCAACTGAGAGGCTGCATAATGATCCTCTCCTCGGTTCTGGGGACAAGAAGAAAAACAAAAACATTTACCTATAGAGCCCTTACACAATAACACTCATTATCATGCTTAGATATCTTGGTTAGAGGACTGAGAGACATCGAATGACATACTCAATCCAGAATGGAATCAAACCTTGTCCAATAGCAGCCATTGAACACTGCTGGCTTTTTCCCTCTGCCCTGAGACCTATCTTTCTCTGAATTGAGTACATTACATTACAGTCATTTAGCAGACGCTTTTATCCAAAGCAACTTACAATTCAGATTCTATCACATTTCTACACCGTAGGCACAACTACAGGAGCAATTTTTGGGGTTAAGTCAACATGCGACTAGCAGAGCCGGAGCCGGGGATTGAACCGCCGACCCTCTGATTGAAAGACAGCCCTGCTATCCACTTAGCCACAGTCTCCTTTAAGTCTGAGGAGTATCAAGCCAGATAAGTCATTTTACTTGCTGTCTCTTCAGTGCCCTGAATCTTAATGTATCTTAATGTCCACTTCCGAGGTTAGAGTGCACGTTACCCAGAGGACGAATCCCTCTGACTTTGGTGGAGGATATACATAGGCCTTACATTGATGGCCAATTACCTTCAAAACTAATTACATTCTCATCAGCTTCAGATGTACTGTATTGGTGCTAATTAGCAAATGTTAGCATGTAAGCATATGCAAATGTTAGCATAAAACATGATAGTGAACGTGGTACCTGCTAAACATCAGAATATTAGCATTGTAATTGTCAGCATCTTGTCAAGCTAGCAAGAGCATTTAGCTCCATGCCTAAGTACAGCGGCACACAGTCACTAACATGGTTGTAGACTCTTAGTCTTGTCATAATGACAAATTTAAGCTTTAATCAGGCAGTTTCCGTAATGGCATATGTGGCACCCTGGACATTTTAATGGCTACAATTATTTGCAGAATTCTTATTCTATTAGTTTGTGTTTTTTTGTTTATAGAGCGTTTGTTGAAATATAAGGCAGCTAACTAAGGCTAGCATCACTAGTTTAACGAGGCTTGTCGCGCGCCAGCGTAACGTCAGTAACCTTGCCTTATAATTGTAAGATTATATACAGATACATGTTGTGTCCTGTGGCAGATACAGTATAGGCAGTAGTTTGTTAGGCTGTACATTTCAGGGTGTGTATTCACAATTCATGTCATCTCATCACAGTTGTATTTAGATCGTTGTAACTAAGTCTGTTCTGTTGTAATCTTTGTGTCTAAGTGAAGCAAGTTAGCCCAGCTGTAGGGAAGGACAGTCAAGATAACAGCAAAATAAGCAGATATTCATCTGAAACTGTCTTTTTTTGTTGTATTCACAGCACAATTGGGGGTTGACCGTGGCTAAATGGAGAGCAGGGACATCCTTCAATCAGAGGATCGGCGGTTCGATCCCCGGTTCCGGCTCCACTAGTCACATGTCAATGTGTCCTTGAGCAAGACACTTAACCCCAAATTGCTCCCGTAGCTGTGTGCTCCCGTAGCTTTGCCTACGGTGTACAGATAGATACTGAATTGTAAGTCGCTTTGGATAAAAGCGTCTGCTAAATGACTGTAATGTAACAATAAATTAATCTGGAAACTGAATGGAAATTGTCATCATTCAGTGTGTAACACATAACGTTATATGACTTTCAGTTCCTGGGTCCAAATGTCTTTCCCACTTCAGACATTTATATCGGGGAGTGCATGTCCTGATGTCTCGCTGATGTCTGTCTCTCTGTCTCACTCAGAGGCCTACAGCCGTGCATTTGGTTCTGCAGCCTGTGTAGAGGGCTCACATTGCAGCTCTCATCTGTTTTTTGTGCATGTGTGAAGTCTGAAAATACCTTTGGCTCTATCAAATGATAAATCAATGCATTCCTCAACTCTGCAGATTTGTAAATTGTAAATTAAAGACATATACTTTCTCTCTCACATCTCTTTTATATGTGCCTTTTACCTCTTACTGGCTTCTTTTTTTGACCATGAACTATAACTGCATACCCTTCAAGTTTCAATGTAAACCCATAATAATGCCATTATGGTATTGATGTTATTTGAGAATAGAACTGTTCAGTGACCTTTTCTGTACAGGATGTTTAAAGAGTGTACTGAATGTGACATGACTTCATCATTTTAAATCTTCTGGTGGATAATGTTTTTAATTGCCTGTTACACAACAGTTGGTGTTTTATTTTTTAATTGTTTTAATTGTCCAACAATGTTGAAATTCACACTTTCTACAATATATGTGAGTGACTATGGTTAGATACTATGGTTAAGAATAGGAAAATATTGTGGTTTTGACTAAATATACCCTAGTTAATTAATGGTTCGGGTTAAAGCCCTTGATTAAATGGTAGCCTTTGTATTTTTCAACCTGGACCCTATTTCCCATGTTTTTGTGTCTATCTGACTAATTGGGACACTTTTTAAACTAGTACAGTTTTGAGGGAGAATGTTGCAGAAGGCAGCCGCTAAATGAGCTGCGAGGGCAATTGCACACATAAATGTAATGTTACGTCCACTAAAAGTGCTTGTTTTGGCCACTGACAGGCTCAGATTGTGTCTGACAACATTATGGAAGGTACTCTAAAGAAAATGGACACATTTTACCTCTTTATATTTGTAGTTGTGTCCAAGTCCCACTTGTAGTATCAAACTATTCTGCGCACATTTTTACATACAAAGGCACCAGTAATATCCTACTCTTCTCAAAAAGAAGTCTTGGTGTGAAATCTGAATATTGAGCCGCAACAGGCCCCACTCTTTACAGAATTTATCCTCTGTGGTCGTAGGGTCACAGCTCTCACAAGAACTTCAGTCTTCCGAGCTCTGTGGCCTTGCAGCAGCTGGTTGTCCCTCCTCTGCCTGTTTCCCCTCCTCTCTCTGGTCGTCCGCTCTTCAATTTGTAGGAGCTCTTCCTCTGTATACTCTAGCTCAAAGACCTCATTCCCATTGTCAAATCAGCTAAATATCCAGCCATTATATGGACAATATTTTAAGCTGTGCTTTCTGTACTTCAACACAACTAACTTTGCCTAGCATGGACTCACATACCACCATTGTCTTCCGGCAACATGTTACCTCACGAAACTTCTTCTTGAGCAAAACCCTTTTCATTATGTTGTCAGACACAATCTAAGCCCTGTCAGTGCACTTTTAGTGGGCGTACATTGAGGTGCCACATTGCTCTGATTCAAATACATTTCAGCCAACTTGGAGTTGGAGAAAATACAAACTATACAGTCTGTGGTCCAGTAAGTAATGGAACTCCTGTTTTTAGGGGGAAGATTTCAATCAAACCAATCTTATCCTGATAAACCAAGTATTTGCTGGAGTGTGTTTCTACCTAGCACTTTCTGTCAGAAAGGCAGTACTGCAGCAGGGCAAATATTTCTGTCAAAGACTGTCTGCTGCCCTACTTCCTCCAAAATAGGTCAGATCAAATCACCATAGGCCATAATCTGCATCTCCAAGCACTAATTATAAAACCCCTCTCTCTTTTAAGCTATTTTAATACAGAGGTGCTCTGCTGCAATATGTAGATACAGACTGTTGCTAATATATATACAGTGGGTACGGAAAGTATTCAGACCCCTTTAAATTCTTCACTCTTTGTTTCATTGCAGCCATTTGCTAAAATCAAAAAAGTTCATTTTATTTCTCATTAATGTACACTCAGCACCCCATCTTGACAGAAAAAAACAGAAATGTAGAAATTTTTGCAAATGTATTAAAAAAGAAAAACTGAAATATCACGTGGTCATAAGTATTCAGACCCTTTGCTCAGTATTGAGTAGAAGCACCCTTTTGAGCTAGTACAGCCATGAGTCTTCTTGGGAATGATGCAACAAGTTTTTCACACCTGGATTTGGGGATCCTCTGCCATTCTTCCTTGCAGATCCTCTCCAGTTCCGTCAGGTTGGATGGTGAACGTTGGTGGACATCCATTTTCAGGTCTCTCCAGAGATGCTCAATTGGGTTTAGGTCAGGGCTCTGGCTGGGCCAGTCAAGAATGATCACAGAGTTGTTCCGAAGCCACTCCTTTGTTATTTTAGCTGTGTGCTTAGGGTCATTGTCTTGTTGGAAGGTGAACCTTTGGCCCAGTCTGAGGTCCAGAGCACTCTGGAAGAGGTTTTCTTCCAGGATATCTCTGTACTTGGCCGCATTCATCTTTCCTTCAATTGCAACCAGTCGTCCTGTCCCTGCAGCTGAAAAACATCCCCATAGCATGATGCTGCCACCACCATGTTTCACTGTTGGGATTGTATTGGGCAGGTGATGAGCAGTGCCCGGTTTTCTCCACACATACCGCTTAGAATTAACGCCAAAAAGTTCAATCTTGGTCTCATCAGACCAGAGAATCTTATTTTTCATAGTCTGGGAGTCCTTCATGTGTTTTTTGGCAAACTCTATGCGGGCTTTCATATGTCTTGCACTGAGGAGAGGCTTCCGTCGGGCCACTCTGCCATAAAGCCCCGACTGGTGGAGGGCTGCAGTGATAGTTGACTTTGTGGAACTTTCTCCCATCTCCCTACTGCATCTCTGGAGCTCAGCCACAGTGATCTTTGGGTTCTTCTTTACCTCTCTCACCAAGGCTCTTCTTCCACGATTGCTCAGTTTGGCTGGACGGCCAGGTCTAGGAAGAGTTCTGGTCGTCCCAAACTTCTTCCATTTAAGGATTATGGAGGCTACTGTGCTCTTAGGAACCTTGAGTGCTGCAGAAATTCTTTTGTAACCTTGGCCAGATCTGTGCCTTGCCACAATTCTGTCTCTGAGCTCCTTGGGCAGTTCCTTCGACCTCATGACTCTCATTTGCTCTGACATGCACTGTGAGCTGTAAGGTCTTATATAGACAGGTGTGTGCCTTTCCTAATCAAGTCCAATCAGTTTAATTAAACACAGCTGGACTCCAATGAAGGAGTAGAACCATCTCAAGGAGGATCAGAAGAAATGGACAGCATGTGAGTTAAATATGAGTGTCACAGCAAAGGGTCTGAATACTTATGACCATGTGATATTTCAGTTTTTCTTTTTTAATAAATTTGCAAAAATGTCTACATTTCTGTTTTTTTCTGTCAAGATGGGGTGCTGAGTGTACATTAATGAGAAATAAAATGAACTTTTTTGATTTTAGCAAATGGCTGCAATGAAACAAAGAGTGAAAAATTGAAAGGGGTCTGAATACTTTCCGTACCCACTGTATATACCAATTAAAGTGTACCTATCCGTCGAATGGGAAAATTGTTAAAGCATGTGGGTGGTCCTGAACTAAATGTTTCAGTGTTTCTTTGTTAACTCTGGGAACCTGAAGAAGGCTACGAAGGAAAATGAGACTGCAGATAGAGAGGTTCATTATACTGTTATCACAAGATGAAAAGTACAGCAACACATTTTTGTTGAACCTCAGAGAGATAGTGAGAGAGCAGGTGTGAATCATAGGATCAGCTTGGAGTTGTTTTCTTTCCACTTTTGTCAATCCGGTTGTGTATCTCGGACCATTCAATACACGTCACTATACGTAGATGGTCCAGATACATAAGTACTAATATGATGTGCTGGGGCCGAAGATGTGCATCCAATAAACTGCACTGACAATCTGCAGAAAGTAATGTATATTGCAAAACCAACAACAGTAAAACTATTATTCAGTTTTAGTTCAGTTCCTAAGGTGAATTAATTATTCACTGAAATGCTGTCAACTTGGGGTACATCCCAAGTCTCTTATTTGTCATTTCTTCGCTCGTCATTCGAACCGGAAGTTGTTCTGCGTCGTCATATCTCTGAGGATCTCTGAGGAGCCATGAGCGAGGATGCATGAGAACAGCCTTCCAGGAAGTGTTTTAACGGCCAACATGCCCCCTCATTGTTCATCAGTTATGTGATTGGGACGCTGCAGCCGATCGGACTGATCAGATTTTTCTCAACATCACTGGAGTTTCATACTAGAGTAAAGACAGATCCGATTAAACTGTAGTTTTATATTTGATTAGTTTTCTGATTCACCATCTGGTTTAAATATATGTTCATTGTAGGTCTGAACAACAAAAGGACCACAAACAACGTTCTCAAACTGTGGGGCGCGCCCCTCTAGTGGGGCGCGGCGGTATTGCAGGTGGGGCGCAGGGGGAAATGCAGAATTTTTTTATTTCAAGAACTTTTCTCACACCTGCCGTTTTGAATCAAAATATATCATCCACGGGAATCGTGTTGGGGGGGGTCAACTGGCGTTTCTCAGATTGGAGTGAGACGAGGAGAAAAGGTGATGTCGTGATCTTCGCAATAGAACATCTTTGATGTGTCGAGTCTTGGCCAATCAGCGTTCAGATGTGTACAGCGTCTTCATTTCCCTCCGTTAAAGTTTAAGTTACGTTATGTTCCGTTACCGTTCAGACTTGCTGGGTTAAGTTAACGTCCACTGCATGCGCAACTTTGTCGACTGTTAATGTTCGTCATTATCACGATTTACGTGGAAAAAACGTAACGTGATGAAACATGCAGCCCCCCCCATGTTCCGGTTCAGTTCACGCGGTCACTCATTAACGTTAAACCCAACACCGGCGGATCTGGTTGCAGGTTGTTTGTTTTAACTCAAAGTAGAATGAGGATGATACTGATGAGATGATGAGGTCAAAGAGCTTCAGTCTGTAGCGCAGCTTGATGCAGGGCTGTTTGAGAACCACTGATTTATTAGAAAGAATCGTCTTTTCATGATCCCCCAATAACTGTTATTATGGATACAATTAAAGTCAAAGAGAGCTAGAAAGACAAAACACTTTTTATATAATTTATCTTCATTTCCATTCAGTCACGTGAGGCTGATCATTCCTGAGTGTCGGGTTTGATGAGTTATGTAATTTTAATTTCCCCCGAAACATGGAGTCTGATAAATTAACTCAAGAGAAACTATAATCATATGTTGGGTTAATTAATAATGACAACGCAATTAAAAATGTCATACAGCTGAGTGATCAGCTGATCCTCCGTGGCTTCACCTGATGCTTCAGAGGAAAGGATGTCTCATTTCTCTTAAAAAATATTTCTTCGTTTCCTCTCTCCTTGCATGGTCTCCATGCATCCTTGGTGGGAGGGATTAAGATGCAAGTGAGGGAAACAGGGTTGCAATTAAGAGACCTGGGGGGTAACACTTTATAATAATTACACACTATGAAGCATTAGTTAAGTAGCCTATGAGTAAACACTTAATTCATCATTGATAAAGCATTGTTCCTACATTAACTCTCATTAGTATGCAATTCATAACAGTTATAAATGTGTTATTCTTGATTAATAAGCTCGTCTATTATGTGTTTCATGATTGTGTTTTTATACTTTATAACTGATGAAGTCCCCAATTTTAAATTAAGTATTATACATTTTACAAACCAATTATTAAGGAGTTGTAGATGATTAATAATATCATTTATAAAGTGTAAGTAAATATTAAGAACTTATTTAGATGTACATTATTCACGCATTTATATATATAATGATTTAGATATGCACTAATGGTTAGGGACTATGTTAATATATGCTTTATAAACACGTGTTAATACTGCAATTTATGATTATTTCATGATTAATTCAGGTATTGCTAGTCGTTAGTAAATTATTTTGTGACCTCATCTAAAGTGAGGACTATCTATGCCTTACAAAGCATTTATTAAGTATTTTGTGTGACCTCATCTAAAGTGAGGACTATTTATGCCTTACAAAGCATTTATAAATGACATGGAAAGGCCAGCAATGCCTCAAAACCCATAGTTTTTTAAAAGAAAAGGCAAATAGACACAAAACAAAGTGATAAAGAAAGTATGAATATTTATTTAAGAAGCAAACAATGCAAACACTATATGAACATAGCTCTCAGCCATTGATTCATGTTTAAAAAAAAACTGATTCTCCTTCATGAGAACATGGCTGGATATAAAACATGATAAAAAAATAAATTTCTGTGACCAGTGAATCATAGAAAGTGCCAAAATACCACAAACAAATTCTTTATAAAATAATAATATAAAAATATTTCACAGTATCAAAATTCAAGTACTACGAGCATTTGAGAGTACCATTGCTGATCTTGTTAGTTCCTTAGTCAGCTCTCCTAATCTCCTGCGCCACCATCACAGCCTTTTTAGTGGCAGCAGCTTTCCGGAAGCCTTACAGGCTTTGATTGTTTCCGCTGGGTCCTCCTCAATTGCTGTGGCACATTGTGTGGCAAACACACTAAGTTTCACCTGACTGTTGTAGTTTTTAAGGAGATCCTTATACTTGCCAGCTGCAGCAGCTCTGCTGCTCTGCTATTGGAGCATTGACCACCACAGTGTTCCGGTCTACCCGAACATGCTTGAACGCAGCAAAGATGGTCCCTCCTCTACAGAACTGCCTCAGAATTTTTTGTACCAGGCCACCACCTGTTCCTGTTTTTGGGCTGCAATTAAGAAAAAAAGTATATATATACACACACACTACACTGAATGAAGTTGTTTGAATGTTTCAATCTAAAGTGAGATCAAAGTAGTTGCAACTAAGAGACCTACATGTAGATTGTTTACTAGATCACTACTCTCTGCCAGAATCTAATTTGTCACGGTAAAACTAGTACTTACCTAATGCCAACTGTTCTTTCAGATAGTCTCTCTCCTTGGTCAGCTCATCAATCTTCTCCTTCTGCCACTCTGCCCTCAGCTTACACATCTCCAACTCATGGGATTTTTTTTTTTTGGCTTACAACTCTGCAGTAGAGGCTATAGAAACACCTAATTGTTTATAATTTAATACAACTAAAACATTCCATTATCCTTATTTGCTGGTCTTGGGCATGTGATAAGCATGCTATAAGATCTTTACCACTCCACTCATATGAACAGATAAATGGTCATCTAATATTGTCATTATCGTACAGTTAGCCAACTGTCACCAAGATTGCTCTAACTGAGGTGACGCAGTGGCGTGTGCCTGTCCCAGGACCGCTAGTTAGTGACTAGCTTGCTAGCTGGCTAGCTACCTAGATACTCATTATCCATAATGTGTACGTGCCAGCAAACTAAGAAACATACTCACCACTCGTGCCGCTGACGGGCATCGCCTCCAATGTATCCATCACCTGGCTCGCATTATTTCTGGCCCGGGTCCGCACGCCCTTTCGAATCAGGTTGGAGTTTTCCATTGCGTGTAGAGATGTAAAGTGCACTGCTGTACCAGTTCCTGAGAAACACGTTTGTCCACCATTGATGACGTATGAAGCGGGATTTTTCTTTGTCTGCATTGGTGTGAAGCTGTGGATCACCTTTGGATCACCTCTGTTCCAGCCGTGTGGGCTGTTCGTATATTGTCAACTAGTGTCGCTTTCATGTCATAAGAAAGTAGTTTTCAGTTGCTGCCGTGTGAACAGTTAATCGTTTTGTTAACTCATCTGTTCCTCATGATTCTCTTTCCCTGGGAATTTTACATCGTTACTCCCCTCATCCCTTAGACACTAAAAAGGGGAACGTAACAGATACATATTAGCACATTTTTTACATAGTTCCAGCTCAGTAACCCTAAGAAATGTGTTAGTGGACAATTCCAATGCAAAATGTAATGTGCCCTTGCAAGGTGGAAAGTAACAGCACAGTCACATTACCCTTCCATGCAAGGAAATGGCCATAAACACAGCCCCCAAAAATGCAGGTGATGAATAATATCAATTAAATTGATCACAAACTGTTAACAGGGTACAATTTTAGTCCAAAACACAGTAGAAAAAAAACGTCTCCATTTTGGAAATAGAGAAATGGGAAATAGTATTTTTTAAACACAGACCATCAGTATGTCTACTGACTGAGCGAACACATCCGCTTGGTCCAAGTTGAGCAAAGGCTAACTCTGACTTGTGAGTGCACCAGAACTGGCTGAAGATTGCTTTGAAACAGGAAACACAAGGTCAAATTCGTCCATTGTGTAGGCTTCAATCAATGGGAGTGTGTATTCAGAGGACGGAAAAGTAATGATGCCATATACTTTGCAGCACTTCTAATTGTCATACCCGACAGACATTAATTCAATTAATGTTTATCTTTTTGTTAATGACCATTCCGTAACCTTAAGCAATGGTTTTAGCTGGCTAAAGTTAATCATACATTAACCATGGTTTATTTGTCTCTATCACAATCTTTCCCTAACCCAACCCTATTGCCATACAAGAATGTTGATATTGAATGATTTTACAAATCCCTGTATCCCTGGCAAGATTATTTTATGTACATTAACAAAAAAATGTAAGTTGGTCATGCGGCTATTTTGGGCGGGGAAAAAACTAAAAGAAATATGAAATTTCTCATGTTGAAAATATTCCAACAGTTTATGTTTCAGCACTCAACTCCCAAATACCCAAAATTATTTCCAGCAGGAAATTTGGGGATTTAGGGGGCATCAGGGGGAGACTATACAAAAGATCAGATCATAGCAAATATAATCAAAGTAAGTAAATAGATGGATGGATAGATCCTCATCTATGTATCAGTCTATCTGTCTGTCTGTCCATCTATCAGTCCCTCTGTCTGTCTCTGTCCCTGTTAAATATTTGATAGTTTTGAGGCAGGAAAGAAGAGCCCTGAGAAACATAAAGCTGGTCAGCCTTCAGGCTACTGGATTGAGAATGGATGAGAAAGAAAAACTCAACTGACAACCAAGGACCAGTTTGTTTTAGGCAAATTGAAAGGACAAGACAGAACCATACACAAACAGAATCATACACAAATAAAACCATACACGAACAGCACCATACACAAATTCCATGGATGGAAGGGCTGAGAGAGTACCTCCCAAACCCTTCAATATTGCTCTGATAGTAGACAAGACAGTTATTTATCCTGGAAACAGTGGTTTTGCGTTTTGGTGAGGCCGGAAGTAGTTATTTCATCGTTCAAAGGTCAGACCCGCAGCTGGGCGAAATCAAAGATCGTCAGCCGTGTTTCTGTAGATGAGAGAACAATCTTCCGTACTCCACCATGACGGGGAGGATCTTATTTTGTTTTGTTTGCTTTCTCTCTTCTTTTACTAACCCACACATATAGCGTTAAGCTAATGTAGCTCCGGGGTGAGCTAACTGCTTCAGACACATGTAGATCTCTATTGTCTATCGCCATTTTAGAGTCTCGCGCCATTTTAGAGTCTCGCGATATCATAACTTGTCTGAGCTGTGCTCTCGCCTCTCCCCCACACACACACTACATGCATGCACACACACGCACACACTCCCTCTTACCACAGTTTGTTGATTTTAGTTTTAGATATTAGTTGACTAGATCATTAGGGCCCGAGCACCGACGTAGTCGGAGCGGAGGACCTATTGTTTTTCGTATGTTTATTATTATTAGGGCCCGAGCACCGACGTAGTCGGAGCGGAGGACCTATTGTTTTTCGATTGTTTATTATTATTATTAGGGCCCGAGCACCGACATAGTCGGAGCGGAGGACCTATTGTTTTTCGGTTGTTTATTATTATTCGGGCCCGAGCACCGACAACGTCGGGCCGCGAGGTCCCTATTGAAACTGTAGGAATTATTAATATTATTATTATTATTATTATTATTATTAGGGCCCGAGCAACGTCGGAGCGGAGGACCTATTGTTATTCTAATGTTTATTATTAGGGCCCGAACACCGACGTAGTCGGAGCGGAGGACCTATTGTTATTCTAATGTTTATTATTATTATTATTATTATTATTACTTTTCCACTTTCATCGCAAAAAGGAGGTGCTTGGGATACTGGGAATTTTGTGAAATTTGGCACGCAAGCCAGAATTTGCGAAAATTGCAGTCTGATTGGGGTGTCCAGCTACGGTATGAAATATTGGCTCGATAGCATGAGAAAAAGACTTCTCTGATCTAAATATGTGCAAACTAAGATGCTTGGAGAGCAAACGTTAGATAACAGTGGATTTTCAAACCATGTCAGTGGGCATTAGTATAAATGATCTGTCCAGAGCTTCTTCATGACAATCAGGTTAAACATTACAATGAATGCTTCACACAACAATCTAAAGTTACAGAAGAACTTAAAATTAAAACAGTGTTAAATTAAAGTGTTCAAGTAACAGCAAATGGCACGACTGTTTTGTTAACTTTCATGTAAGTCCAAATACAATCAGCAGGACATTGCAGGGAGTTGAACCCCATCCCAGTAAACACTGAAACACATTCACACACATTCATTTGCTTAATGATCTTTAAAGGCTTACATTTATGATTGTATCGGATGTACACTCAAAACATTTGAGGCTTAAGACCTGGTAACATGATCTTGCTACGCTGCTGGTCTACGCAGGAAATATCTCACGTGTGCACGCAGAGTGTGATGGTCACAGAAATGCATGGCCAGAGTCCTGCTAGTACCCTCGACGTGCGTGAAGTTGCGAGGGCCCGATCAATGCTGCTCGCAGCTTTAATTATTATTATTATTATTTTTAGGGTTGGTTTCGTCGCAAAAAGGAGGTGCTTGGGATACTGGAAAACTTCTGAAATTTGGCACGCAAGCCAGAATTTGCGAAAATTGCAGTCTGATTGGGGTGTCCATTGGGGTGTATGAAATATTGGCTCGATAGCGCCCCCTATTGAGTAGCCCCAACATTGGGTTTCACCTAGCTGTATGAAATTTGGTAGGTATGTGGAACGTGATGAGACGCACAAAAAATCCTCTTGGAGTTTTTCATTAAACCAAACAGGAAGTCGGCCATTTTGACTTTTATGACGTTTTTTGACCATTTCAAGGCGTCATACTTTAACGAACTCCTCCCAGAGATTTGACCCGATTGGCTTCAGATTCGGTCAGTATGCTCTTGAGACCTTGGCAGTGAAAAGTTACTCAAAGATCAAAAAGTTATCGGACTATGTGTCCGTGGCGCGGCGTCAAAAAAACACCATTCGCCGCGAAACAGGAAGTTGTTGTAACTCGGGCATACATTGTCTAATCTGCTCCAAATCTCTCATATGTCATAACATCCTGACCCGGAACACACCTATAAGACAATTTAGAATCATAGTAATAGCGCAACCTAGTGGCAACTGGAAGTTGTACGTTTTGTACTTTGACATCCTGCTCCTCACAGATTAATCAGATCCCTCTCAAATGTTGTCAGAAAAGCCTTAAGACCTTGATAATGCTTCATTGTGAAAATCGTAAGAAGTTGTTGAAGGGCGGCGACGTGGCGGCTTGGCGAATTTCGATCCTTCGCCATGAATGAATAAACTGATGTAACTCGACTCCACATCATCAGATCTTTACCAGATTTCACATGTTTGATTAGACTCCAGGCCTGAAGACATCTGCAGGCAAATTTTGAATCATAGTCATAGCGCCACCTACTGGTAACAGGAAGTTAAAGTCTTTATACTTTGGCTTGTTTCTCTTAGTAGGTAAATCAAATCAATATCAAATTACTTCCACACAAATATAAGAAGTTCATAATGGCAGTTCATGAAGCTTTTGATGTTTCGTCGAACACCGTTGCCGTGGCGATGCAGTCTTCGCCGTTAACAACGAAGGTGATTTTGAGAGGCTAAAAAAGCTCGAAACATAAGCAAACTTGGCATACACATTTAAAGCCCAAAATGTCGTTATATAATATGATTTTATTGGTTCAGAGTGGCAAATCGGCTCAATAGCGCCCCCTACAAAATTTCGACGAAGCAGCCCTCGCTGTACGTTTCACATAGATTTACAAAATTTGGTAGGCACATGTATCACATGTGGACTTAAAATAAAGTCTCTTGGGACCATGCTCTAAACCCAACCGGAAGTCAGCCATTTTGAATTTTGTACGAATTTCTCGTGTTTTTTTTCCATTTCCAGGTGCTGTACTATGAACTCCTCCTAGGGAACAGCAAATGGCAAATGGCACAGCAAATGGCACTACTGTTTTGTTAACTTTCATGTAAGTCCAAATACAATCAGCAGGACACTGCAGGGAGTTGAACCCCATCCCAGTAAACTGACAGTCTGTTATGTTACAAACACTGAAGCACATTCGTGCACATTCATTTTCTTAATGATCTTTAAAGGCTTACATTTATGATTGTATCGGAGGTACACTCAAAACATTTGAGGCTTAAGACCTGGCAACATGATCTTGCTACACTGCTGGTCTACGCAGGAAATATCTCACTCGTGCACGCAGAGTGTGACGGTCACAGAAATGCATGGCCAGAGTCCTGCCAGTACCCTCGACGTGCGTGAAGTTGCGAGGGCCCGATCAATGCTGCTCGCAGCTTTAATTATTATTGGAACTTAAAATAAACTCTGTTATACTTTAAAGAGCAGCTGTCTGTGATTACTTTGTGCATGTATTGTGAATATAGCTGGATATGTGGCCTGTTGCTCGAACTCAACCTTCACTTTCTGAAGAATGTGTAATAGTACTTTGACTATTGACATTGTGAGTGAATACTAATTATGAGACTTAGTTTATAGTTTGGTTATCGGTCTTACTGACATTAATAATTCTGTTGATGTTCAGGGCGACTGTGGCTAAGTGGAGAGCAGAGGATCGGTGGTTCAATCCCCGGCTCTGGCTCCGCTAGTTGCATGTTGATGTGTCCTTGAGCAAGACACTTTAACCCCCAAAAAATTGCTCCCATTGTCATGATTAGGCTTTGGCTTTGCCTTTTGTGTCTGTGTGTCTTTGTGTCTGTGTGTAGCTCCACACCCTCCTCACTCTACCTGTCAGCCACTACCTCATTATCAGCCTAACTCCCCTCACCTGCCTCTGATCACTATTCAAGCACTCCCTCCTCATCAGCACAACTCCCCTCACCTGTTCACTCACCTGCCTCTGATCAAACCACTATATAGACCCCTGCCTCTCAGACATACTTTGCCAGATCATTGCCATGTCAACCTGCCCGTTTGGCTTGTCCTGTTCCCGGTTTCCCAGTCTGCCTCGTCCTGCCGGATTTCCACCCTTGTCTCTCATCTTGTCCTTGGTTTCCCTGCTGTTTCCATGTAAGATTCCTGTCGTGTCTTGACTCATTACAACCCATTTCACACTGCATCTGGCTATATCTGCATTTGAGTCCTCTACCACACCCCGTGACACCCGTAGCTGTGCCTACAGTGTAGAAATGTGATATAACCTGAATTGTAAGTTGCTTTGGATAAAGGGGTCTGCTAAATGACTGTAATGTCAATAATTTAGTTTTTCATATATGCTGATAACTCAAACGCGCTCCTTTTCATTCCCAACACATTTGAATTGAGGAGAAATGATTCATGCACAGGCTAGAACATATTTCTTTCTTTCAGTCCCTGCTGTGACCTGATGTCGGAGGGTTTTTAGAGAGAAAAAAGCATCTCAGTTTGAGAGAGGGCTCACAGTCGTAGTCTGCTGCAGAACCAGACACTGTTACCTTGGACTCAGACTCGCACCACAGTTCAGGTGAGGTAAAACCCACCACTCACTGTCAGAATGTCATTTATTATACATTATTGATTACTTGGTTGATGTGTTATCTCTAATGTAATGCACTTTTATATATTTTTAACCCTAAATAATAGGAATTTAAAGTTATCCTGAGTAATGTAGAGATACTTAGGATGTTAAATGTGCTCTTCTCTGGAATCACAAAGCTGGAAACTGCATACAAATTGTAAAATAATTGAATAAATAAACTATGTTGAAGATATCTAAAGCAGCACTCATCAGTTCACACATTCAAATCCCAATGCCACCATCGATTGTAATTAAAGCGGATATAACCAATAAGTGTTATATGAAAGATGTCGCACATAGACAGAGCCACAAATAATTATCACCAACTCTGCAGCCCGTTGTTTGGGTTTCATCATGTTTCTGTTTTGAGGGAGTCTCACTTCTGTAGACTTGGCCATCCTTGCTGATGAACATCACTAGCTCTAAAACTTGCAAGCTTTCTAATGACCCGCGACCTGCTGAACACTAAGGCCCTGTCCACATTACTCCGTTTCTCCTTGGATGCAGATTTGTCAAATAGAAACGATCTCCGTCCACACGGGAGTTTCAGCATCATTCTCGAGTTGATCTGCGTCCACACGGCAGCCTTCGAAGGCGGACAGCACGTGACCATTAACGTACACTGGGCATGCGCGTGACGGTGTAAACAGGAAGTGGATTGCTTGCTTAGTTAAAAAAAAACAATACGACAGAGTAATAAAGTAGTCTTTAATAATGAAAGGTTGTATTTGATACTTAAGATCTTACTCTAAAATCTCCCTCTATAAACTCAAACAGACACAGTTCGTGGAAAGTTTTAGAAGTTTTATTTTTCAGACGTAGTTACAGAGCTGCGGGTCTCTCGCTCTCTCTCTCTCACATCAAATTTACTTTAACATCAACACTTACACGTAAACGTTTACTAGAATATGGGTCCATCAATGTAGTCAACACACGTCTCTCACTCTATTCTGCTCTTGCTTCGTGCAGGAAAGCTTAGCAGATCGCTAACAGTAGATCCGTGAAATAAAGACCATGGAATCCATAGAAGAGTTTCAAGACTTCAGTGTGAATCTTTCTTATTTGTAAAACTGTGGAAACACAATATGAAATATGGCTTTACAAACTGTCCCTATACACATTACACGAATACAAAACAACAATCCATGATATAGCCAGCATGTAACATGTCCGCCTAGCTAGCTTCTAAGCTAATTGTAACATTACTGCCAATGGAGAAATGCTAACCGCGATTAGCATTTAATACAACACAAATGTTATACTAAACACGCGAATAGAATATATCTACGTACATCTTTTCATGCTTCATAAATACATACTTACAGACTAAGGTCTCAAGGCTACCAAACGGAAGAAGTAAAACGTTAGTGCAGCGTGTCTTGTCATTAGAATCTAAAAACAACTAGCTGCTCCATAGGGCTGATGACGGTCACGCCGCTCGCTAATCACTCCAATAACAGCTGCTACCTCCACATAAATGCAGACTTTTACTGCACAACAGCTGCTAACTGTTGCTAGCTGCTGCTAGCAGCAACATCATGTAGCTGTTGTGCTAGCAGCAACGCTTGCAATTAGTTATCCATGTTGAAATGAATCGCTGGTAGCCCAGTTTGTTTTCTTCCGGGTACGGGTCACGTGATAGTGAGTGTGACGAATCAGGGACGGAGACGTCATGGTTGCCAAGAACCAATCCAGTAGCGAACACGGGTGTGGGCGTAATTTTTTCTAAGCACATCCGTATCCGACCGTCCACACGCAAACGCAACCCCGGAGTTCTCAAATACCTCCAACCTCGGCGGAGTTTTCAGACTCCTCCGTTTAGGGTGCTCCAAAACTCCGGTGTAGTGTGGCCGCTCAGTGTAAACGTAGTAAAAACGGAGTAATGTGGACAGGGCCTAAGTCCCTAATGTCTAATATCCTAATAAAGGACAGTTATGGTTGTCTCTGGTCCCTGCTTGAGGGGTAAGTAGCTCTACTACTGCTATTACTACTCTCATTTTATGTGTCAGCTCTGGCATGTGGATTGACTTTTGTACACATGATGCCAAGATCGATTGTGAAAAGCAAGTTTAAAAGGACTCGGAGCGGCTAGCTAGAAGAGTGACGATGAGGTGGGTGAAGAGATTATACCAGAAAATCGTGGAAGAGAGTGGATAGCGGTTGTTGGAAATCTCGATGTACATCAAAGGAAGCAGCCTTATGGCCACAATACTACGTTTAACAGCATACGGAGTGTCTCTTCCTTAACCCGGGTTCTCTGGAGTCAGTAGTTTTTAAAACTATCATTAGGTGGCCTACCTAAGAACTAAAATGTCTCCTGGTGATGTTTGCTGTGTTAAAATATGTATTTACTTCTGTAATAAAACTATTGATATAATTATCTCTGACAAGCTTACAGAGGAGTCATATAATCAGTGAACCGACTCAGTAATGTCAGTTATACAGCAATATCTCACATATATCTGAAGATTGATGGGCCTGTTTTCGATTAATCATTTTCACTTAATTTGCTACATTTCGTCTCGATGGGGCAAAGTCCTAAATGTTTAGCGGATTAAGTACAGAATCAGTTAAACAGGAATTATTTTGCACTAAAGTCTTAATTGTATGACTAATATTAGCAATTCTACATTAATACATTAATTCTACATTAGCATTTCTACTTTAATTTGTGGGGATCTATTACATGCAGTACATCACTCCCTGTACTGTATGTGTGTGGCTCTAACATTTTTAGGAGCTGACATTTGCATCACAAACGTTTTCCACAGCTGCAGCAGACAGGAGGTCTCCACTCTTTGATGAGAGACATTAACAATCTGCCATTAACACCCTTAAAATTGCCTTGTTTAGGACTTGTGGTCCTAAACAAGGGATGAGCAGCTGTCCTTCAGCTTTGGCCTGGAAGAGATTGGTATCTGGCTCTGGGAATGAGATCAGGACACGGTCTGATGGGAGGTTTCATGGTCTACAGGCTGAGTTGTAACAGGATCGCACAGCTGCCCGAGACTGCTTTCATCAAACACAGCAGCAGGTAACTGGCATCACACACATACTTCTATACACATAGTCATGAGGCTGAAGGTACAGCATGCAGTAAAAACATCCTGTCACTTAAAGCTCTGATCTTAACATTTCAGCCGTGGTTGATTTGGCAACACCTGGGGTTCTGGTAGAAGTGGCAAATGTGTTTCTATAAGGCAGATCCTAGAGTTGTGGAAATACTATCACTGGGGACAGCAAACATGCTTGAATCAATATCAAATACAACGGAGGAGGAACAAGTCCTGTATCCGTTTATAGCACAGAAAAAACATAGAAAAACATATTCTACACAGACTTTATCTTTCTTTATTCTACATACCTGACAAGATTATACTATATTAGACTTCCCTGCACATCCTGGCTCACAGTTGTTGGTTATATACAAATTACATGCATTCATTTTTGAAGATATAAGTACGAACAGTAATCGAGAACAGTGTGAATATAGACACTGAATTTAGCAAAAGTTACCAAGCGAGAGAAGGTGTGTGTGTGGGTGGCTGTGTGTGTGTGTGTGTGGCGCTGTGGCTATATAGCTACTGTCCCACACTTAAACATCCCGGCTGAGTTTCATCATCAGAGCTGCAGATAGATTTTAAATAATCTGACTGGCCCTTTGCCACCAAAATCAGGAAAAACTCATTCACCCAGCAGCATCAACTTCCCATCATCTGTTCATGTAAGCTACTTCTAGCTGGGCTGCTGGCACTCCATTCACATGCATGTCTTCAGTAGATAATGAGCACACAGCTAATGAAGCACTGTCATGTGATAAAATGTTTTTGTTAGAAACTGCTTTCATTGATGGAACATGGACTTGGGGAACAATCATCTAGAAATGGTACGATCCCATGAATAAAACTAGACCCTTAAAAGATTATATCGGCCTAAAAAATCCCATATCTTTAACGTCTCTGTACAGTTGTGAGTTCTGTAATAGTGGAGTCAGTCTATCATCTCCCTCTCTCTGGTCAACAACAGTAATGAACGGTACATGTTGGTCAACGTGGGTGCCTGTGGTTGGTAGAACAGAGGGGGCGCAGGGTTTTCCTGTTAGTCATGTAAGCTCTGGGAGTGTGTTTGACCGGAACTAGAGAAGAGCTCTGTTTTTCTTGTATATGCACTGAGAGAGTGCATGAATAAAAGTGAAGGGAAGATGAGGAGAGGGAAGAGATTAGTACAGAATCGAGGAGGAGAAATTGCGATGTCTGTCACAAGGAGCAAAAATGTGCATCACAAAGAGCAGCAACCACAGCAACTTGCTGCACCAAATTGCTCACGTTGTGCCTACGGTGTGTAAATGTTGCTGTGAATAATTAGTTAGTTGGTCCTGATGGGCAGGTGGCATACATCAGTGTATGAATATGGGTGAATGATGACATGTAGTGTTAAAGCGCTTTGAGTGCATGGTCGAAAGACTAGAAAAGAACTATATAAGTAGTCCATTTACCATTTAAGGGACTGCCATAAGAGTGGCTGCAGTTGTTGCATCGTCAAGCAATGTACCTCCATATCATAGTTTATATTAGTACCAGAGCACAGTTCTTGTGTTTCCTTTGTGGACAGACATTTTTTGAATTTCACCTTAATCCTCTCTTAATCTATGTACACCTATCTTAAGATATATTTAGGGTTGCTTCATTTTATGGTTCTGTTTCCCTTACTTTGCATGTTTAGAAGACAAATTGGCTTCATTCACAAACCATGTTTAAGCCATGTGTATTAACTTTTTACGCACAAATCCGGGATTTATCAATATTTTTTTACATGAATTATGTCATCATTAAAATAAATAATATATTTTCAAAGCTTCTATTGAGGTTTTTGAATAAAGCTTTGCATGCCTGTCATCAAATTGTATGATGCCATCACACAAAAAAAGAAAAAAAGAATTGGTTTCATTGTGGTTATAGAAATATAATATATGGTGCTGTTAGATTTCTGCTGAGCCTGCATTCTCCTCAAAGGGATACAATAACTGTTTTAACTTTGAATAATAGTGAATCCCACCACCATGCAGTCACAGTTGGTGCTCAAGAAGCTACTAACAGAATCACAACTCAAGTGCCTGGATACTAGGTACTGCCTGCAAAATATTGTAGGTTCAACGCAATACCTCGCAAGGCAGGGTTATGACTCTGCGAGGCTATGAAATGCTAGATGGGAATCTATTTCAGCTTTTGAAATTCCAACCCAATGAAGATGCCTGACTTTATATTTGGCTATCCCGTTGTCATGACATTGCAATTGTTGTGAAATGGTATCCATCCAGTCTCTACTAGTTTTGCAGTACTCAATTATTGTAGATGGCACTCAAGAAGTCTCAGGAATAGAACAAGAGTCTATATGCTTTGGAGCAAAAAGTCTGGAAAAATCAAGCCATATTTTCAACCCAACCAGGTGGACAGTGGGAAGAATAGCTGCCGTGCTGTCTCAGTCTCAAAACCCACACTCTCACATATACACTCACACACACATACTAACAGGAGGAGGACAGAGTGAAGGTACACAGGACCTACAATTTCCACACTTTTATTAGCCCCGGGTCCAGTGGACCTGAACATCCTGTATGTAATGTAAATGTGTAGGGGGGGTGTACAGTGTGTGGTTATTGAAAATGTGTTCTGATATATGTTCTTCACAGAAAATGAGCCAAGGCCAATGAGTCTGAGTTTGAAAAAATAATTAATCGTATCATTTTTCTTTTGATAAAAAATGAAAACGGGTCCCACAGACCCGAACACCATACGAGGGTTAAAAAGACATACTCAGAACAGAGTAGTGAGTAACGCATAAAAGCAGAAATAACAGACTTTCACATGAAGGAGACAAATAATAAACTTAAAACAATGCATCAACCATCAAATTAACAGCGTATATAATAACAGGACTAGTACATTCACTTTTCAAATATTCCTTTGTCCTGTTTTTGTTTTTTTAAATCGTGCATGCTTATAAAAAAAATCTAGTTTTAAGTTTTTCTGTCGCTCACACGAAGATGAGGGTCCAAAAACTTTGAAAGCATTTTTTGGAAGCTCTTTTTGGAAGTTCTTCTCACTTGTATGCCTTTATGCTTTATAAATACCCACATTTTCATTTTCAAATGTTAGCTTTGTTTGTTCCCTTATTTTCTGACATTTTAATTTGCACCTGTGCATGAAAAATACTGGGCGTATTTAACTCTGACGTCTCGCATCCTCTGCACCACAATGCTTTTCCTGAACAAGGTTGAGGCCGAAGATTGATGGTCTCTCCTCTAGTGCTCTCACAATAAGACCTTTGAGAGGCGCTCTGCTGGGTCAGGGCACAGTGGAGGGGGTCAGAGGGTCTTCCATCTCTGGTGACACTGACTCAGAACTATGAATTGCGACTGCCTTGTATTTGACTGGACACTGATTGAACAGGGCAGTGGTGGCCATGAGAGATAGGATCTCCCCTTGTGGCACTACATCAGTGTAAAACACTGGAGGAATTTACCACTGAGTCAAATCAAGTCATATAAGTAAAAGATATTACCGTTTTACCTTAATTTTCATATCATTGTATTCATATACTTGGAAATACTGTACAACAAGCATTCGTGCTAATAAAGTAAATGATATGACTGTGAAACTGAATTGTTATTTGCAAAATGAAATCAAAGTTGCCTTGTTAACATCTTATATGACATACCTAATGAAAATACTATAATATAATCACAATTTTGTTTTGTATTGTAGAAACAAGTTTCCTGGAGTTTCACTGGCACAGTAATTAGTCCAAATATTAGTTATTTTTAAGGTGATATACTGTAATAAACTGCTGGCAGTACATTAGTATATATTTAGTTTTCTGAAACTGTTTGCTTTCCCCCAGGGGTTTTGGTTTTTCCTTGTAGGGAGAAAACTTCCTTTTGTCAATTCAAGAGTCAAAATTTATTTTAATCTTTGTCTTTGTTTCTTTCACTTCTGGTCTGTGGTTGTGGTCTGTGACCTGTGTCAAAGGGTTTGGTGTGCTTCAAAGCACTAGAGTGTAAGAACATGTAAATAAGCAGCTGATGTCACCAGCAATAGCTAGAATTGCGACGTGCAGATGTGGGAGAGCATTACTTATTTGCATATCGTAAGTCAGGTCCAAGAAATTCAAAACTCCTTTTTTTTTTATTACCGTTGCATCTCCAATCAGATGCAGAGTCATTCACTTTTGCCCTGGTTGCAGTGCAATTGCTGTGCAGCGTGTGTCACTGTATATCAGTAGGGGACGCTCAGCGTACATACAGCTCTGCACTAGTAAACCCATCCACCCTCTGCGGCTTGGGATGTGATGCCATGCTGCACTATGATTGTACACCTACCCAAACATTTTAAATGTTAATTTTCAGGCGCAAGATCTGGGATTGGAAGAATTTCAACAGTTCTCAAATGTGATGTTGAGCTGGCGGCTGATAGCTAATGGTGCTAACAGCGCTGACAGTGCAAACTACAGTGCTTGGTCTTAATTTGTTAAATGTGCTGAGGTGGTTAAATCTTGGAGATGCTTTAAATCATTGTTTCTGGTAGCTGTTGATAACGTGCTCCAGCTAAATCAGTCAAAATGAAAATTAGAACAAAACCTTTGATTTGACGCTGGTATTTTAAAGGCCATTACGTCAAGAAACAACTTTTTTGACATTGCCTACTGTAACCCAGGTTAAGCAGTAAATTATCTAGCCAATCCCAGACTGCTCCCATGTTATAAATATCCGGGTTAGGTCAGGTTACTTCTGTTTCCATTGTGTTCAATCCTGCCGGACAGCATGGTAAACTGAACGCTCAGCATGGTGAACCGATTTAAAGAAGAGTGCCTGGCGTGCCTGGCGTCCTCAACTTATCTATTTAAATTCTCTGCAGACAGCGGTGAGTCGATTAATTTTCTGTGAACAGTAGTGTTACCACTAGCATAGCTTGTAGCCAGCTTTCGCTAGCATAGCGGTTTGTAATGCAAAACTCCCATATGGAAACTGACAATTTTAAACTCTGGAAAGTTGAGGATTGAATTCAATTTTTCTTCTTTTTTTTGTAGGGCTTTTAATTTTAGCCCCGTCAGTTTTTTAATTATTTATTTTTATTATAATTATTTTATTTGCATTTGCTGTTAGCCATATATACAAAGCTGTAATTAATTTAAAGTGATATTTTAATGCCTTAATGTGATTCAATTTATTGTTGGACTCAATTTGTGATGTACAACTGTTAGGTTTTTAAGAACAAAGGATGAAGGAGCTTGCAGGCCGCAGGTACTCTTCTTCTGCGAGCTTCTTACTGCGCACGCGCATCAGAAGAATGAGCTGGACCCGGTCCAAAATTAAAACAATATTTAATGTACTACACAAAGTTCACTTACAAACTGAATTAACTATCAATAGTAATGTTCTCGAGAGCAGAGACCACATACACGCATCTCCTCACAGTCCGGCGCGGCCAGTTAGCTGAAAATGAGAGCTGCAGTAATCTGAGGTAAACTCCCTAAAACATTCTCTTTTGTATCCCCTGAGAGTCGGAAAGTGTCCAACACTGTCATAAAATGTGTGAATGACCCTCCATGGCGATTAGTGATTGGCTTCATTTGAATTCTGCCCCCTCCCATTATCGATCCCTTAGCAAAACATCTTGGCTCCTCGCAAAACATCTTGAACTCCTCCTCTCTGTCCTGCTGGTCAGCTTGGCATTTGACCGTCCCACTGGCCCCATCCTCCATCGATGAGGTCGCCTCCATTTGCTGCTGCATGTCTGACACCTCACTCAGAATCCCTATCTGACCCTCAAGACTATTCTTAGTGTTTTAATACCTACAGTGACTATACTTCTATGATTTAATACATTCAATGAGTTAATATACTGTAACATATAATATCCTCTATAAGTAAGAATATTGTAAACCTATAATACATTCCATATGGAAACATATTGTGACTAACATATTTATTATTGTGACACTTCTACTCACCACTAGGGGTGTTATTAAATCTTACTAATAATGCGTTTAATACTGAAATTCTCCACACAACCAAAGAAAAGTATTTTTTTTTTTAACAAATCTTTAATAATTAATGTTAAATGAATTATTCCTTGTGAGCTTTTGTAGCTGGCTAGGTGAATCTGGATCATCCTGACCACCTTTAAACTGTTGAATGATAAGCTTGAACACAATATAACTGAACTCCTCCATGAAATGAACCCTTCCAATTTATTTTCTTCTGATGTATTTGAATTGTATTAAATTTGGACATATTCAAAACGCCTATATATTTTTTGTGTGTTTTAAATTCATGTTGGTCTGTAATGAAATTACAAATACAATACTTTGTTTAAAACTTACCTGTTTTTCAGTGGCTTCACAAACATTGGGCTCCCTAGATGAGCGTAGTACCTAGATACTAAATTACTGGTCCATAACTTTCGTTTCAACTTTAAGGCGATCCCACTTGTTATAACTGTCTGTACTCTGCCAGATACTTTGTTGTTGCATCTGTCAGATTGGTGTTTATCAATGTTTTTTTTTGGTAATGCTAATCATTTGTCATTTGCAATCGCCAGGGTATCTGTTTCAGTGGTATAGCGTAATTTAGCTGCTCAGTTAATTGTGACCATGTAATTATTAATTAAAGGGTGAAATTCCCGCTAACTGTGCTGCCAAGCAAATGGTGTCTCAGTGCTCCAGTGCTATTTGCACATTTAAAGTATCGCTCATTGCAAAAACTGTCTTTCAACCCTCACAACCGATGCATTTGCCTCAAACATTTATTTTCTGCCATATGGAAAATTGTACTCAGCTGCAAAACTATGAGTGTGTTTGCACTGTAATATCAATATATAGCGCAATTACTTTTGTGAATATTGGACCTTGAGATGGGGTAGATAGTGATTGCAAATGATGTGCAATTCATGGTGCTATCAGCATTCTTCATGAATTTGCCTCTTAGAATAAGACAGACAAATAGAGCACTGTCTTTTTTTCTATTTTATTTGTTTCTTGACTGTTGCAGCACTCGCTTACCTTTTATGATTCCTTATTATCATCATGCATCAAAATACCAAGGCAAATTCCTTGTATGTGAAAACCTACTTGGCAACAAATGAAGCTCTAGCGTAAGTTCAGACAGGAAGACTATACTCTCGCATGCCTAAGCCCATAGCTTCTTTACCATACATCTGCCATCACTCCTCATGCAGGCACACTCATTATTTCCTGGCTGTTATTGTTCGGGGCTGTCAATCATATCAGCTGTCTAGATCAGCTGGTCTCTCTAGCCAATAGCACGACACAAGGACATCGTTAGCCTATCATCTGGCTGCTGTCTTTCTTTAAATATGATTGTCCTCTACCTTCAGTTCGTTCAAGCTGCTGTTACGCAACCCTCCGCCTCCCAATCTTCGCAGATTCATCAACTTCATCAACTCATCAACCTCATCAGCCACCATCACCACCAGTGTCTGGACTCCACGGGGGGATTTATATTGTTGCCGCTCAGGGCAATCACAACTCGTCACAAATCTCCTTGTTGAGTTCAAGCGCCAAAGAATTTCTGTGTAACTCATTAACGCAGCATCTGTCATAATACATGTTAACTACTAATCATTCACTTGTCTCTCCTGATTGAAATATGATTCTGATAAACCCTGATGGGAAATAGTCATTCAGACACAGTCACACCAACATTTAAAACTGTGAATGTTAGATTGACTGGGAAGGACTGTATAATTCTACTGGTTCATTAAAAGGGGGGCATCGATTTATAATGCACTCCAGACAAGATGTTTCTTTGAGAGGTTTATTGACAGTAGTCAAACAAGTGTGTGGCAGTCCTTTTGCGCCGCCAGTCTCTTCAAAGCCTTTTCATCAACTCAATGACGGTCATCTTAGTCCATGAGCTTAGTACTGCCGCTCTCTTCCGCGAGCCGGGGGGCGTAGTGCGGTTCCTGCTCGGCGGCTGATCAGAAACCCATCTATAGAGATTGTCCTTCGTCACAGCTGCCCCCAAATTTGTCCCACACAATTTGTCACCCTAAGAAGGACTGACTGGATCAATATCTGGGATGGCAGGCAGGGTGACAAGGCAAGCAACTGGTCTGGTATAGGTCTTGCCCTTGACCTGGACCACTGCCGTTCGGACTCTCCCGTCCATTCCTGGGATGACTTCAGTGATGTGACTTAGTGACCACTGAGCTCTTGGCAGCTGGAAATCCACCACCATGACTATGGTTCCAAGTTGCAACTTTGAGGGTCCCTGTGCCACTTAGACGGGGTCTGAAGAGTTGGGCGGTAGCGTCGGATGAAATGTGTCCAAAACTGGTCAGCTAACATCTGAGTGTGTATCCAGCATTGGCAACTGAGGAGCTCTGACTCTGCATACACATCCTGTGGTAGTGAGGGGTCAAGCCGCCCTATGAGGAGCAAATTGGGGGTGACTGGGTAAACATCAACCACATCTGTTGACACGTAACCCAGTGGTTTGGATTTTAAGATCCCTTCTACCTCAATCATTACTGTCATTAGGACATTTTCTGGGACAGTCTGAGTTGAACTGAAACTTGATCTGGTGTTTAGCCAGATGAGCCTGGATTGTGTGGTGCATGGCTTTGAATGCGTCCTCAAGTTCTCTCTCTCCCCCTTTCAAATTAGTGTCCTGGTCAGAATGAAGCTCCGTTTCTTGCCTCTTTGTGCAATAAAGCGGCAAAAAAAGGAGTCGCCATCCAGGCTTGGCAAAACATCTAGGTGCACAGCACATGTCATCAGACACTTAAACATATTTCTATTTCTTGCACTGTTGATTGTTTAATGTTGTCTGTTATGCACAACCCGCCATGACAAACTCCTTGTATGTTACATACATTGGGCATATTCAGAATCAGAACCATTTATTGCCAATCTCTTTTCGTGGCGATGTAGGAAATTTAGGTTCAGAAGTATTTTTCAGTAGGATTTATAGCACCCCTAGAGGTGAATAGTAAAATGTTAGCAAGTACTTGGTATGCCATATATGCTTGTAAAATATATCAGTGTTTGAAACATTACAAATACTTATCAAATGTATAATATGTTTACAGTATGTTTACCATAGAAGTGTTAAGCCATAAAAGACAATCATTGAATGTATTAAACTGTGAAGAATAGCCAAGGGACAGACAGGGATTTTTAGACAGGCATTCCAGGGACAACCATCGCCACAGCCAGCCGGGGCCTAACAGAGGAAGGATCATCAGACCAGCGCCAATGGTCCATCGAGGACAGTCAGCTAACTTAAGCCAGGAGGTGGAGTCAGCTGGATTTATGGATTTAAGCCAATTGTAACAAAGACAGACATTTTGTGGATGCTTTACGGGCTATGAAAGGAAATTCAAAGAGAGAATTTGTTCAGTTCCGTCACATTTCATCCAGCAGGTAATAAGCTTCCTGGTTGGAGCGTGTGTGAACTCTTTTCCGCGGATCATATTTCTAGATCGATGCTGTAAATATTTCTATAGATTCTGTAAATAGTGTACTTCACTTTGCAATTGTTTTAGCTTCTGTAGTATTAAATACTTTTGATCATAATTTGGGCCGGCTGACTTTTTGGCACGGCTGGAAGACGTGCGGCTGTCCCACAGTTTCGAGAGGTTTCGAACATAACTGCGACCTTCACTGTGAAGGGCCCAAAACAGTTGCGTCCCCATTGCCAGCACTTTTTGTTGATCTTGATTCAGGCCGTTTTTTGTTCAACTGTCAGCTGTGCAAAGTTTGCACACTGGTCGACAAAGTGCTGTGTGTTTGAGCAGTAGAGACAGTATGCCGTCCTTTCTGGCTGCTTTGCGCTTCACCGCTGCTGTACAGGCCATCAGCCTGAGTTACGTGCTGCTGAGGTGGCTCAGACGTCTGTGGAAGAGAGGGGGGTGTCTGTAGCAGCGGTTGTGGGTCAGGGAGTCGACTCTGCATGGCCATCATCTGTCACTGCAGCCTCTGATTGTTTTCCATCAGCCTGTGAAGGGCTTCAATGATCTCCAATGATCTTTCTGCTGCAGGCCTCCATCGCAGAGAGTTAGACATCATTCTGGGCCTTTCTCTCCAGGAAACTCTCCACGCTGTGGTAAAGCCGCTGCTGCTCTGACAAGTGGGTTACAAGATGAGAGTGGGAAGACTGCTGCCGTCCTGGAAGGGAGACAGCGTAGTCTTCCATCCAGGCTGGTGGCCGTGTCTCTTGGCCGAGACGGGCATATGCAGGACGTGGAGTCCTCTGCTGATCTGGAAACATCTTTAGGCAATTCCACGGTGACCACGCTGTATTGGGCTCGAAGGACAAGTTATGAGATTGTTAGAACATCCGACAGATGTGGGTGGTATGTACTTTTGAATAAACTATTAATTTACTGTTTTGTGACTAAGCTAACTGATTTCCTAACTGCTTGGAGAGCAATTGTGCCTGACTAGTGTTGTGGAATATTTCTTATGACTAGTCGGGAGAAGAAAGTTGAGGTTTTCTATCAATATAAAGTAAAACAGAGTTTTGATGAACGATCAAGGTTTGTAAAGTCAATTTATTTGCTTGCAAGCAAAGAGAACAGTCTCACAGACACATTGCAGTGATCTGTATGAGTGCTCTGCCCAACAGTCAGAATGCATGGACATTTATACTCAGACAGCTTCCTGTTATCTGCTTTAGCTAACAAGAATACACAAAGAACACAGTTAAAGGCAGGTCATCCTTCGAGCCTTAGTATACTTGATCATTTAAGACAGTCAGGAAGATGCTTTATCTCCTGTTTGCAAATCCCTTTGTTCACAGTCTGCCTTACAATAAACAGTTTAAACTCACAACAGATGCTTCCTTTGAAGCCACTGTGACATTGTTAAAATGACCATTGCAGAGACAGAATAGACATTCTTTACCCTCACACATCATATCTGCATGCAAAGGTTTACGCCTTTACAACTTCAGATAACGCGTCTGCAAAGGAAGTCAAAAGTATTTCAAACAGAGGATCTCTGTTAATCAAGGCCTCTCTGTGTCTCTGTCTTACGAAGAAGAAAGAAACAGTGCACAATGATAACAGATAACAAGACACCTGGATACTAAACTAATTAAAGTCATCTACTGAAACTACAGTTTGGTGTCTGCTCTTTTAGGACTTACATTCTTTAAACCTTCACATGAGACTATGACATATTTTCCCATTACATTAGTGTTAGGTTCAAGAACCTCTCGCAACTGTGGGGAAACCGCACGTGGTTCAGCCTTACCAAAAAGTCAGCCGGTTTGAATTATAATCAAAAGTATTTAATACTACAGAAGCTAAAACAATTGCAAAGTGAAGTACACTATTTACAAAATATATAGAAATATGATCCGCGCGGAAAAGCATTCACCCGCGCTTCAACTTGAAAGCGTAACAACCCACAAGATGAAACAAGAGCAAAGAGAGCGAATTCTTCCTCTGCATTTGCTTTCATAGTTCGAAAAAGTCACACAATGTCCGTCTTAGTTTCTATTGGCTAAATACAGCTGGCTCCTCCTTCTCGCATCAGCCAGCTAGAGGACCCCGAGTATGATGTATCCTTCGGCGTGTCCCTATAAATGCCTGTCTGGAAATCCCTGTCTGACCCTTGGCTATTCTTCACAGTTTAATACATTCAATGACTGTCTTTTATGGCTTAACACCTCTATGAATAACATACTGTAAACATACTATACATTCAATAAGGATTTGCAACTCTTGGCAAAAACTTCACAAGCATAATTGGTATAGCCCAAGTATCGTATTTTCCGCACTATAAGGCGCACTTAAAAGCCTTTCATTTTCTCAAAAAACGACAGTGCGCCTTGTAATCCGGAGCGCCTTATATATGGATCAATTGGTTAATTGGTTGATCCATACTGGTTGTACACGGCGCTCTGTCAAAATGTTTCAGTACGACTGGTAAACTACAAAGCCGCACCGCGGTAAACACCGGTACTGTGCTTACTCCTAGTCCAACACCACTTGTGTGTATAAAGACCCCAAAATGGCACCTTTCAAGAGACACGCTTACGATGCTATTCTATTCTATGCGCCTTATAATCCGGTGCGCCCTATATATAAAAACAGTTCTAAAATAGGCCATTCATTGAAGGTGCGCCTTATAATCCGGTGCGCTTTATAGTGCGGAAAATACGGTACTTGCTAACATTTCACTATCCACCTCTAAGGTGCTACAAATTCTACTAAGAAACACTTCTAACAATAAATCTTAAAACGCACCTCTAATTATGAATCTTAAAGCACACTTCTAATTATAAATCTTAAAGCACCCTTCTAAACCTAAATTTCCTACACTAGCAGTAGCTTAGTTGGTGGTGTTGTGGGTTGGGGATGCCAACCCTTGACCACAGTGGTGTGGCACCACTGTGTAATTCGATGAAATGACCAGTAATGTGTCAGAGAGGTTGTCTTCCTCTCTTGCCTGCATCGCTCTTATCTCCAAGTGGAAATTCCGGTCATTTTCCTAGAGTCTAGCAGTGGGCTGGGTGAGTCACCACTGACACAGACACAGAGAACCAGTTCATTCAGCATTTATGTTCATGCACTTCCATAAAGGGAAACATATGTGTGAAAAAGACAGGATGCAGAATTTGTTTAAAGCTGCACAACCAAATGAAATGAATCCAAATATCTTATATATCTATACGAAACATAGGACTGCAGCAGAACTGTCTTCACTGACTGAGACACTGTCGGTGTGCTCATGAGTGATGGAGAAAGTAATGATGATAATCATTTACTTGAGTAAAAATGACCTTTCCACATAATTTTTAATAAATATCCAGCATTCAAATTGTACTTCAGACAAAGTTAACAGGTTTCACATTCAAAGGAGTTATCAATTAATCTTCAAAGTGACCTGACTATGCTTAAGTGACGGAGTCAGGAGGTTTTAGCAGTGGAGCTCACCTTCCTTGACGATAATGTGACCACTTAGCTGAGGAGAATGAAGAAAATGATTCTAATCAGCACACAAATTAGTGTTTGTCACCTCTAATCCACATTTCTGTTCCACTTTTTTCTCCATTTCCATGCAGGCTGTTTTGATTTTGGACCATATACAGAACACCATCAGGAATCACAGGCCAAACATAGTGAATGCATAGTGTGACGACCCTCTCTGTCTGTTCGTTTGGCTGCCTTCCTTGCAGGTGTGGCAGAGGGTCGTCAGGCAGAGTGGAAGCACCTGAGGCCCTAAGCAACACTGGCCCTGTGTGCCAGAGCACCCAGTATAAAAACCCTCTGGATTATCAGTTGGTCGCTGGCTCCTTCCTGAGACACCCACTTTGGTTTCGGTTGCGGTTATGGTTTGTTTTACACTATACAACACTGCATACACACTTTACACGTGATGGCGAGATGAAGCTTCATGAAGCATTGAAGCTTTCCATCCAATTGGTTCACACATGGGTCGAAGCTTCATGGTGTTTCATTTGCTCTACTGCGCCATCAAGTGGACAATAAATGTAAAACGGGCAGAGTGATTAAAATGACACCATGGCTTTGGTATGTGAAGCATTGAATTGAATAAATGAATGAATGATGTTTGTGATGTGTCATACATAACTTATGAACTTATTAACATGGTGTCTGTCTTTATGATACAATGGCAGGGAAAAGGGAAAAGGGAAAGTGGAAACAAATTGGGGAGAAATAAGTGATATGAAAAGTAAAAAAAAAAAAAACGTTTTGTTGTCATATACGAAATTTGACTTCTGCATTTAACCCATCCTTGGCTTATTGGGAGCAGTGGGCTGCTGAGAAGCGCCCCGGGTTCAGCAGTTAGGGGTTCAGTGTCTTGCTCAGGTACAAGTCGGCATAAAATATGTAGCAACTAAGGATCGAACCGCTGATTTTGCTGTTCACCAGACAACCCTCTCTACCCATTGAGCCATGGCCGAATATGCTTGTGTAATGTGGTTTGTGACTGTCTGACTGTGCTTGTTTTCATGCACATTTACAGTATATTCCGCTAGTTATTAATAATAACTTATTACTATGTGCATACCTTATTATGAGAGATAAGCTCAAAATGTTCCCAGACAGGGGAAAATCTCCTCTTTCTTGCTGGTTCCATCGCAGAAAAAAGAAGCTCGAGTAGTTTGTAAACAAACGCGCAATAAAGTCCTAAGTACACAAAATGTGACCGGGGATCCATTGCGTTTCGCTGCCCCTTTTATTTCTAATCGCATGCCAAACCTGTGAACCATTTCCTGAATCAGTCACGTGGTACGGCTGGTTTGCGAGGCTTCGAACGTCACCACATACGTCATCGACACAAGCCTCGATACTCGCTTCATAAAAATCTTCCTGGATTACTCGACACAAACTTCGAAGCCTCGACACGAAAGATCACATCACTACTTTACACTGCTGAAATGACTGACTTCACATGTCACTGTTAGTTAGAGTTAGTTATTTATTTTGCACAATTCAAACAACAAAATTTAAAATAATCAAACATAACAGAGATAAATGAATATCACAGTGCAGGAAGAGACAGAAAGCCAACTGGGCTTATTTGAAGCCTCCACCTAATATTAAAATAAAAATTTTACAAAATTACAAAGAAAAAATAAAATATGCATAAGACATTACATTACAACAAAACAAAGAAAGAAAGAAAAGAAAAAGGAAAAAAATAATGTAATTGTGTTGAGTGTGAGTGAGCATGTGTGTGTGAGCATGTGTGCATGTGTAATATAACAGCTAAAACAAGAAAGACATGAACACTAATACATAAACAAACTGTTACAAAACAGCAATCAGATTTTCTTTTAGGCATCTTTTAAAACATTTTATAGAGGGACATTTTTTTGTTAGGTGGGAAAAGTCAGTCAATAGTTTGGTTCCCCTAAATCTTATTGAAAATGTACCTCTGCTAGTCAGTAACTTAGGAGGATGAAGATGTGAAGATTGACGAGTTGAGTAAGAGTGAACCTGTGAATTGAATTTATAGTAGGTCTTGAAATGATCAGGAATATTCCCTTCACCTGAAAGTATCTTATAAATGAAAACACAAGTTTGTGAAATATTGATGTCATAAATAGTAAGAATCTGCAATTTCTGAAATAGAGGAGCAGATGAGATGTGTGACTCTGATCGGGTTGCGATCCCAGCAAAACGTTTCTGGAGGACCAACATTTTTTGCAGAGTAGTAGGAAAAGTACTTGCCCAAACTATATTACAATATGAAAGATGGGGATAAATGATACTGTAATAAAGAATAAGGAGACAGTTTGCAGAGACAAGATGTCTAACCCTCCTTATTATTCCAATAGATTTTTCTACTAACAGTCAATATGTTTACTCCAACTTAAACTCTCATCAATAATAATTCCTAGGAATTTTATAGATGACACTTGAGGCATCTCAACAGATTAAATTTTAATTTTAGATAAATCTTTAGAGTACAATTTTTTGCCACTGAAAATAATAAAATTAGATTTTTTGATATTCAAAGATAGTTTATTTAATCTGAACCATGTAGCATAGGCAGTTAAACCAGCATTAGCTTCCATAATCAGGGAATTGAAATTTGAATGAGAGAGAACTAGGGTTGTGTCATCTGCAAACATTAACAAAATACTTTTTGACACATTAGACAAATCATTAATATAAATAAGGAATAATAATGGTCCAAGAATGGACCCCTGTGGAACCCCACATATTAGTCTGGCTTTGTTTGAATAACAACCTTTAACACAAACAAACTGTCTTCTGTTGGAGACATAATTTTTTAGCCATTGGTATGCAATGTCATGGAAACCATATTTATGCAGCTTTTCCAATAATATATTATGGTTTACTGTATCGAAGGCTTTGGAAAGGTCTATAAAAATACTGCAAGTAAATTCATTACTGTCAAGTGCAGAGCTAACTTTATCAACAAGGTAAAGTAAAGCCATATAAGTTGAATGATTTTTACGGAAACCATACTGGTGTTTATAAAGAATAGAATTAGACTCTACATGAAACATAATCCTTTTGTGTCCAATTTTTTCTAGTATTTTTGAAAAACAAGGCAATATAGATATGGGTCTATAGTTGTTAAAACAAAGTGGGTTTTCTGCTTTAAACAAAGGAATAACTTTGGCAATTTTTAAATCCTCTGGCACAACACCCGTTTTCAAAGACAAGGTGAAAATGTGAACAAGTGGCTGCAATATTGACTGTTTCACCTGTTTGACAATAAATGCAGAAATGTTGTCATAGCCAGCCGAAGATGTTTTAAGATCATCAATTATATCACTTATTTCTTGAATATTTGGGGGCATAAAATTAGAGACAATAGGGACATTTGTTGGAATAAAATCCAGTGGATTCCCATGACAAGCCGGAATATTGTTAGCTAATTCATGACCAATATTTACAAAGAATTCATTACATTTTTGAGCGATATCAAATGGCTTGTCAAGAGAATTGTCACCATCCAAAAAGACTGAAGGAAGCTCTGGGGTCGTCTTTTCTCTTTGTAGCACTTGATTTATTACTTTCCACGTGTTTTTTATATCTTTTGAGCACTTCATAAATATTTCACTGTAATATTTCTTTTTTGAAGATCTAATGATATGGGTATAATTATTTCTACAGGATTTATAAGCCCCATGAGTAAGAGGCGTGGGATTTGAAACATATTTTCTGTAGAGTTTATTTTTTTTCCTCAGCAACTTCAGTAAATGTATTGTGAACCAGGGCTTACTAACTTAACTGCTTTTCTTGGTGGAACTACAAATTGGAAAACAATCATTGAAACTAAGGTTAATAACTTTCATAAATTTCTGATATGCCAAATCAGCGTTATTTTCCACATATAGATCATCCCATGAAATACTGGAAAGAATATCTTTAAATTTTGAAATATTTGATTTGCTCATAATTCTTTTCTGCATAATTTTCTTAGTATGTTTAGCTCTCTTAATCTCGATTAAAGAGTACTGGAAAATGGGAAAATGATCTGACAATTCAGAATACAAGACTCCAGATTTGGTTCCTTCACTCAAATAATTGGTTAAGATGTTATCAATCAAAGTCACTGAATTTACTGTAACTCTTGTTGCTTTATGAATAAGAGGGAAAAAGTAACTAGAGTAAAGAATATTGAGAAAATCCCCAGTAGGAGTATGTAGTCGATTTTTTAAAAGGTTTATATTGAAATCTCCTAAAATGTAACAAAGTTTATCCTCATTGTTTATCAGGTCAAGAGAACAGCCCAGACTGTCATTGAAAACTTTGATGTTAGAGTCAGGTGGGCGATAAATAGCACCAACAATAACATTCTTTCCACCAGAGACACCAGAGAGCTCTAAAAAAACAGATTCCACATCCTCCCTATCTGACTTCAACGTGAGATCATCCCTAATTTTGAATTCATAGTCACCGTGAATAAACAGAGATACTCCACCTCCAGATATATTCTCTCTTACATAGTGAACTGAATTGTATTTTGGTATTTTAAAGATTTCTCTTGAGTCCTCAGTAAGCCATGTTTCTGACAGGGCAATAACTGAAAAATCATGCTTCAGTAAGGATAAATAATGAATACATTTGTCATAATTGCTAGGAAGACTTCTTATATTCAGATGAAAAGTAGAGAATGTATTACGTGGCAGAGAAACAAATAAGTCATTAAACTGAGTTTCATCATAAAAACTACAGAGGTTAGATACATCAAGTGATGAAAAGAAATGTAAATCTGGGTCAACATCAAAATTATAAGAGTCACTGGTAGAGAGATCAAAAGGCGTAAAGGTCTGGCCTTCCAGATCAGATGTGTTGTAGACCATGGTGTATGTGGAGAATCATGTATACAGATACAAAAAAATCTAAAAAGTACTTAATACATTCCTAATGTTGGAGACTAAGGAGCCAGACTCTGAACGTTTCTTTGTTGATGTGGGTTTTGGGAAGGTGGATGGACAATAAGTTTGTCGTATCTCAAATATGCAATGTCACCTCTCTCTCGAGCTGCCTTCATTGCTGGGAGTAGTTCTTTTCTTCTTTGGCGGATGGATTCAGGGAAGTCCTCATTGATAAAGATGCCTGAGCCCTTCAAATGTTTAGCTTTATGTAGAACAGAGAGTTTATCCTGCAGCCGTAGAAATCTGACCACAATGGGTCGGGGCTTTTGTGAAGATGGAATATGCTTCCCAACCCTATGGGTCCCATCCAACTCTATCTTCAGATGATCCAGTTGTAGTTTTTCACTGAAGAGTTTTCTCACCTTTTCTTCACAGTCAGTCAGGTTTTCTTTACCAGACTCTTTAATGCCGTCTACCACAATATTATGGCGTCTGGACTGGCCCTCCAGATAGTCTGACTTGTCTGAGATTGAGATCAAACTTTTGCAGATTGTGTCCAAATCTGTCCTGGTTTCATTACAATTTTTGAAACCAGTTTTACATGACATTTTAAAATCATCAAAATCTTTTTGAGTCATTTCTAGACTCACCTTAAGATCATAGGTCTGCTTCGACAGATCATCAATCCTCCTGTTTGAAGAATCAACTATCATCTGTACACATGTTTTGAAGCTTTTTTCCTGTTGTTCAAGCAAAGTTTTGTAGAAGTCTTTTTGCTGGTCCAACAATTCACGCACTTGAGCCATGGTGACATGTTCTTCAGTGGTATTGTTTGAAGCTTTGGGTGGCATGGTCCGGTCCTTAGGCTTCAAGGCCTACCAGGCCCAAAGATCAGCAGGATGAAGCCAGAAAACCTCCACAAAATACCAATAATGTCCAGAGTTTATCTGAAAAAGGTTGTTTGGAGACTTCTTGATTCAGTCTAGTGCTGGGATTCTAGTACTGGGATTTTAGTACTAGGTAGGATTCCTCAGATTATAGTTGGATAGAAATGCCAACCACAAGATCACAGAAGCACAGCAGCAGCCATCAGAAGCACAGCAGCAGCCGCCACTGTTAGTTTATGTTTGTCTTTTTCATTACTTTAAACTTAATAAATAATTAATCAACTGCTTCATTGAATGCATCTCCCTTTTTTGTCATGGCCGTTCGGCCCGGTTTGTGACAAGTGGGGGCTCGTCCATCCAAATTGATTGGTTTGAGGCTGATATTTGGTTCTGAGTAGTAATGGTTTTGTCCAGCACACAATATGTTTGGGAGATGCATTTTTTTGGCAGCAGTGAGTACATGGTCCTCTAGTGTGTTCATTTTTTGACTTTTGTGGAGTGTCCCTGGATAGGTGAAGCAACGTGGTCCATGTGGCTGCGTTGGTTTGTTATTTTTGTTTGTTATTTTTGTGTGGTGTGCGGTCAGAGCAGTTGTCTCGGGGACACATCCATAGCTGTCAGGTGAGTAACCAGCTTGCTGGGGGCTTAACCGGGCTACTGGTTTAAGTGTTTAAAAAGCCTCCCGCTAATCTGCATGAAGACTAGGGTTCAGTGAGGTAGATTAGTTTGGTATAGGCAGTCTAGGTAGAGTGGACTTCCACATTAGTTTGGGCGACATATTGTCTCTTTTACGGCACTAGTTGACCTAGAAAACACTGTCTGGTTTTGTGGTGGCCTTTGACCTGGTCTATTATGGCAGGGGTAGAGGACTTCTGGATCGTTGCTCTAGAGATCAGCTCTTCAAGATTGCAGAAGAGTATGATATTGATCTAAGTGGTGTTGGGGATAAACGGCTTAAGGGAAATGTAAAGGCTATGGTTAAAATGCGGTTGGTTGAGAGAGGGGTGCTGGTTGCTAAACAAGAGGGACTGGGTCAGCCAATAGCAGCACCGGCATTTTCAGGTCCATCAGGGAACCTTACCTTTGAGCAGCAAAAATAATTGCTTTTGTTACAGTTTTCTCATGAGAAGGAGAAACAAAGAGTGGAAGTGGATAAACAAATGGAAATTGAGCGGTTGCGGTACAAAATAGAACAGGAAAAGATAGCGTTGCAGAATGCGAAGTTAGGCTTAGTCAGAGAGGGTAAGCTTTCTGGAGATGTTTTGCACGCGGAAAATGGTTCATCATCGCGTTCTCGCGATATTGTGAGTAATTTGCATCTCTTGCCTAAGTTTAACGAGAAGGATCCGGATGTGTTTTTCTCACTGTTTGAGCGGATTGCACAGGCAAGAAATTGGTCAGACTCTGAGCAAACCTTGCTGTTGCAGTGTGTGTTGTCAGGAAAAGCCCAGGAGGCATATGCAGCTTTAGATGATGATCTAACTTATAAATCAGTCAGGGATGCTGTTCTGGAGGTATACGAGTTGGTCCCTGAAGCATATCGCCAGCGTTTTAGGATGTTGGAAAAAAGATTCAACCAGTCTCATATGGAGTTTGCGAGGGAGCTGACGAATAATTTCAATCGTTGGTGTACATCTTCTGATGCTAATGATTTTGAAAGTTTGTGTAATCTGGTCGTCTTGGAGCAGTTTAAGAACTCTCTGCCCAGTCGTGTTGCCACATATCTTATTGAACGTAAGGTTACAACTGCCGCCCAGGCTGCGGGATTGGCTGATGAGTATGTGCTCATTCATAAAAGCCGGCTCGGGGAGCCTGTGTGGGAACCTGTGTTGGGGGCTGATGAGGTGGATGCAGATTCAGTTGGGAGTATGGACGATGTTGTTCTGGATCCTGATGGGGGGGTTGTTGTCTGGTCGGCTGAGAAATTAAGGGACCCTCATGAGGTTGGAAGGGTTGTTCGGCCATTTGCCAGCAGCACAGTTGAGGAGTTGGAATGTAGCTGTTTGTCTTCTGGTTTGTTTGTTTGCTCTTGTGGTGTTCCTGGGGGACCCCCGTCTTATGGGGGGGGGGGGGGGGGGGGGGGGTGTGACGACCCTCTCTGCCTGTTCGTTTGGCTGCCTTCCTTGCAGGTGTGGCAGAGGGTAGTCAGGCAGAGTGGAAGCACCTGAGGCCCTAAGCAACACTGGCCCTGTGTGCCAGAGCACCCAGTATAAAAACCCTCTGGATTATCAGTTGGTCACTGGCTCCTTCCTGAGACACCCACTTTGGTTTCGGTTGCGGTTATGGTTTGTTTTACACTATACAACACTGCATATACACTTTACACGCACCCACTCACTTACACTGCTGAAATTACTGACTTCACATGTCACTGTTAGTTTATGTTTGTCTTTTTCATTACTTTAAACTTAATAAATAATTAATCAACTGCTTCATTGAATGCGTCTCCCTTTTTTGTCATGGCCGTTCGGCCCAGTTTGTGACAAGAGTTTTCAAACAGTTACACTGCAAATAAAATCTGTGTTTCTCGACCAGAAAACCCAATGTGGCATTGTAAATAAATTTTCTATCGAAAAAAAACTACACACAACTTCCATCCCACCCACCATAAATGGGCTTTTACAATATTTACTACTAAATATATTAACAGCTCTCTCTGTTGCTTAGTCCCGTGGATGCATATCATTTGTGTGTCCTCCATGAAAAAGGATCCTAAATGACTCCCCATTGGTATTGTTTTCCTGCTGAGTGGCATGAAAAATCCGACAACTCATGTCCCTCTACACAAAACGAATAAATTGCATTTTGTGACGATTGCATTCACTGCCATGATACTGGGCTGGTTGTCAGTGTTATTGCTGCTGCTTCCAGCCCTTCTTTTTCCATAAAGTTTGACTTTTATAATGACCAGAATGTTTCATTTATCTTCAATATAAATGTATTTTATATTATTTTAGAATGAAAAAGCTAGACAAGTATGTGATCAATTATATATAACAATAACAATCCACAATTAAAAGTCAGTACTCAGTGCTGTTCATTTATGGAGTTGTGCAAGTCACTGCATTGAGCACAACACTTTCCTGCAAATATTTCTGAATAAAAGCCTTGCATTAACAAATAAAGGGATTCGGTGCATACGAAAACCCTAGAGGGCTTTTATTTTGAAACGGATATCTACAATTCTACTCCACAGGTAAACGTGCCTCTACGGACATGCTGTCATTGGTTGCCATATTAAAGAAGCTCAGCTTAGCCATCACAAATAGAACTGTCTCGAACAGACCAACACAAACAGGAAACGTTTACCTGGATACTATCTCCTGCTAATCCATGACTCCTTCCTTTTTTATACTCCATCTGGATATGATTTGGCTGTAGCAGGAGACATTCCGCCCCTACCATGCTGATCCAAAAAAAACTTTTCCTATTTGCTTTACTTCCTTGGACAAATATTAAGGGCCTTTAAGTTTTGAGGGAGGAAAAGAGGGAGAGTAAAATGAGCAATTAAGAATAGACTAAAGAAAAAGTGTGCAGTTGTTGAATAGAAGCAAAACCTAGAATATGAATTAGAAAGTTGTATTTACTGTCCTTGATTCATTTACAATGTCAAGAGGGCAATTTCATAAAACATGTAGAATTGTTGAGAAGTTACCATTCAGCTGTTGTTAAATTGTGAGATGAACAAGACATTTGCTGTTGGAAAGCTGTCCGTGCCTGTAAGCGGAATTCCCAGGAGAAAGGTGAGAAGAGCAGTGGACAAGGATGAAAAAAAGAGAAGAAAATAGGGGGGAAAGAAAAAAGAAATTTGGTAGGAAACAACAGGCATCTGGTTGTGATTTGCATGGAAAGGTATCTCTGCTTCTCTCCTACAGTATTGAGTGTTTCTCTGACAGACTGACAGAGCTGCAGGAGGTGAACACTGCCAGGAAAAATAAAAGTACAGGCAGCCTGTTTGGGAGAGAGAAGGCTGAGAAGGAGGAGGGGAAGACGAGAGGGGTTAGGGTTAGGGGAGGACTGTGAACAAAGACAGTCAGTCCTCTGCAGGCCAGCTGCAGAGGGCTAGAGTAACATATAGGGCAAACAGGCCTTAAAATAAATACAGGGATCCGAGATGGATGTCTGGCTGGCACACACTCTGGGACCTACATCTGGAGGTCTAACTAGTTTCCACCATTAGACATCATTACTGCTGCTCCTCCTTTATCTCTGCATGCTGAAAGCTCCAAGGGACAAACAGCTACATCAAATTGAGTCTCTCTTCACTTTTCAGGCTGTTACCTTCTGATGATATTTTCTGCTTGTTAGTGACATGTTTTAGCCCTGCTCATTAGCCAGAGAGATGCCCTGCATTTTGGCGGACAGACCAGTTTCAATCCAGGCCAATTTATGTTCTGTGTTAATATTGCATCCAGAACATTATTCATGTCATCATTCGTGGTAGATAGACTTTCCTTAGAAGGCTTCTCCTGTGTTTCATGATGTACAGGTAACTGATGTGTTGTACACTCCTGAAGCACCAATTTATAGTTGAAGTTAGCAATTGCTGTTGACTGAGGCTGGTCTCATCCAGCATAGCTATACCTACAAAAAATAACACATAATTCGTAGATATCCTACGAAATAATTTTGTATGTTATGGAAGTAATCATGAGCAATAAAGACTGCAAAAGCCCACATAGGGCGGGAGAGAATTGAGGTGAATGGGTCCAACAAACAGCAATCTTTTAACTGTTTCCTGTAAAAACGGAAGTTTATTTTGAAAAGACCGTATTTGACATGTGTTGCTGGACTTTCGTTGGAAAACCCACAAAAATTAGTACATTTTTGTAAGATATACGAACAGTTGTATGAGGATACGTTGTTTGACTTTCACCCACTATTGATGATGTGTTGGAGTTTGAAGGTTCACCCGAACTCTTCATCTAACTAACTCCATGCTTCCTCTTCATGCCTCCTATGTGTAACATGTAACCTTTCCCTGGGTGGGGAATTTATGCAGCTGATCCTGGGCTTGGTATCTAAGGCAGGGGTGTCCTTTCTTTGTTTTTATTTCACAAAATAAAAGTGGTCGAGAGCTACTCATAGAACCAAGTTGTACATCGCCAAAAGCAGACATACTTTCTGTCTTACTTTTATGGTCTTTTAATAAAGTTTCTGCCTTTGCAGCTATTACCCATTTCTTATAAAAATAGTATATTTTTTGCCTATTATTGACCTGGCTATTTTCTGTTCTGATTTCAAACATTTACATGCACCTCAATGCACACATGTTAGCGTGCGGACACAGCACCAGACATTTAATAGCATCTGACAGATGCATGCTTGTTGATTAATGAGACAATCAGGATGTTAGAGTCTAAAAGCCCATCAAACATACAGGTGGAAAGTCTTCCTGAGGGCTCAGGAAGAGATGGGGCTTTTTGTTGTTGTTTTTATGTAGTAGTGCTGAAAATATGTGGAGGCGTTGTTTGGCCTTTAGCAGAAAACTTGAATAAATATACTTTTGTTTTGGACGTCAGGAACGTTTCAGCTCGTTACATGCAGTGTATTTTCAAAACTAAACTTCCAACGTAGCTTTACTTAGTTTTGTGATCATTAAGACTAGACCAAAGAATTACCAAGGCACACAGTTTTGCAAAAATTAAAAAAAAACTTTAAGAAATAATCTCAGTCTTCTTCAGGGCATGTGAAAACAAGTAAAAGCTTACAAATATGTCTGGTGTCAGCTGCCAAGCAATAGCATCAGGGTAGCACTGTATTCACTAATTAGGACCACAACAATATGTTAAAGGTTTAATGGACATTCAGGAGATATTGGATGTTTAGGACTGATTAGTAGATGTTGTGTCTTAACAACAATCACAATTTCAGCATTTGTCATGATTTTAGATAATATGGTCATTCGTATAGGCGTTTATCACGGCCTGTCTGTTGTTGAGAAATTTTAAACAAACATAGCAGGATGGGTTGATGGGGTATAAGTAGGCTAGACAGGTGATTAGAGGTGTGTTTAAGGTGTGGCCCTGTTCCCTGTTTAGTTATTAACTTCATTAATTGACACAGGTGCCGTGAAGCAGGTAGGTGTGTACATCATTAGGCCAATTCTAACAAGGCATCAATATCTTGAAGGTTAGTAAATAATTAATTAAATGTTCACAGACAAAATATAATTATACAATGCCTATAAAAAGTATTCACCCCCCTTGGATGGTTTCCCCTTTTGTTGCTTTTATACATGAAATCATGGTCAGTATAATTTGGCTTTTTTGTCAAGAATTTGCAGGGTGAAACATCCTCCCCTCTTACACATTTATTTGGCCTCTATATGTACTACTTTTAAGATATTGATGCCGTGTTGGAATTGGCCTAATGATATACACCTACCTGCTTGACTGCACCTATGTCAAGGTCATGGGTTGCGGTCGAACAGTCCTTTTTGCTTAGGAAGGTTCCTAATTGAGTGAAATGACCCGGAAGTATCAAAGTGGCCACTATGATAAGAGCTTTTTGAATTTTCTAAATGCTAAGGAAAGGTGCTTCAATGCTTCCTTTATTAGCTCCTTTAGCATAGGAAACACTGGACCTTCCTGTACAAAAGGAAAGAAGATAATGCCGACCCACAATTCCTTGCAGCGGCAACGTTTAAAGTGACGCACCATTCGGTAGTCCATGAAAACAAACGATGTGTTTATCTTACACAGATTTAACAATTATACTCATACAGTCATAAAGTAATGGGATTCATGTTGATGAATATGAACAGACAGTGACAATCCTTTAGTTTAATTTCATATGTATTTATTTACTTTGAACATGTAACAAATAAGTTTAAAAAAAGAATACGACATAAAATGAACAGTAAATATAGAGAACTGTCGATGAACAAATTCTCAATAACGAGAGCCATTCGTAAAAAACACAACAAGCTACGCCATTGATAAATTATTAAACTGTTAAAAAGCAAAATATAACCAAACCTTTGAATTTACATTACATGCACAAAGGAAATATTGATATTGAACAGTTTCATTGATGTTGCACACGAGTGAATTGTTTCTACTGAAGCATGTTGATTGTTAGTTAGTGTGACAGCAGCAGGAAGGAAGGATCTCTGGTTTCTCTCCTTCACACCATGAGTGAAGCAGCCTCTCACAGAAGAAGGTGTTTATAAAGCCTGCATGGTGTTGAGTAACAGATTTCATGGGGTCATGTTTTAGTTGTGCTTTTTGTAGTCCTTCGTTGTAGTTTCCCCATGGCAAACCTCCGTCAGTGACATCTGCCGTCGCATCATAATAACGTAGCTTAGTGAAAGTGGAGTCGGATTCTCTGAACACCACGGTTGTCTTTTTCTAACTCCTCATGAATTCTCCTTCACATCTTTCCTCGACCCCATGACGTTTTCCATAGAGGTCAAGGAAAAGTGGTTAGGAATAGATGTTCCGAGGTGACTTTTGGACCGCAGCCCTGGTATATCTGTGAGGTGTCACTTGCTGTCACATGCCCTGAAGAAGACTGAGTTGAAACGTGTAGTGTTAAGCCCCTTTATTGAGGTTACAACAAGGTTACAAGGTTCATTTATTGTCCTTGTACAACAGGGTTGAGCAACGAAATACATTTTGTAGTCTAATTTTGCTACATAAGAGAATACATTAAAGCAAAACTATATTACATGCGGAGGGTGGAGGATGAATTAAGACGTCTCACAGCCTGAGGATGGAAGCTGCTCTGAGGTCTGGTGGAACAGCAGCTCTCTTTATAGACAGCAGCACAGTGAACAGTGGCTGGGTGGGTTTTGTGTTTTAATATCCCTTAGCTCTTCACAGGCTCCTCTTTATGAAGGCAAATCACTGTCAAAATCCGAGAGCGCAAATGAGATCCACGCGCGCGAAAATCAAACAGTCGTGCGCGTATTTTACTTTGACGAGCGCTTTTACGTCACTCCGCGAGCAAAATTCACTCTCGCACAAGCAAAAGTCGCTTAAAGAAGCTTAAACCCGCTCGCTCGCGAGTCTTTTTCCCGCTCGCTCGCGAGTCTTTTTCCCGCTCGCTCGCGAGTCTTTTTCCCGCTCGCTCGCGAGTAGTTTTTCTTTTTGACAGTAAGTGGGCGGACCCAGTCTCCATTGTATCTCTACATCTAATTGGTTACAATCCTCGTCTTTGGATAAACCGGATATCACTCTGACGCAGACGCTAGTTCTGATAGAGGTGGTTTTCAATCCGCCACGAAACACTACATCTCAGGATGTTCTACATTTGTCTGACAGGTTTTGTAAACTTTTCAGACTGTAGAGGCTGATGAAATACAAATTATGTTAGAGTTGTTAAATACAATAATTAAAAATGTGTTAAAGTCAAGTTGCTCAGATTGGTTTAAATTCACTCCATCATTCTTTTACAGACAATGTGTGTTTGATAGTCAAACCTCTTGTGACAAACAGCTCAAAGAAACTCGCAGGGAGCGGCTGCGGCTCGGAGACGGCAGCGGCAGGGACTTGGAGCCACAGGGTGATAGTCATTTAGACTGGACACTGCAGAACTTTTGGGGACAGTAATGATGGTGTCTGTCTTGAAGCAGGTGGGAACACTCCTGTGACAGTGATATGTTGAAAATGTCAGGGATGACATCAGTTAGCTGGTTGGCACATGTTCTTAGTACAGGACCAGGGATGTTATCAGGCCCAGCAGCTTTACTCATATTCACTCTCATCAGGGTTTTCCTCACATCCGCTGTGGATACTGACAGTGGTCGGTCCTCTGGACTTAACAGCTGACTCTTTGTTGAGGAGACCAAAGCGAGTATAAGAGGTGTTCAGCTCATCTGGCGACATGGTTTCACACATGATGCTCCTGCTTTTATAGCCTGTGACATTCTGGATCACCTGTCACATATTTTTAGTGTTGTTGGTGTTGAGGTCTCTCACGAGTCTCTCGATGCCTCCTCTTTGCCTCCTTCATGCTAGCTTTAAGTCTCTGGTGATGCTGTATGCTTCCTTGTCACAGGACCCAAAGGCAGCGTTTTTGTCCTTGGGTTGTGCCATTAGCTCTATATTCATCCAGGCTTTCTGGTTGGGGAATGATTTCATTTAATTTGTGATCATCACATCATCAACCCGTTTGCTATTATTATGTCACTAATTGATCTATATATAATCTATATATATAGATATAGATATATAAAAAAGACAGCCCAGATCACCAAAGTTATTAAATCTCTGCACTGGTTGCCAGTAAGCCACAGAAGTTGTATCGCTTGTCTATAAATCTCTACATGGAGTTGGTCCTAAATACATTAAGGCAAGGCAGTTTTATCTATAAAGCACCTTTCACACACAGAGATAGTTTCAAGGTGCTGTACAGAGAAATTAGAACAATACAATACAATACAGAGTTAGAAGAAATCAATTTAGAGTTAAAATAACACAATCAAAGAAGAGATAAAAGATATGAAAATAGAGAAAAACAAACAAGCAGGGTGATATTGCTTAAGTATGTCAGTAATGTATAGGACCATGTAGAGATTTATAGACAAATGATAACATTTCTGTGGCTTACTGAGATTTCAGTACTGTGGTGATGTGGACTGTTTTGGAGATTAGTTTGTCCTTGTTTCGTCATAGATCCCTGACTGTGGCTATGCTTTTTAAGTGATAAAATGCTGATTTGGTTATTGCTTTTACATGTTGAAACTTAGGTTGGAGTCAATTTAAAGAGTAAGGTTTGAATCTGCTCTTTGGTTTTTAGTGCTTTTTCCTTTTAGGTAAGCATGCCACCCTAACCCTGTCATTTTTGCTGCCAAATATAATAATCCCTGTTCTTTCTTTGTTTAATTGTAAGGAATTGTCTATTGGGACCATAATCATTTGAGGAAAGACCTAAGTATATTTGAGTATCAACGACATAACTATGATAAGCAAGGTTGTTGTTCTGAAGGTTGCCAAGTGAGAGCATGTACAGGTTAAATAGGAGCGGGCCAAGAATCGGAATCTCAGGTCATGGGCATGCGTTTAGATTTATGGTTTCCAATAGTAAAATAATCCCTGCTCTCAAAGTAGGAATTAAGCCTAACATTTTTCCAGAAAAGCCAAACCAGTTTTCCAATCTGTGTAGGCTTCAATAAGATCTAACAGCATTAGGATTGATGTTTTTATGACTAAGTCACTATTGAAATTGATATAATTTAAAACTTTAATAAGAGCTGTCTCTGCACTGTAGTTGGCGCAAAAGCATGACTGGAATTTCTCAAAATAGTTATAATATATTTAATACTGATTAATTACTGGCTTCTAGTTTGCTTAAAAAGGGTGCATTTGAGATGGGTTGGAGGTTGCTTCCTCGGTGTCTAGGTTCCTTGTTTTAATAAAGGCCTAACATCTGCCGTTTTCAAGGATGATGGAAAAGTGTCAGACAAAAGTGATACATTTACTATGTTAAAAACATCCGTTTCCAAGGAGTTGATTTTTTTTTTTGTCAGTTAGCAGGAAGACTGCCAAAGACAACATGTGGTAGAATTAAGGTGCTGCACTGTAACGTGAGGTGAGCATTTAAGGATAGCACAGAGGTATTCAAATCACAAAAAATTACCAAATAACACTTGCTTTCATTGGTACGAATCTTTTTGTCCCCCCTTGTGATGTTAATGAAATTAGAGTTCAGTATTTGCATTGGTGGCTTTGTCAAGCCAAGTTTGGGTTGAAAACATAAAATCAAAGCTGTGTACTAAAATAAGATAATTTAGTACAAAACTTTCTTTTGTAAGGGAACTGATGCTGAAAAGAGCTAGTTGTACTGTACATGTAGTGGTAGTTATAGGTATGGATTGGTAAGTAAGATAATGCAAGTTTGAGAAGTTTTGCTTTGCTTGAAAAACCTTTGGCGGTTCTAATGCTTATCAAGATAGTTATAGTCAAAGTTCTTGGTCCTTCATTGCGCTTTTGGTTAATTTATTGCAAAGAGGGAGTTGTTTGTAAAGAGCTGTAAGTGATTGGGAGCACTAGGCCATAGGTGGAACTGGTGAGCAAGGGGGTGGCAGCACAGCAGTGCTCAGTTGGAGAATGGAAGTGGCCAGTAATGCCCGTGGAAAATCATGTGAGTCAGAATGTGGGACAAGCGTGGTCAGAATGGTGGTCGTTGATGAGGTCTAGGGTGAGAGTTTGCTGAGTGGACATCAGTGGGGGTCGGGCAAACAGGCAGCAATAGAGGCAGGATGCAGAGAGGAGGCTTGAGGTTTAGGACTAAACAGGCGTGTCGAGCGTCAAATACTGGGACAAGAAAATTGTCCAGGTCCATGTGTGTAGATGAGCTTTGACGTGTTGGTGTAGGAGGTGGGAGAGGACGTAGGTGTTGGTAACGAAAAGGAGCGTGTTTGAGTTATCAGCAAATATGAATTATATATAATTATTAATGTCAGTAAGATTATTAACATTTATTAATAATAAAAGGGCACCACCCTGAGAACAGTAACCAATAACAATAACCAAACTATAAACTAAGTCTCATAATTAGTGTTCACTCACAATGTCAATAGTCAAAGTACTATTACACATTCAGAGTGAAACGTGAAGGTTTTGAGTACGAGCACAGACCACATATCAGATATTATCACAATACACATGCACAAAGTAATCACAGACAGCTGCTCTTTAAAGTATAACAGAGTTTATTAAGTTCCAATAATAATGATCTAGTCAACTAATATGTAAAACTAACAACTAATATACATTCATGAGCACGCTATCTAAAATCAACAAACAATCTGTAATGAGAGATGTATGTGTGTGTGTGTGTGTGTATGTGTGTGTGTGGTATGGGCGTGGCTGCAAACTGGTCTCCTCTCGGCTTCGTCCTGATTACGATTCACCTCACCTGCCTAGTCAACCCAGCTGCCTTCCATCAACTCAACACTCAACAGTATATCTACCCCGGTTCTTTATCCACTCTTCGCCAGATCGTTGTTACAACTTACGTAGTAGTTTGCTCGCTCTCGGCCGCTCTGTTTAGAAAGTATTTCAGAGTTATTTCCAAGTGTTTTTTCATTGCATTGACCCTGTCTTCCTATTCCTGCAGTTTGGTCCATCCTCCCGGTTCCCCAGTCTGCCTGCCCTGAGTGTTTTCCCCTTGTGTCTTCCCTGTAAATAAACCATTACACTCTCATACTCCCTGGTCTGAGCCTGTTTGGGTCCGCCACCACACCCTGTCACAGCCTCCTTCACACCGGGCCTTTCTAAGCTGACCTGGAGCCGGCGGTTGCGGCCCCTGATAGAGGAAATGTGCACGGCGAGGGCCAGCCAGCAGCGGGCAGAGATTTCACGAGGGATTCCTCCCACACTGAGCGGCCGTCTCTAACCAGCCGAAGTAAACCCGCAGAAGTGGAAACAAAATAAATATGTTTCTTAAATTGGGTAAGACTAGAATGAGGAAATGCTGACAAAATTGAGAGCAAAGGAAGAGAGGACCACGTGTTCAGAATTTCGTTCATGAGCCTTTCTAAAAAAGTGAAACATGTTCCTGGGGTTTACTTTCCATATTCTAAAATGAGGATCTACAACAGCACTTGTTATTAGAATTTGATGATAATGATTTTGAAACTTGACATAACATCTTCTTTCTTTGTCCATGATATCTGACCATGCTTTATTCTGATGTCATCTTTCCAACTTTATGGCTGGAATCTGTGCTGCCTTAAAATATGTTTGTGTGTCTTTCTTTTATATGTGATCCTAGATACCTGGCCTGGTCTGTACAGCAAAATGTGCTTTATAAATCAATTTGATTGATTGGTCAAATAAAAACAAAGATAGCAAGAGTAGCGAGAACCATCGCCTGTACAGAAAGTGATTCGTTTTCATTGAACCCTGTTACTGTATGTCTTCATATTAACTTCCACTGTTACTGTACATTTGTTAGAATTGTGACCTATCTTATATTTGCAATTAATATGCATTCAATCCAGTTCAATTATTTAAATTAAAATGATAATCTACTCTGGCTAAAGTAACTTATCAAGAGTAAAATAATAGCTGTGATCTATACACACCTCTGCATTAGCAACCCGCTGAAATGAAGGTACAGGAACCTTAACCCTCTCATTACTTCAGGGTTATTGGGAGCAACGTGGGACTGTTGGGACTGTTGGGACACTGGCTGTGGTCATTACAGTGAACAGTATCATGAGAGGACATATGAGCCCTTGTTGCTGTAGTTCATCTCATTGGAGCAGAGGCTGCATTTAGCATACCCTGCCTTATCAATGTATTTAAAACACTGTGACAGCAGGAAGCTGTACTCACGTCTGTTTAGACCTCCACCTTTATCCAGGCCCAGCTCCACCTTTATCCAGGCCCAGCTCCACTCACATCTCAGCCCTGCGTCAAGCTGCGCTACACAAAGAGCGTCCTCTCCCTGAAGCTCTTTGACCTCATCATCTCATCAGTATCTGGGCCTCATGTTTCGTGGTCATGAAAGTTATTCTGACCACGAAATCGCCTCATTCTACTTTGAGTTAAAACAAACAACCTGCAACCAGATGCGCTGGTGTTCCGGTTTAACGTTAACGACTGACCGCGTGAACTGAACCGGAACACGGGGGGGCTGCATGTTTCATCACGTTACGTTTTTTCCTTCTAAATCGCGATAATGACGAACGTTAACAGTCGACAAAGTTCCGCATGCAGTGGACGTTAACTTAACCCAGCAAGTCTGAACGGTAACGGAACATAACGTAACTCAAACTTTAAGGAAATGAAGACGCTTTAGACATCTGAACGCTGATTGGCCAAGACTCGACACGTCAAAGATGTTCTATTGCGAAGATCACGACATCACCTTTTCTCCTCGTCTCACTCCAATCTGAGAAACGCTGGCTGGCCAGTTGACCCCCCCCCCCCCCCCCGAAAAAATAACTCTACGGATCTACACGATTCACGTGGATGATATATTTATGATTCAGGGCAATGGGCAAAATTGCCCCTAAGAAATATAATTTTGCCCCTGATATCACTAGGAGAGGGGCAAAAAATGCCCCCATAATTTCCTCTAATAATAATGATAATTTAATGAACTTGTGAAAAACATCGTAGCCTATATGACCCGGTCCAGTTGCCATAGAATGGTTTTGATTTTCGCCTTGACTGATGTTGAGTGTGCGTGAAGAACCGAACTTTCTAAACAAATAAATAAATATGCGCTTCTTAATCAGACCTGTGACTGCGAGACTGCGGTCAACTCAGCAGACACTTACATGTTAGTGCACCTATATGCTGACATTCACGGTAAACGCATTCAAACGGCACAGATCGGGAGCGAGCGAAGGACTTTGAAAGTTAGCGGAAAGATTAACGTGAGACAACATCCGGTATCTTCAGACGAACATCCTGTTTTCAGAATAAGATGCCAACAAAGTATACATATTGCATAATGGAAATTAGATTAAATGAATTATATTCACATTAAGTATAAAATATGCTACCTGCATCTCGTGAGTTAAAGGGAAAATACACCTAAATTGTGCGTAAAGTGTCTTTATTCTTTGATTTGAGGGTTGCTGGAAATGAATAATACCTGACTGACAGTCAATTAAGATATTTTACTAAGCAAAAACTGAACTGAATTTGTACCTTCAAATGGCACATTTTTGAAATTTTTAAGGTGCTATAAAAATGTTTTTCTCAAAAATTCCACATAATGACTAATGCATATGTTCAGGACAAAAATGGGTAATATCACAATATTTGAGGTGTTACAAACATATTTTCCTCAATAATTCCATACAATGACTGATGTATCAAGGCATCGGTGACTTATCGTGAGTCTTATTATTGCCATTTGATGACAATTGCTCATATACTGTAAGCCTAAATAAGTATATTTATAATTTTGAACAAAGGTTAAATGTTATTTCACAAGTTTCAAAAAGTGCCCCCAATTTTGTTTTTAAATGCCCCTGGATTTCAGTCAGTGGGGGCAAAAATTGCCCCCAAAAAATATGTACATTTCCTACCCTGCTTGGGGCTAATTATCAATGATAAAGAGCTATTTATGAATCAAGAAATGTTTATCCAACTTTACAAACTGATTATCACTAGATTGTAGTGGCAGATAGATTATCAAGTACTTGACTTATTTATGGGTATTAACCGATTACCGGTATATTGCAGTTTTTACTGTTCACTAATGATTCACTTATTAATGAGACATGTAAACATTAGTGAATGAAATATATTTATTAAACACAACAGGGACAGTAAATATTGAACACAGAGGCCATAATGCAAGGTCACAAATACACAACACAAATATGTTAAACAAATATAATGTATATAATAAAAATAATGTAATAATTAAAATGAGCAAAGGTATATACAAGACAAAACACTCCTTTTCTTTCTCTTATTTTCCCTTTTCAACCACCCACCTCTTTTTCTTTCTCATAAAAAGCAAACTGCTTCTCCATGCCCTGGTATTTGTAAAGGAAAAGACTTTACCAGGGCAGTAAATGTACTTCCCTGTTAGTCCAGGGAACCCCGTGTGAATATGAGGCCTGTTTGGGCCCTGCTTCAAATTCATCTGACCAAATCGACACTTGCGACCTGTGTGCTGGGATTCAGTCCTCTTCCTCTTCTGCTGTCCTCTCCTCCACCCTTTTCCTTGTAGCATCCAGTTCCAGCTGAAAGAACTTTGGGGAAGGTAGATCAGAGATGCTGTCGATTAATTCTGGCTGGGGAGGGAGACGCCACAATGACATCATCTTCATGAGGTTGCGCACAGGAAAGGAGCCTGGCCAGAGACCCATGGATTCCAGCTCTGTCTTCATCCAGATCCTCTGCTGCTGTGAACAGTTCCACTGGCTGACTTCATGGTCGTAGTCAGGGAGCTGTGGAGGAGGACGGGTGGGGACAGCTAACGGCCTGGGTAACGGCTCGCCTAGTCAGACAAGAATAAACAGAGCAAATTAGTACGATTTTGGGTGCGTCTTGATTTAACCTTTTGACACGAAAAACCTTCTAATACTAACTTTGATCTCTCTGTGCAGTTGACAGTTGACCGGGCTCTGCAGACGTTTCAGGAGAAATCAGGTGGCCTCTGACACTATAGACAATATTAAACATGTTGTTATTATTGACAGTAAGATGAAGCAAGAATGTAACATGACATCTACACTGTTGTCTGTGAAACTCAGCAAGCTGGACACTGGAGTGCTGTACGCTGGAGTGCTGCCTACGTTTTGTCCGAATACAGTGCAGCTGTAACTTTAAAGAATTAACAACAGTTTTGATGGACACTACATATAGTATATTTTTAAGATGCAAATACAGGTCAAATAACACACACCAGGGACTGTGACAGTCGCCTCTGTTGATGGACAGCAGACACATGAGCATCTGGGGAACAGGCACAGGTCTCCTTACAGTTAGAGCAGCGGCTGCAAGGAGAGAAGGATCACAAAACATAATCAATGGTTTATAACGGATATGAGCACAGTGAATATGACAGATACATTTAAATGTTAGATGCATTTACCATCTACTTGTGAACCCTTCAGTTGAGTTGGTGCAGCCAGTGCAGCAGATGGTTCTACAACGGAAAAAGCCTTGTAAGTCATTTATATTTTGACAATATACAAACACTGTTAGTAAAGGCAGAACGTATCGTTACTTCACCTACCTTTCTCAGCCTTATCCAATGACAGACTGTTTCTCACATTAATATATAAAGAATATACTTCATTCATACACATGTTTATGTTTCAATGGGTTACAATGGGTACAACAACACGGAGGCTCCATAGTCCGAACCACGATGACCGACTTTATTAATTATTCTGTTATTACCTTTCACAATAAAAGCCCTAGACATATATACCGCATAACTGTTTACCAGAGGGAACTCAAATACACAGAGTATTTTGCTGAAAGGAAACTTATGGGAAAAAAAGCTTTCCGTAGTTTAGGCTAGACTGTCACGATCAGGCTTTGCCTTCTGTGTTCTGTGTGTCTTTCTGTAGCTCCTCACTCTACCTGTCAGCCACTCCCTCAGCAGCAGTCTAACTCCCTTCACTAATCAAGCACTCCCTCATCAGCACAACTCTCCTCACCTGTTCTAGCCACTATTTAAACCCCTGCCTCTTAGTCACTCACTGCCAGATCATTGTGTTATACCTGCCCGTTTGGCTTGTCCTGTTCCCGGTTTCCCCGTCTGCCTGCCTTGTCTCGTTCCTGCTGGATTTCCCCCTCGTCTCTTGTGCTTGGACTCCCTGTTGTGTTACGGTAATGATTCTTATTTCTGTTTAATAAACGCCTGCTTCACGCTACTCTGCCTGTTCTGCGTTTGAGTTCTCTACCACACCCCGTGACATAGACAGCAATTGATCTCAGACAGACTGCCAGATGATGCACTGGATCAATACTCTGAATAAGCAAATGTATTGGAACCTTGAAGTAAAAAATAGTTTTGATGTGAAATATTGGCAGGCGAGTGTTTTGCATTTTGTGCTGTATTATTTCACCCCCAGGAGTGAGACAGCCTGATTAAGGCCATTGATCACGTCATTCTCCTCCCTTTCAGCAATTAGCATTGTCTATTTTGTAAGGGCACCATCACTGCTGCCTGGGCTTAGCACCACCCGAGACGATTAAAGAAGGCTCTTCTAGTCCTTGCCGACACTGGTGTCCTTGCAAGACTTTATACTGTCTTTCAGAGACAGTAGCGGGTTTTAGAGCTAGAGTGAATACAGCAGTTCTGAGTAGTTTACACAACAGAAGTGCTCGCCATCCAATCCCTGAAAAATACAATTCTTTCAGAAATCTCCAAATGTCAAAAGTGTTTGATACCAAATTACAGCATGTCTTTTCTATTGTGTTCATCAAGGTCTTGGAATCGATTGTGCAAATGTGGCATCTGCTGTTGACCTGCTATCCTTCCCCAGTGATCCCTTGTCTCCCCTGAAAATGGTAAAGATTGTTGGAGTAGAAGAGGTTAAAGAAATGCAAAAAAGACAGAGCGATTGTTTCCCTTAAAGCAGAATGACAAAGTGTGCAGCCAGACTTTTCCTTCACGCTGTGGACCATCTGACCATCAACAACAAGAGAGGCTCACAAAACAAATGTCATCCATTGACAGCTGTCAAAATACAGTTATGTCATTGCTGGTGCAGATAGCTGACAGCTAACGACTGTAAATGTGTGTTCAGCACCCAGACTCTCCACTCAAGTCTTACATTCTACCTTACCCAGTGAGCACCAACTGGGATTTCAACGTAGATTTCTGGTTGGAAACTGGTTGAAATTCGGTCTGAACGTCTAAGACCTATCTTCGTTGATGATTTGTTCAGTTGTAGCTTGAAAAGGGAGGAAATTGGTTATTGTGAATGTATTTCTCCAAAGTCATATTACACTGGTCAGTGAAATGTGGTCTACATGAAGATGTGATTTGAATGCATTTAATGTTTCTTATAAAACGCAGTGGTGGGCCGTCAGGGCCTGCAAGGCCTTCTCTGCTGGCCTAAATCACAAAGTTATAGCTATTTTATAATTTAATAATTTTTCTTAAATACACTACATGTATTATAATTTCTAAAAATATTTTTCCCATTATCTTATTTTCTCATTGCACAGCTACTGTCTTCCTCAGTTGCTCTGCTTCCAGTGCAGCTTGTTTTAAGTAGAGCTTTTATCCAATCAGATTTCACCTCTGTGTCTCTAGGTAAGAAGAGAGGCAGAGGCCGGCAGACTCACAAGTGAATCCCTTTGCAGTTTAAGTGAATGGGGACGATATTGTTGATCGTCATAGTCTTCAACCAATCAGATCTTTAGTTTGACATGTTGGGCGTATTCTTTGACATGTCAGAGCCTTCTAGCTGGCCTACAAGTACATGATTGGTCAGTGGGCTAGCGTGACATGTTGGGCGGTGACAATCCCAATATCTGCTGCCTCTGTCGAGCAGACATTTTCAGCCCTCAAACGCATTAAAACCTATTCAAGAAATACAACTGGGGAGGCTCGACTGTCTTCACTGGCGTCCATGAATCGCGAAGGACTTCTTACTGGAACTAAAACGCACGGATATACTGAACAAACGTGAGATTAAACTCTATTAACAAAGAAAGGCGGATGGACTTTGTCTTTAAATAGTGAACTGCTTTTGTTTTTACATCTGCAGTAGCTTTAATATGCTTGTTTATATATTATCATTTGTACAACTTGTTTTTATGAAGATGGATTTTTGTTTGGTTTAATATGTGATGGGAACTATTGTTATGTCCAATGTTGCTCTGGGGACACATTTAGCCGGTGGCAGTGTTGGCGACTTCCTCGCTAAATCTGGCGACTTTCTGAACCCTCATGGAGACTTTTTTTTGTCAAAAGCTACTAGTGACAAATCTAGCAACTTTTTCTGGTGTTATTGGAGACTTTTCTGACGTTAAAGCACGTACGTTCTGCACTCTCGTGAACGAGCAGCGAGCGCTGCCTTGAGCCCCTCCGCCCCAAAGCACTCACAGGCGGTTACTCTCACAGAAGCCTGGCGCAGCAGTCCCAGCTGCAGTCGGAGCAGAGAGGAGACGCACTCTATCTATAGGTGTTGGCTTCATTTTTGCACAAAACAAATAATGACTGTAGCTGTGTTTCAGCTGCAGGACAGCAGTGAAGGCCCAGGTATGAAGTGCACGGCCCGCCACTGATAAAACGTAAATATAGAACTATAGACTGTATGCTGCCATCAAGAGGCTTCAGGACAGTGTACATTCTGTCTGTATATTCATTTAAAATACGAGTGTGTGTGTGTGTTTACTGCTGGAACATGCATGCGCAGGTACTCATGCTCAGACCGCTTCTACTACTTTGAAAGTTCCACTGATCTGGAGACTCGTCACCGGACTTTCGGAGCAAAGTGAACGAGCTGACGGAATAAACATGAGGCTTTACGCTAATGTGAAGGATTTCAGTATTAAAAGCATTATTAGTAGGATTTAATAACACACCTAGTGGTGAGTAGAAGTGTCACAATAATAAGAATGTCAAAATATGTTAAGTCACAAAATATGTTTACTTACGGAATGTATTATATGTTTACAATATTCTTACTTGTAGAGGATATTATATGTTACAGTATTTTACTCATTGAATGTATTAAACCATAGAAGTATAGTCACTAAAGGTATTAATACACTGTATGATTAGTTTTGAGGGTCAGAAAGAGATCATTTTGAGTGAGACTTTTCAGAGGTGCAGCAGAGAATAGCGGGGTGGACAACTGACCAGCAGGTCACAGGAGGAGTCCGGACGACTTCAACCAAACACTGAGATGATAACTGCCCCAAGCCAGGAGGGGCTATTGAATTTCGGCCAATCACAGAGGCTGATACTGGACATTTAAACTTTCGGACAGAGACTTTTAGATATAGGCTTAGTTCCAGAGGGTTTTGCGAGAGTTCGCGCCGTTACCACTCTGTGTAGTTTACCAGCTGGGCTGGGCTATTAGGTGGGCCTTGTGAGAACTCTGCCCCGTGGGATATCGATAGAGTAATTCAGTTTGCAACTGTTCTAGCTTCTCTTGTTTATTAAATACTTTTTGATTGTTAACCGGATCCAGTTCGTTTTTGGTGCGACTTCGCTGCCGAAGGTTTGCAGCAGCGAAAGTCCAGCGGTCTGGGTCTCCCCTGAAAACATCTAACCCCAAGTACTACTTGGGGTTAGATCAGGCATGGGCAAACTACGGCCGGCGTAGTGGGCGTTTTAATCCGGCCCGTCAAATATTGGTACAAAATTGTCCATATTATAATTAAGACTAGGGCTGGGTGGTATACCGGTTTTAGTTTCCCGTATGATATGAATTCTTCACACACCATTATACCGGTGCATATCCGAAACAACTGCTGTCTGCTTTCAACAGGCAGCTAAATGTATTCTTTACCAAGCGGTCAGCGCTAGTTGTCTTATATGTATTGAGAGGGAACCCTAGTCATGGTCATAACTTTATAACACAACAATTAACAACCCACAACTAACGCTCTTTAACAGAGAAAAACACAACAGCACACAACAGTCTGTGACACATAAACAATTTGTAACACTAATAATTGTACATTTATAAAATTTCACCGCCGAACTGCATGCTGGGTACAGCTCGCGAGCCTGCTTGCTAGCACAACAGTCTGCTGGGAGAGGCTCGTCGCTCCACTTACGTTACATTAAAGAACCGGAGATGCACCGATAGAGTTTGACACATATGCAACGCTGATTACCGTGTAATATGTGTGGTATTTGTTATAAATGTACATTGGTGCAAAGAAGGTGATAATAAGCTGTACATGGAGGGGCTTAGGACCCAGGGGAATGTAGGTGAAGGAAACAGGAAGAGACGTAAGACACGCCACACAAACAGCTGTTCACCGCTCGTCACGATCCTGTAGACCAGTGATTCTCAACTGGTGGTTCGTCGCGGACCCGTTTTCAGTGGGTCGCGGGCCTTTGCTTTATGCAGCGGAGTTATTCACGCTCCTTTCCAGCATTTACGGCACTTGTTCAGCGGTGCAGGAAAAACACCGACCAATGCGTTGCAAATCACGTCACGTGATGCAGTTTAGCCAATAAAATAAGGGTATTCTGATACGTTTCCTGACTGCAGTGAGATGCACCCACACCGTGACACAGGGGGGAGAGACAAGGAAAGACATCACAGAGCAGAGCTCTGATAATGTTAGATGTGACAGTCAAACATTTGTATGATCCGGTCAAAGACTCAAACTGCTAAAAAGACCACAGTCATTAACCTTTACACTAAAAACACTGTCGAAAATGACTGCTTAATAATTAAGTGCATGATAAAATATGCATTAATGCGATAAAAAAATAAATACGTGTAAGATCCCAGCTAACTGTTGAACACCTCAGATCTGTTCTGAGAATTGCCACAACCAAACTGACACCAAACGTTGACGCACTGGTTAAAAAGGGTGACCAACAACACTGTTCCCACTGAAATTAAATTGTACTTGTAATTTATATTAGTTCACACAAACACTCCATTCATCTGCTACTGGCCCGGCCCGTCTGTCAAATTTTAAAACTCAATGTGGCCCCCGAGCCAAAAAGTTTGCCCACCCCTGGGTTAGATGTAAGTACTTGAGCTACTTTATTACAATAATACAAACTGAAATAAGCACCATTAGTATCATTTATTGTTGCTCACGATGAAGGCGATACTGCCAGCTTGTAGCGTTAGCATGCTCGCTTGTAGCGTTAGCCTATAGCGTACTGCAGCATGGGCCCATGCTGCAACATGTGTGTAAGTTAATGTTGGAGACTGTCTTTATGGGCTGTCGCTGTAACCCAATGTTTTAAAATTGAGTTTTTAAACATCTAAAATACACAACAGGAAATGAGTGGGGCTGCTTGGCATACAGCAATATAAAGTATCATACTGTGTAGTATCCAAGTGAGCATCTTTCCGGTGAAAAGACATTGAATTTTTTTTTCTAATGCTTGTTTTATTTACAGATGTCCACCTGAAACCGGCTCCTGGGTGGCTTTGACGACGACATTTAAAGAAGTAAAGGGAGATTTGTTTAGCAATCGTGTATTTTCTATTTTATTGTAGTTGTATTTAAAGAACATTGTTCATGTATATTGTTGCTTAATAAAAAAGTCATGTACAATACGATGATGTTTCAAAAGTGAGAGTTTTTTTAACGACTATTTGAAGACGTTGATTAAACGTTCAAGTTTAGACCATATTTTACCGGGATTTGCAATATCGCTTGTAAACAGAGAAATGGACAGCTGGCTTTTTAGTAAGCTTCTAAAATGACAATATACTATTATTAGCACAATTTTTAGGATGAGAAATGTTAGTATTGCAAATCCTGTTGAAACATGAACTTTCAATCATCTTCAAATAGTAAGTGAAAAAACCTTCACTTTTGAAACAATTTTAAATGTCTTTTCAACGGCAAAATGCTCTCTGGGTAGCATCTCAAGCAGGCTAGGGCTCCCATGGGTGCTGTCACCAATATCTCCCATTATAAGTGGGTCAGTGGGTTCAGTACACTCACCAGTTAAGTGCCGTTGCTGCAGCAAATGTAAGAAGATAATGAGCTGCAATTAGCAGGGCTGCCTTATCAGCTCCCAGCTAATAGATCTGCACTCTAACCCACCCTGACAGAGCGGGCCCTGGAGTGCCACAGTGTTTACCTTTACAGCTCCTTCTTTTCTTCCTTCCCTTCAGTAGAACAGTAGAATATGAATGCTTGTGTATGTCGCCAGTGCTGCTCGGCACATTGCAGCAGCATGCGTCGCACAGACAGAGTAGGAGTGTTAAACTGAGGCCACAGTGAGGACTGCTGAGTGCACTGTCAACATGGTTTGAATGTAAGATTAAAGAATAGTTTTAAACATCTTTGTCAATATTTCCTATAAAGATTTATATTCTGCATGTCTGAACCACACCTGTCTGGCATTGTTCCTCTGATCTGGGATGCGTTTCATTCTTGCACTGTAGAGCTGCTGCCATAGAAATAGAATAGGAGTAGAAAGGACATTCCCATTCAAATCAACGTAGCTGGCTGGTCAGAAAAGTGGCCCTTTTTAAGTGTACTGTTGCCATTGCGACCGTTGTAGCAGGCTAACTTCTGTATAAACTAAAGTGACATACGGCAAGTCACAGACTCACTGAGGTGAGGTTTTTCAGTAACGATTGAAAACCTTAAAATATTGTTACTAAGCATAAAGAGACAGAGTAAATTAGTATTACTTAACTTAATGCTTCATTCACACACTTGTCACAGCATAGAAAAGCACATTGCTATCAACAGATGAGTGAAAACTTTGTTCATGCTTTGGTGCTACACTGGTTACAGAAAATGAGCCAAACAACAAACTGGTGCCAGATGCAGTGCCGGGTCTAACGGTCCCTCGGCCACACTGTTTGGGAGACAAGCTACCTAGCTAACTAGCCAGGCATCCATTTCTGGAGCTGTGTGCTCCCCAGGGGGCAACCTCCAGGTCTGAAAAGAGAAGCCAATGCAAAACTGTCCCAAAACTGCATTATCTCTAATGGCCATCAGGGGGCGACTCCTCTGGTTGTATAGAAGTCTATGAGAAAATGACTCTACTTCTCTCTTGATTTATTACCTCAGTAAACATTGTAAACATGAGTTTATGGTCTCAACCTCTAGTTTCAAGTCTTCTTCAATACAGCATGATGTTCATTTAGAAAATGATGGTCCATTTAGAGTCAAATAGACCATAAAGCAGGGTATGCTTTAGGGCGGGGCTTACTTTTGTACTTTCTTATTCAGCGTCTGGTTGTACTTAGCTCCACCCTCTAGTGTCACTTCTGGTTGCAAAAAAACAGGATCACGATGGCTAAAATATTGAGCAACGCTCCTTCTACTCCAGTTCTATTTCTATGACTTCTGCTATATGTGTGTGTGTGGGTGTGTCTGTTTCATTCACGATGAGCATCAGCATCAGATGTCAGCTTAATCTAGCTGCCAGAGAGTCATCAGAGGAGCCTGACATGAATAATAGCACGGTTTAGAGGTAGACTCAAAAGGTCTTTTGAATAGTTTGCACACCTGCATACTTAATGTTTTAAAGCCATTGATTGCATGTTATTGACCTATGTTTGTATTCATATTTCATTCATGATTGACATTTGTAAACATTTTTCTTTGGAATAAGCAATCCTGACAATAAATTAAGAGAAATTAGGAAGAAAACAGACAGAAAGAGATACCCCGCCCTAGAAAAGTCGAGAGCACAGGACTGCTGCAGTAAGACAAAACACACACACATATGCGCTCTCTCACATATCCATGCACACCCGCACACACACACACACACATGGAGGAAACACGGAGCAGTGAGGAGAAGGTCCCCACCCCTGTCTATCTCCATTGCAGCAGTGCTGTAGTCAGACATAGGGGAACAAAGGTTTCATAACAGGGTGGCAGCCGATGTTACAGCAGCCCCTAGTGGTCCAACACTGAACACCAGAATAGTGCTTCAGACCACCACTAACAACAACTGGGAGGCAGCATTATGTCATTATTTGGATATTTGATCAGAGTATTATGATGAAAAGCAAAGATGGACATCATATATATAATTAAATGCAGGGACTTTGACAAGTTTAGAGTCAAATGAATCAAGCAGATATGTCCAAAAGAATTGTAAAGATGAAAAACAAAGAGCACCATGGGTAATCATAGTGGTAGGAAGGCCACAGGGGCTTTCAAGCTCATTTAAAATAGTGACCAAACTGTGGAATTACAACTTCCGGGTCCATGCGTGATGCCATTGGGCCAAGAATTATAATCGCTATACTCAAGTCTCACACACACAGTGACTGAGCATCTGTGTGTTGTTGAGGCGAAGTGTTCACTTACAGTAGATTATACACTGAAACACAGTGTAATATTATTCGTATTATTTAAAAAAAGGTTACAGTTATTATTGCATGCCTAATAATAATAGCAATTTTTTACCCTCAGTAAAGTTAGTCTATATTCATTTTCAGAAGCAAAATTCAGTTTTTTGTTTTTTTTAGAAAAGTTTTCCTTGTGTGTGGTTTCATATTGCATTGCATTGGGCTGTTTAAAGAGATACCTTACAACTAATCAATGCTGATACTGCATGCTAATAGATAGAGTGATGATAATACAGTAGCCTACATGCTTTGAATTCTTCACATGGAGCTATGCAGTGTTCTAAACAGAGCAGATGGCGATAGAACGTTCATTACAGCCACAAGAAGAGGCTTGAGACTTGACTGGGGCTTGCAAAAAATGACGAGTAAGTATCTCTGTATCTGGGTAATATTATACTCAGAAATCAAACTTTTTTTGCTTCATGCGCCACCAAGCAACTTTGATATGAACAGGGCTCTGCATCAACACTGTATCGAGCTCTCTTTATACATCCTTCCTTTTCTTTTGTAAAGCTAACATCTTTCGGCTGACGTTCATAAGTAACTGACGGACAGTGAGAACTCTTCAGAATAATGACGTTATTTCAATTGGACCACATTGAATGCACACAGACATTGAGGACCCATACACACATGCATCTCTGTTTAGTGTTGCAGTCAGTAACACATGTCACATATTGTGAATGTATGCACACTTATCCATATTCAACACATTCAATAAAAAAAAGCCAGAAAAAAGGAAAATGTTCTCACATACTATCATGAGGCTGGTGGATTGATTTGCAGTTCATCATGGATCTAGACCTTGGCTCAGGTTTTAAGAAGCCCTGTTTAAAAACGTCCCCTACTTAACAGCTCGCCACCCAAAACCCACTACAGGCGCTTCTCATTGTTTGTGAATGCTTTGACAACACCAAATGAAAGATAGGCATGAAAGTGCATTTTAGACCTTGGAAATAGCTGGTAGGTGGACCTTGAATTGTGAAGATATTTGCTTTTTGTTTACATTTTGATAGGACTTTGGTTTGGGCTCAAATATATTGTTTGCTTGGTGAGGGCCTGAATCGAATTGACACTGCTATCAAACCAGCATTACTCACTTCACAGACAGGCAAGCACAGCATGAAAGGTAAAACATCTAAAACTAAAGACCATCACACCAGCACCAAATCAGTCCACAGGCGTGAAGTTTGGCCATAAAGCCCAGTAACACACTGGAGAAGTCATCAAGATGGCGCCGCAGATGGCAGCCTCGGTACTGCGCTCTCGAACTTTTTCTGTTTTTGTTTATTATTCTCGTTTCCAGCTCTCCCTCTCTGATCACATTCAGCAGAGAGGAACCTTTAAACATCCGTCAATCCACTGGTCAAACTTTTTCGCCACTTTTCATTGAACTGGAAAGTTTTACAGAGCTTTTAGTTGGAGGAGCAGCAGCTCTCCTCAGGATTTACCGGAGACGCCGACGGGGGAAGCGAGCAGGAGCGCTCGTTAAACTGCGTCAGCGGGGATTTCGAACTGTGCTCTTGTCAATCCATCTGGCAAATGTCCGCTCTCTGGCCAACAAGATGATCTGCCGCCCTGTGCTTCACTGAAACCTGGCTTGGTGAGCAAGCAAAGCTCAGCAAAGAACTGCCAAAATACAGACAACATATTAAGTGTAGCACCAGGGACAAAAACACACTGGACCACTGCTACACTGTACTAAAGGACACATATTGCTCAGTCCCCCATGCAGCTTTGGGACTCTCTGATCATTGTCTGGTTCATCTTCTCCCGACCTACAGGCAAAATCTAAAATCTGCAAAGCCTGTGGTGAAGAATGTGAGGAGATGGACCACTATGCTTCGGGAATAGAGGACAATACAGCCTGATAATTGCTTGTCCATTTTAACAGCTGAAATCCCCCCTTTGAGCATATGTCAGTCAGGTCCATTACCAACCGCATTGCTTCTTCCTCTGTGGGCAAAGAGTTTGAAGGGTAAGTCCATGCAGTAATGACCTTCCTGCATACAAGTAGACTTCTCCAAGATCTCCATTAACCTCAGGTCTTCCATTGACATCTCCTGCTTGTCCTCCAGTGACTTTTCATTGAAATTCTGATTATACTAAGAGACCAACAGCCCTTCCAGTCTGACGATGGATATCCTATTGGCATATATGGTCAAGCAGTTTTTCTGACAACAACCACTATTGCCCCTCAAAGGACAGTTGAGAACCCACCCCAATCCTCACGGCATAAGGTCCATCACCTTGGCTGTTGATTATTTCCCAGGGTTCCATTCATTTTGGTTCATCAGTCCCAATCAAAATTTCAACATCAGCGTTCAATTCTGGGATACTGATTTCTTTCAGATATTCCCACCTTTCAATGTCTCGTTGAGTAGAGATGTTGCCTTTTGAGACTGGGATCGTTTCCTGTGTAAATGTCTCTGGGAGCTCAAATAATTGGTTATCATCCAATTTGGACACCTCCAGTCCTGCAAGTATTTGGCTTTCCACTACCTTTTCTTGGCCCATAGTGCGTAACAGAATGTTGGTCTTAGTACCCTGTAGATTCAGTTTCTTCATAAGACGGTTGGTACAGAAAGTTGCTGTACTTCCAGGGTCCAGGAAGGCATAGGTCTGCAGCAATTTCTCACCTTTCTTAGATTTCAACTGCACTGGCACCATCGAAAGAGTACAGTCTTGGTCTCCGGCCCCTGTAAAACCACATGCCTGAAGAGATACTAGTGCACTATTTACTGGGATTTCCTGCGGTTTGTGAATCTTGTCTTTGTCCTGGATATGTAGAATAGTTGGGTGTTTTAGATTGCAGAATGCAGCCTGCGTCAAGGTCTCCACCATCATTCCCATCCCCAAAAAACCAAGGATCACAGGACTTAATGACTATAGACCTGTCGCCCTGACCTCTGTGGTTATGAAGTCTTTTGAGCCCCTTGTCCTGTCCCACCTTAAAATCCTCACCGACCCACTCCTGGACCCCCTGCAGTTCGCCTACGGAGCCAACAGGTCTATGCTAGGTCTTTGCTGCATGACAATCTCTCCCAGCTGCATGTGCCCGACTCCACCTGCAAGTGGATCACAGACTTCCTGTCTGACAGGAAGCAGCACTTCAAGCTAGGAAAACACGTCTCAGCCTCCCGGACCATCAGCACCGGTTTCCCCCAAGGCTGCGTTCTTTCCCCTCTGCTCTTCTCCCTGTACACAAACAGCTGCACCTCCAGTCACCAGTCCGTTAAGCTCCTGAAGTTCGCGGATGACACCACCCTCATTGGACTCATCTCTGGTGGGGATGAGTCCGCCTACAGGTGGGGACTGACCATCTGGTGACCTGGTGCCGTCTCAACAACTTAGAGCTCAACGCTCTAAAGACAGTGGAGATGGTTGTGGATTTCTGGAAGAATGCAGCCCCACCAGCCCCTATCACCCTGTGTGACTCCCCCGTTGACGCGGTGGAGTCCTTCCGCTTCCTGGGCTCCATCATTACCCAGGACCTCAAGTGGGAGCTGAACATCAGCTCCATCACCAAGAAGGCTCAGCAGAGGATGTACTTCCTGAGGCAGCTGAAGAAATTCAACCTGCCAAAGACAGTGATGGTGCACTTCTACGCAGCCATCATTGAGTCCATCCTCTGCTCCTCCATCACGGTCTGGTATGCTGCAGCCACAGCCAAGGACAAGGTCAGGCTGCAGCACATCATTCACTCTGCCGAGAGGGTGATTGGCTGTAATCTGCCATCCATCCTTGACTTGTTCGCTTCAAGGACCCGGAAGCGAGCAAGAAAGATTGTAGCTGACCCCTCTCACCCTGGACAGAAACTGTTCATGCCCCTTCCATCTGGCAGGAGGCCCATCAGGACCAAGACCTCACGACACATGAACAGTTTCTTTCCATCCGCAGTCGGGCTCATTAACAGAGCCCGGGTCCCCCACTAACTCTGTCATCCCCAGGAAAATGTCCTACCGGTCACTCCCCTGCACATCCCTTCATATTTAAATAGACTTGTCACTTTTACACTACACTTACATCTCACTTGTTTATAGTCCTGTTATCTGTTCGTTTGTGCACTTTACTTTATATTTCACTTTATTTTATATTTTGCTTTATCTTATATTTTTCTGTAAATTGTAATATGTTTCTACTTTGCACTGTATTGATTGTTGTTGATTGTTAAATGTTATGCACCTCCCGTCATGTCAAATTCCTTGTATGTTCAACATACCATGGCAATAAACGGTTCTGATTCCTCACAAGTCAGACGACTTTTGCATTCCTTGCTCATGTGGCTGGCCTTCAAACATCCAAAACAGATTCCTTTTCCTTTCAGAAATTAAATTTTTCCCCCTTCGAGAAACTTTATTCAGCTTTGAACACCTGGATAATGGATGTCTTATTGTCTCATGACAATTCACTAGCTTAGGGCCCCACCTCGGCCGGAGCGAGCCTTCGTCGGTTGTTTGGAGTGTTGAGGAATGGTTGATGGAGATTTAGCCAGATGCGGTTTGGGGGAGGCTTAGCTGAGGATCCACTGCGGCTCCCGGGTCTTGCAGATCCCCCGGTCTCCATATGGGATAGGAGGATGATGACTATGGGGGGAGATAACCTTTAACAAGAGGGAGGGAGGGTGGGATGCAGAAAACGTGAGCGAGCCGAGGTTTAGAGTGGGTAGGTATTCATAGGAGTGTGGCCGGAAGTGGGCGAGTGGCTGAGGTGTGGTCCTGCTCCTGAAATTCAGCTAAGGTCTATCTCCAATTCACAAGCCGGAGCGAGCCTTCGTCAATTGTTTAGAGTGTTGAGGAAAGGTTGATGGAGATTTAGCCAGATGCGGTTTGGGGGAGGCTTAGCTGAGGATCCACTGCGGCTCCCGGGCCTTGCAGATCCCCAAAATAAGTCCCCCTGGGGAGCAGGTTGCCTGCTCGTGCGCTGGCGTGGGAAGATGGGTTGTCGACAGTGGAGTTCTGCTGGTCGATGGTCGGCAAAATCAAGTAAGGATTTGTGGGTTGAAAGACTGCGTTGGATATGATGTTGGACGGGTGTCTGCAGGAGGGCTGGACTTCTGGAATGAGAAATGAGAAAGCCATGGCGTTGCGGTGGCCCAGACGTGAGCTGCATCGAGAACACGCCCTTGACGGACGGGTGTCGCGTCATTTGATTGGGTAAACGACTGCTAGGTTGTCAGGAGTTTAAGAGATGGACTTGCTGGGCCATCTGTAGCCCCACGTAATGGCTGTGGCTACTATTGGTCAGATTTCGTAGCATGAGGGGAAACGACTTGGCATCTGCTTGCGAGATCCGAGGCTGGTCTACGGAAAACGTCTTCCGTCGTGGAAACCCCCCAAAGACGGCAGAGGGAGCCGCATCGTTGTGTTGACCAATTGTGTGGGTCCATCGCTGGAAGTGGACGGGGTGGGGGCACCGGCATCCCGGTGTCGGGTGTCCCGGTTACGGCGACTTGCTGTGGTTGCTGGAAGTGGGAGGCGGTGGGCACTGGCATCCCGGTGCCAGGTGTCCCGGCTACGGCAACTTGCTGTGGTTGCTGGAAGTGGGAGGCGGTAGCACTGGCATCCCGGTGCCAGGTGTCCCGGTTACGGCAACTTGCTGGGTTTTCTGAAAGTAGGCGGCGGGGGGCACTGGCATCTCGGTGCCAGGTGCCTCGGCTTAAGGCGGCATGCTGTGGCTGCTGGAAGTAGAAGTAGGCAGCCCGTGGGGGGGGGGGGCGCTGGCGTCCTGCGTTCCGTTGTTGCTTTACGTTCCGTTGTTGCGTGGCTGCGTTCCGTTGTTGCGTGGCTGCGTTCCGTCGTTGCGTGGCTGCGTCACGTTGCTTGCTGCGTCACGTTGCTTGCTGTGTTGCTGAGTTACGTTGCTGCGTTACGTTGTTGCGTTACGTTGTTGCGTTACGTTGTTGCGTTACGTTGTTGCTGCGATACGTTGTTGCGTGGCTGCGTTGCAAGGCTGCGTTACGTTGCTGCGTTCCGTTGTGTCGTTGCTGCGTTCCGTTGCTGCGTTCCGTTGTGTTGTTGCTGCATTCCGTTGTGTCGTTGCTGGGTTCCGTTGCTGCGTTCCGTTGTGTCGTTCCGTGACTGCGTCGTTGCTTGCTGCGTTCCGTGACTGCTGCGATGCGTGGCTGCGTCGTTGCGTGGCTGCGTCGTTATGTGTTCAGTTGTTGCTGCGTTCCGTTCCATTCCGGCATTGCTGCGTTCCGTTCCGTTCCAGCGTTGCTGCGTTCCGTTCCATTCAGGCGTTGCTGCATTACGTTACATTCCGGCGTTGCTGCGTTACGTTCCGGCGTTGCTGCGTTACGTTCCGGCGTTGCTGCATTACGTTCCGGCGTTGCTGCGTCGTTGCGTGGCTGCGTTGCGTGGCTGCGTTCCGTTGTTGCTTGCTGTGATCCGTTGCTGCGTTGCGTTGCTGCGATTCGTTGTTGCTTGCTGCGTTCAGTGGCTGCGTTGTTGCGTGGCTGCGTGGCTGCGATTCGTTGTTGCGTTGCGGCGTTCCGTTGCTGCGTTCCGTTCCGTTGGCGCTTAGAGGGGGGGACAGCTTAGAGGGGGGGGGATAGAGGAAAGAAGACCTGGCAACCCGGTGCCTGGGTATAGGCAGAAGAAGGGTGGTGTAAGGGAACAGCGAAGGGACAGATGGGTGAATCCGGCCAGGAGGTGGGATGGAATACTGTGGAAATTGAAGGGAGGAAGAGAAACTCGGCATCTCGTTGCCGCTATGGAAAGTTGAGTTTGCCTGAGGTAGTGGAGGGGGATGAGAGGTGACACGCTGCAACCTGGCAACCCGGAACTTTGTGGGTTGGAGGGCGGAGCTTGGGGGTGCTGGTGGCGTCACGGTCGTTGGCGTTACGTCGGTGTGTTTTGGATGTAGGTACGTTTCTTTTTTCCTGACGTGACTTTAGGAAAGTTGTGAGGAGTTGGGACGGTTTTGCTTTGTTGCTTCGATGCTCTTAGCAGGCGGACTATGGTCCAGTTGGAGATCTCGGCTGGTGCGTCTTCGATGGGGGACCTGGCTGGAGCGCGGCGGGGTGGCGGAGTCTTTGAGCGTGGCGTGCCGGGTAGCCGGAGTCGTCTTCGTATTGTCGGATTCTGGAGGGTGGATGCAGCTGGTCGGCGTGGTAGAGATCGGCGGGTTTGGCTGCGTTGAGCTGCCTGGACCCTCTTGGTGGCGGTTGGCGGTGTCTCGTGGGCGGCAGGTCGAGTGCTTCCCTGGGCTGTACGGGTGGTCTCTGGGGAGGCGAATTGATGGATGGCAGGTCCATGTTTTAGGCGAGGTAAGTTCTTTATTTTTGTTTTCTCTGCGTGGCGTTCCGGTTGCGAACGCAGAAAACGCGAGCGAACCGAGGCTTAGAGTGGGTAGGTATTTATAGGAGTGTGGCCGGAAGGGGGCGAGTGGCTGAGGTGTGGTCCTGCTCCTGAAATTCAGCTAAGGTCTATCTCCAATAAAGGCAGGATTCTGAGGATGACTCCTTAGCTTTGGCATCTCGTGCACTGTGGGCTTAGGAGTTACAGTGTGGTTGGTAGCTGTGATGGTTGTTGCAAAGCTACTTATTTTGATGTTATCCCTGGGTAGTGGTTTGCTACTATTTATAGCCATTATTAAGGTGTTTGGTCGTGCATCGGAAATATCGCCAAAAAGTGGACGAGACAAGATTTTGACTTGTTTCTCCAGAAAGTTCACAATATCTGGGAACAGGGCACTGTAGCCTCATCGTTCTTCTATCTTGCAAGCTGCAGACCTCCATCTTTCCCGCAGCTTTTGACCACTTCATTATGACGTGCCTCATATGTGATGGAACGTTCATCTCCTCCATGTATTTTATCTCCGCCATAGCGTTGCAGCATCCTCTTAGAAACAGAGCAAATTCCTGCAGTGTTTGGACATCCTCGTCTTAACAACAGGCCATCCAAATGATTTGTCCACATAAGCTGTTGCTATTCTGTGTTCATTGACAAAGTGTTCTTTCAAAAGTTATTTTGCTCTTTGATATCCTTGTTGTGTTGTCATATGTAGGCAGCTTCGCACCAGCTCTCTAGGCTGCCCCCTGGTGTATTGCTTCAGAAGATACAAACAATCTTGATAACTGCTGGTTCTCTCTTCAATACAATGTTCAAAAGTTCCAATGAAGGAAATATACTTCAATGGATCACCGTCAAATATGATTGTCTCTTTGTGGTAAAGAAGCTGACATTTGCTGTTGCACAAGCATTGTGGTGATTTCATTCTGCCTTTGCATGATTTCACAAATTGCATCCTGGTCAACCGCATTTTGCACTGGTGATGTGTTCTGTGCAGATTGAAGCCTGCGTAGCTACCGTCCTGAGCGATGCAGCTGTGGAGGCTGTGTACACATTCTGAGACTCCTGCCTTAGAGTAGTCGTGTGAGACAGTTCCATGCCGTTGTACTTGGTCCTGTAGATCTGTTTGGATATTTACATTTGGTCACACAACACGTGTAGATGAAAAAGGTGGCGCTCTTGAGCCTTGATCCGAAGTCAGTGTTCATTTTTGGCACAAATGCATTTGCCTTTGGGTTGAATTCAAGTCTTTGCTCCTTTAGTCCTTTGCTCACTAATTTGAATGGGCCTTTCCTCCAACATCACTGCCTTCCAACACAGAAAGTCTTGCAGCAGCAGCGGCTCTCTGTGTATCGAGATCCAGTTGTTCCCTCATTTTCCTCAGTTTTTCCTCTTGTGCCTCGAGGTCATGTCTCTTTTGCAGAGCAGCAACTTGCTCCATTAAAGCTGCTTTCTCGGCCTTCGCCTTTATGCATGCAGATGGAATACTTGAAACAGATGATTTACCTTGACTTCTTCTGCATGACCTTTTGCTTGACACATTAGACACACTGTCTGCAGGATTAATGTTATCTTGGCACTCAGAATTTGCATTTTCAAAATCATAATCTGCATCATCATGAAGTACAACTCCATTTCCCTTCAGCCATGTTGATATTTCTTCAATAAATATATCATTGACAGCTTTTTTAGAATGAAACCATGCTTCTTGCTTTCTCAGCTCCTCAGATAGAGGAAATTCAGTGAGCAATGTGTTATGGAGTAACGGAGACATTTTCCTTGGAAGCCAAGAGTGTTGTGATTTTTGTCTTTATTTTGCCTGCTTGTACAAAATTGCATTTCCTTTCCTTATGAAGCCTTTCCATCACCATTGAGATTCCTTTCAAAGTTAACTTTCTCGTTCTTTTTTCAGTGGCATCACATTTTATTTCTGTGGGTTCAGTTTCAACAGTATCACGATGCATATCATCCATTTTCAACAAATTGTTTTATGAGAGGCGCTTCAACTTCTGCTGCGCTATGTTGAGAACGTGCGCACAGCCTGTCCACTTTGTTTGTCCACACAACACACTCGTGATGATTTTCCTTCGAATTGCTTGAAATCATAAAAAGTCCACACAATCGATAATGACTTGAATTTGATACAGCGTAATCCTCAGAGCAGCCCACTGCCGTGTGTACAGCGCATTACCGTTTGACAAGAAATGTCAAAGATCCATACAGGAGTCTGTACTAACCGGGGATCTCCTTCGCCCGGTGTCTGATTTTCCTTCCTTTTCGTGGTGATGATCGATCCACCCTCCTTCGGAAGTCAAGTGGATAGCCCCTGCAGCGCTGCCTTCCAAGTGTGTGTGTTCCAAATGATTTCACTTCTCCAGGTGAGATCGGGTTTTTACTTTTGTTGTGACTGATTCCAGCAACTAGCCACTCGGCTGGGTGCGGGAGAAGATCGTGTTCCTTACTCACCTTGACAAAAATATTCCAGGCTCTTTCACTTCCCAGATAGCAGTCAGTTCTGGGCCGACTCTGGCTGTCCTCCACCAGTGTCGGCTGACTGACGGACAGATTATCTGTGTATTTGACAGAATTAGTCCAGAGGTGGACGTAGCATATGTTGGTAGTAAAGCTATTACTGGGCCAAAGGTTGTTACATAGGTCATGGCCCAATACTATGCTGTTAGTTTTTGGCCCACAACACTGACTGAATGCAACTTGCTGTGAAGTATACATGTCGTTGCTGGGCCAGAACCGATTACACCAACATCATCCGGCATTTTTTTATGCAAGGTGCAACAGGGAAGAGGACATTGTTTTAACTACAGCCTGTCCCGAATTGACGCACTCATGTCTACATTTCACAAAATGCAATTGTCTTGTCCAACCAACTGCCAGTTAAATACACATTATAAAATAGCACATCTACCTAGTTTTTATTCCATTAGTTTGTATTTAGTCAATCACAGTCGTAAAAGAAAGTAAAGATTATCGTGTGAAATCCTTCGGAGGACACCAGCAAACGGCACCGCCCGTGCGGGAGACCCTTTTAATTATACCAAGTGCTCCTCAAAACCTCGACGTGATCTGGAATCGACAGTCTGTGTCACATTCTCTCAGGTTTAGCTAAGACTCAAGCACAGACACAGACACTGGAGACGAGGTGAAGTTCGAAATAAGGTTTTTTACTTGTCACCCAAAAAAGTCATAAACAAAAACTAAAAGCGACTCCAAAAGGGAGTGGGCAAAAATCCAAACTGAATACAAAAAGTAAAGGCACAAACCAGGAGCAAACACGAGTACCAAACGCTGGAGCACGGAGCAGACACGAGGGGGACACAATGCAGGAACAGACAGGGGACCGAACAAGGACGATCTGACAACCAGAACAGGGAAAGCAGGGGAGTATGTGTGGGGTGATGAGAAGATTGAAGGCAGCTGGGTGGACTGGGCAGGTGAGTAGGATGCAATCAGGGGAAACACACACAGAGACAGAGACACAGGAACACAGGGGGCAAAGCCTAAACCGTGACAGTCTGCCTTCAGTGCACAGTGAATTTCATCAGTTGTCAGTCCACTATCGGTGAGTCCAAACATATTCATTAAAAATATATATTTTATTTCCCACAATCAAAAGGTTTGTCTGTTAGTAGTGCGCGCTGTGTTTAAACTGCAGTTTCGATCCCTATTCTTTCTCAGCTGAAATTTTATTAGCGGCAGCTACTCTTGCTAGCTAGTTCAGTAGTTAGTCAGGTTTCCACTTAGGAGTCAGAATTTCAGAGTTTTTCTCATCGAAATAGAGGGAAGGTCTGTTAAGGGGCTGTAGGTTTTTCATAGAGAAAAGCTCTCATTTTAGAAGCTGATTATCTTTTTAACGTCAAACTCACTACCTCATTAAAACCTGCCGGTGTCATGCCAAAATGTGATCGTCTGCCAGGAACTGACCGTCGTTTGAGACACCAGTTAGCTCACGATTATTTAGTTTGTCATCAGTAAAATTCAATACTTGTGAATCAAAAATGAAGGTTAAGGCATTAAGTAAGCAGAGGGCTACTTGATTTGGCATGACTTATATTATAAAATGCTAACCTTTACATGATAATTGCTTTATTTTCTTAGTTGACGACATTGACAAATTTGGCGGCAAATGTACTTAAATCAAATGTAATCCTGCTGGAAGGGTGCGGGCCACATACGATGTACCGCCGACGGCCCGGTAGTAAGTAACACAATGTGGGCCTGTTGTGGAAAGTTGGCACGAGAGGGAAAGACGTTCTGCCAGTGATTGTTTGTTATGGTTAGGAATAGCATTAGGGATAGGGATGTTTTTAACACCAGTTACAGAAAATAAAATGCAAGTAGTTTAAATATTAATGTAATTTGATAATCTTCCAGATAGTCAGAACATTTCATTGAAAGCTGTACATGTATAGTTAAATGTGTAAACGTGTCTAGTCATGCAACTCAGCAGGCAGGCTACAAAAATGATCGCAGGACTTTCTCATAGGATTTAAAACTTCATTAAAAAAGTGCACATCTGCAATTTTGGTCATACATTTTCAACTAATTTGCATATACATTGTCTTTACAGATTCCTTTGTCCTTTCCTATTTAGTGACAGTGATTAGACCTCTAAAAATGGATAGAAGACAAGTGAGAAAGCGAGCTCTAAAAAGAATCCAAGCCATGATGGCATCTGTTCAGAGTGAAGGAAAAGGAGGCTGCAGAGGTTATAGGTCAGGTTTATCAATCTGATGCAGAATCAGACTCAGATGGCCAGACAGGTGACGTGAATATAAATGCTTGTGAGGGTTCACAGGTTCATCAGTCTGATGATGGAGAGTCAGATGCAGATGGACAATCAGATGTCTTGGATGGGAATAATTCTGAGAATTCCTTAAAGACTTCTTTAGGGCTGCAACAATGAATCGATAAAATCGATAAAATTAGATTATTAAAAGAGTTGGCAACGAATTTCATTATCGATTCGTTGTGTCACGCGACTATTACACCACTCAATAAGTCGTGGAGATGTTTGAGTATAAAAAAAAAAAGTTGAGTTGAGCGCAGAGCAGAGCGGAGCTAACAATGGTGTCAAAAAAGAAGGTTGAGATCCCAGGAAAGCTGCCTTAAATGAAGGAATACAGTTCGATATGAAAGTAGGCTTAAAGGGACACAAAGCATATACTTATAGTTAAAGGATGAAATCTAGTAATCATTTTAAAGCAAGTATGTATAACATAAGAATAATGAAGTGATTTAACAAATGTAAACTGATAATAATAATGTATGTGTAACTGAGTAAAGTGAAGTCTGTGTGTGTGAGGAAAGAGCTGATGTAAGCAGGGTGGGGGCCTTAAAGGATGAGATCATAACAGATGTTGGGGTGTTGTCTGAACATATCCACGGGTGTAACCTGAAACACGCTTGAACATTCAACGCGGGAGCCACCCAAGTGCTCCACGGAGGAAACACTGGACCTCGCTCAACAACCGTATCGGAGGACTTCGTCTCTGTTCACGGAAAGAAGACAGCCGTTCCAGGACAAAGATTGAAAGACGGAGATTTTCCTCTCCCCCCTGTTTGACTTTAACAACCGGACAACAGATGGACGCAGCCGCCCTAAAGACTTTGTACTGAGCCTGAGGGATCGCTGAACGGACTTCGTTGGCCGCGCAGGAGGAGCCGAAGGTTCGGCCGGACCTTCGCTCCTGAAAACCCCAAAAGGACTTTTTATTACATCGTGAATCCAGCTCCACCGAGCCGCCTCGGCATCGAAAATTAATGATTATAACCTAAGAAGAAATTGTAACCTGATCGAATCAAGTATAGTATTATTTTATGTGAGCTGTAGCTGTGCCCCTGCTAATATATCCTGCAATAAATATCTAATCTGCATTTAAAGTAAATTTCTCAAGAGAATTCATTTGCTAAAGTAGTAGAAGTTCCTTGTGGCAGTAAAAGGTTAAATCCATTGTATGATTTACAACAAGAGTTCTTAATGGTTATCCTAGTGACCGGTCCACTTAAACAGTCCCTTACGGTTTTAGTTGTAATCCTAGCCGTTAAAACCTAACCTGGCAATTTACCAAGAGCCCGGATCCAGAAGAGGAAAGCTGCCATAACTGACGCGACTAGGTAGAAGCGCCCGGCCAGGGTGGCCCCTCGGCCGAGTGCACGTTACCAGTGGAAGCAGGGTAGACGTCAGGAGTAACGGTAGTTAGCAGAAGCCAGGCGAGTTTCCTCGACAGAACACCAGCTCGCCAATCTTTTAATAGAGAGCTGAGTCAGTAGGTAGCCCCGTATCGGGCCAGTGAAAACCCCTGGATCTAACAATGGCTAACGATGACAGATATCCCATGTTGGCCAGGCTAGCCAAGTCTTACCTATGTATCCCTGCCACCTCAACACTATCTGAGCGGCTGTTTTCTGCAGCAGGAAACATAGCCTCCAAGAAAAGAGCGAGCCTGAGCCAGGAGCATGTGGACATGCTCACATTTTTGCATTGCAAAGTGTCTGAACAAAGGGAGTGAGAGAGAGAGTGAGTGCGTGTGTGTCTCAGTGTGAGAGTTTGTGAGTGTGTGCGTCTGTGAGTGTGAGAGTTTGTGCGTCTGTGAGTGTAGTGTAGAGAACAAGTTCTGACGTTCAAACAAATCCTGTTAAGTTTTCTGATTTGTATTTTTCTTTATTTTTTATAAATTATTTATTGTTCTGACAGCTCAGGTCCCTTTAAACAAAAATATACATCTTTTTGTGCACTTTATTTAAAAAAGCCTATATATTTGGCAGATGTAAAGCATACATGTGTATGTTTTTTGTGTTAGTCCATTTTTTTTAATTTTTTTTTTATTATTACTTTAACAGCTCAGGGATGTTCAAGGAGCAACCTGTTTGTGCACTTTCTGAAGAGTTTTTGCACTGTCAGTTCTGTTTTTGAATAAAGGGTTGGAAATTAATGCTTTTTTGTTTTTTTATCCGATTCATCGATTAATCGAAAAAGAATCGCCAGATTAATCGATTATTAAAATAATCGTTAGTTGCAGCCCTAGACTTCTTTGTGTGACTGGGCTGTGAACTTTAATGTCTCTTTGGTTGCTCTAACTGCACTCCTGACTATCTTGAGAATGTATCATCCTTTGCTCCCCAAGGATGCTAGAACTCTTCTCACAACCAAAACTGTATATGTTCAAAGTCTAGGTGGTGGTAAATACTTTTACTTTGGAAGACTATAATCACTTAGTAAAACCTTTAACCCTTTAACTCCTTGCTCTACAGTTTGGTAGAGCACATTTTGAGTCACTATATCTTATTAAATAATGTATTGACTTTAACTTAACCTGATTGAGCCATCTCTACCACTTGGTTGAGGTCTCTTCTCATAAAGAAATCCACTAGATGTCACTGTTTCTTTAAGGGGTAGGCCTTCTTAACTTGCCTCTTGACAGGAAGTTAGCAAGACACATTTTCTCCAGACATGTGGAACGGTTGATTTATCACTTTATGGTAAACGTAGTGATTCTGAGATAATAAATGTCGTTTTTTTGACATATTGACATATTTTGGGATAATAACATATTACTAGCATTATAACAGTGCACGTTTGTAATTGTAATTTTTTTTCCTTTCTGGTTTACAAACAAAAGATGGATGCTAAATCTTTTTACGGAGCAAGGCCATGCAATTTTTGGGCACTTCTACCAGAAAATCCTCAAGACTGATGCTGATCTGAGTGATGAAGATGACCATATTGACGATCCTGATTATCAGCCCATGCTTGCTGAAGAGAATGGGGACACTTCTTTTGAATCCATGGATGAGGAGGAGGTTGCCTCAACAAGCACATCTTCTACACTGCCTCCTCGTAAGAAGAGCAGAAAAGGAAAAGGGAAGAACGCCTTAAAAACTCTTTCCTTGGAGGAGCCAGAGGACACACCTGACCCAACTTCTCCCTCACGCACAAACAAAGGCACAAGGAGAATCTGGAAGCTTGAAGACATTGAGGAATTCCAGGTTCCTGAATCAATATTTGAACCCCCTGAGGCTGTAAAGACACCCTTCCAGTACTACAAAATGCTCTTCACTGACCAAATGATTGAACATATTACTTATCATACCAATCTGTACTCTGCCCATGAGTTCGGGGATCCAATCAAGACTAGCCCTGAAGAGATTGACGATTTCCTGGCAATACTACTCTTCATGGGTGTGTTCAACTTCCCATCCATGGAGGACTACTGGCACCACGAGTCACGTTTTGATCTGATAGCTGATATCATGCAGAAGAAGCAATTCCAGCTGTTACGCCGGTACATCCATTTTAATGATAATCAGCAGTGCAACAACAGTCCAGACAGATTTTACAAAATCCGCCCCCTCTTTGATATGCTTCGTGAGCAGTGTCTCTTGATCCCATCCACTTACAAGCACAGTGTCGATGAGGTCATGGTGGCATATAAAGGCACAAGGGCTGGCACTCTCCGCCAATATATTGCCAACAAGCCAGACAAATGGGGATTTAAATTGTTCTGCCGGGCCAGTTCATCTGGCATCATCCATGACCTACTGCTCTATCAAGGGGCATCCACATTCTTCAATGTTGCCCTAAGTGAGGAGGAGCAGGGGCTACTCCTAGGAGCCAAAGTGGTGACAACCTTATGCAAAACCATAACACAGCCACGTCTTTCTGTCGTCTTCTGTGACAACTACTTTACCAGTTTCGACTTGGTACAGAAGCTGAACGCAAACTTGGGTGTCAAGTGCATCGGCACTGTCCGACTAAACCGCATTGGTGGAGCTACCTTGATGACAGACAAATAACTGATGAAGAAAGGACGTGGAGCTTTTGATCACAGGTCTGCTGAAGGGGTGATCGCAGTGAAATGGTATGACAACAAATGTGTCAACCTTCTGAGCAATGCCTGTGGGATCATGCCTCTTTAAACTGTCAAACGGTGGAGCAAAGGGGCCCGTGCAAAGATTACTGTCCCGTGCCCATCACTCATTCCGGCCTACAATCAGCATATGGGAGGCATTGATCTGTCTGACATGCTGGTACACCTGTACAAGACCCCAGCCAAGTCAAGGTGATGGTACATTCCCCTGTTTGGATACATCCTTGACCTGTGCATCTCAAATTCCTGGCTGGTCTACAAGAGGGATTGTGGCCTACTGAATGAGAAACCAATGCCTCTCAAAAGATTCCGCCTGGCAGTCGCCCACAGTTTGATGAGAGTCAACAAGCCAGCACCCAAAGTTGGCAGACCATCGACCTGCTCTCCACCACCTCAGAAGAAATGTTACACCCCAAGACCCTCACAACCACAACCAGATGTGCGTTATGACAACTGTGGACATTGGCCCCTTCACTGTGACAAGCGTGGGAGGTGCAACCTGTGTCCAAAGGGTGTGTCGAGATGGAAATGTCAGAAATGCAATGTTTTCCTGTGTTTGAATGCAAACCAGCAATGCTTTGCAGCATACCATCAGAAGTAAAGTAGCTATAATGCTCAAAAAACATTTGTGCTGTTGAAACACTGCACAGATGAGGTGTTGAGACTGAAATGTTAGAAATGCAATGTTTTTCTATGTTTTGCAATGTTCCCTTGTTTGAATCAAAAACAACATAGCATATCACCAAAAATCGGAAGTGTGAAGTGTATCAAACATTTATGCTGTTTATTACTTTATTAATCATTTTGTAATTCTTTTGAATAATTCTACTATATTGGTATTTGTATGTATTTTGGTACTTTTACCATAAAGTGACCTCTCAACCGTTTGGTAGAGGCCTGTATTTAAAAAACTGTGGGGTCTGTTGGAAATTGTTTTTTGAATTGTTGTTATAACTGCCCCAAAGAAATCAAAAATGCAAAGGAATAATTTTTCCATTACTTTTTTCTTAGTGAGGATATTAAAGGGTTAAAATAGTTTGCTGGACATGTGTTTAGATTGCAGTTTAACATTGATGGATTACCACTGTTCAAAAGTTCTAAAATCCAGTTCTGGCCTGTTTTAGGTTTATTTCAGGGTCATACAAAAGAACCAGTTATTCTTGTCCTCTTTTGTGGGACCTCAAAGCCATCCTCACGAAGTGACTATTTCAGAGATCTGGTTAATGAAATTAAAATACTTGGCAAGGGCTTTATCATAAAGAGTAAGCATTTTTCCCTCAGGTTGAGCTCTGTTATTTAGATGCTCCGGCTCAAGCTTTTATTAAGGGGATTAAGGCACACACTGGATATCTAGGATGCAATAAATGCATTCAGACAGGGGTTTGGATCAATCATAGGATGACTTTTCCAGAGGTCAATAGTCCTTGCAGAACTGATACATCCTTTATCAGTATGTCTGACGAGGGACACCACACTGCAGTTTCCCCCTTGACAGGTTTAAATATTGGGATGGTAACATGCTTTCCACATGATTATATGCATCTAGTTTGTCTTGGTGTCATTAGAAAACTGTTAGATCTGTGGCACATGTCAGGACCTGTTCGTTGTCGAATCTCTGCTCATCAGAGTGAACTGATTTCAAATGCACTAATGTGCTTGAAAGATTCAATTCCAGTTGACTTTGCTCGAAAGCCTAGACATTTATCAGAGAGACAAAGGTGGAAGGCAACAGAGCTAAGGCAGTTTTTATTGTACACTGGTTCTGTGGTCCTCCGTGATGTGGTTGCAGTTCCATTATATCAAAATTTTATGCTGCTATCTGTGTCCATTTTTATCTTGTCAAGTTCAACATTGTGTCTGGCCTTAAATGATTTTGCCCATGGTCTTCTTGTGTCATTTGAGCAACATTGTAGTCAGTTGTATGGTCCAGAGCATGTTGTTTATAATATCCACGGACTAACGCATCTTTGTGAGGATGTAAGGTTACATAGAAACCTGAACTTAATATCTGGTTTTCCATTTGAGAACTACTTAGGGCAGATCAAGAAAATGATAAGAACTCCACACCATCCTTTGTCTCGGGTCATTCGAACACTCTCAGAAATGAACAGTTCCGTCAGAATTGACAAAATGCAGGGAAAGGGGACTTTACGTAGAGAGCACTGTGACGACCCCTCCCTTCCACCAGGGGTCTGTGTCCTGTTTTCTCCTCAGTTGTCTTCCAGGATGTTAATCGGCCACTGATGGGTGACACCTGAGCTTTGGGTTGGTCCCAGCTATAAAGGCTGCCCCTCTTCTTTGGCTGTGGGCTCCTCTCTGCGCCTCTCCTCCCTGCCTCCTGTTTGGAGGATCTGGCTGCTGCCTTGTTTTGATTGTTTTTTTATTTAGTTAGTTACTTTCAATAAATATCTATTTATTACTTTTTTTATTACTTCTATTTATTTATTGTTGCAGCCTTTTGAGCCGGGTCGTGACATATGGGGGGCTCGTCCATTTCTGATTGACCCGGTGTCTGCATTGATTTAATATCAGTATCAGCTGTAGCATGGTAGGCTGTGTGCCATGTGGGCAGCGGTTGCGCAATCTGTTTGTTTGGGAGACATGGACGAGTTTGGTGAGTCGGCTGTTTTCCTGTGTTTGGTTTTTGTTAGCAGCTGTAGTGATTAGTGTTCCTGAGGAGTGTGTTTGTGTCACTGAGCATGTGTCATGCTGGTGATTTTTGCGGAACAGAGTTTGGGTGGTCCTGTATACACGGTGAGGAAATTGCTGTTGTTCTGTCCCTGTAGGCTGAAGAGCGGACTCCCTTTGGAGGTCATTTGGGGGGGGGGGGAGGGGGGTTTCTGTAGTGTGGTATGAAAGTGGTTAGAGCAGTTGTCTCGGGGGCACGTCCGAGGCTGCAGGTGGGTGGCCAATTCATGGTTGCTTTACCGAGCCTGCGGGTTTTAGTGCATAAGTACCCACCACAAGTTGCACCTGAAGACTAGGGGGAGTTTACTTAGTCTCTGGATAGGCAGTCAGAGGGACAGGGCGGCAGTGATGTTAGCTGTGTAAGGGCTGCTCTTGCTGTTAGGTGTTAAATTCTGTACGGATCAGCTTGTTTTGTGTTCAGGCAGTCAAAAGTTGTTTCCTCTGTTTGGCTTCTGTGGAGGAGTTATTGGAACCCTGTTCGTTGGTGTCAGGTTTGAGTTGGATTCTGTTGGTCCTAAGCTTGCAGCGGTTGCTGTTCCTGGTTTTAATGAGGGAAACTAGTTTCTGGTGTTTTATTACAGGAGCTGATTAAACTTACGATCGGGCTGGATAATCGGATGCGGCAGAGGCGACGTGAGAGGAACTAAAGGTCCCAAGGGGCATCGCCCTTGACGACATCCTCTTCCAGCTTCCGCCCTCGTGCTCCTGCGTCAGCCTATCAGGCTCCCAGTTCGTTCCCCTCTTCCACCTCAGAGGTGGAGCCTATGTAGCTCGGCCGTGCTCACCTTTCGCCACAGGAGAGAGATATGCGGATCAGAGCGGGCGAGTGCCTGTACTGGGACATTCCATTTCCTCCTGTCCAGTTCGGTCAAACGGGGGAGCTCGCCAGTAATGGTTGGGATACTGGTGAGCGGACCCGAGCCTTCTCTCAACTCCCTACCAAGACTGTTGTTGCCTGCGTCTCTCTCTCTGCACTCTTGCTCTCTCTCAGCTTTGGTGGACTCTGGAGCAGAACAAAATTTCATGGACACAGAATTTATAGCCAGAGCCCAGATTCCCTTAGAGATGCTAGAGTGTCCGCTAGTGGTCAATGCCCTAGATGGCAGCTTCCTGGCCAGAGTCACTTACCGAACCCAGCCGCTGCGGCTCATCCTGTCCGGTAATCACAGAGAGAGACTTCAGTTTTATGTTTTTCCTTCTCTGCAAAACCCCCTAGTTCTGGGCCACCCTTGGCTCACCAAGTTCCCTTCCAGTCGGTTATATAACCTGTCTAGACCTGAGAAGGCATCCATAGAGGAGTACATCTCACAATCTTTGAAAGCTGGAATCATTCGCCCGTCCTCATCACCACTCGGAGCCGGATTCTTCTTTGTCACTAAGAAGGATAAGAGCCTCCGGCCCTGCATTGACTATCGGGGTCTGAACAGCATCACCACCCAGAACAGTACCCTCTGCCACTGATTAATTCTGCATTTGAACCCCTGTCTGGAGCCACGATCTTCACCAAGCTTGACCTTCGCAATTCATACCACCTTGTGCGGATCCGAGCAGGGGATGAGTGGAAGACAGGGTTCAACACCCCCCTCGGTCACTTTGAGTACTTGGTCATGCCGTTTGGACTAACCAATGCCCCCGCAGTTTTCCAGGCATTGGTAAACGACGTACTCCGGGACCTCCTGAACCGTTTTGTGTTTGTGTACATAGATGATATCCTCATCTATTCTGCGGACCTTCAGGAGCATCAGCGCCACGTTCGGTTGGTCCTCCAGTGCCTACTGGAGAATAAGCTGTTTGTGAAGGCAGAGAAATGCGAGTTCCATGTGAGTTCAGTTCCTGGGATTTATCATTGACAAGGATCAAGTGAGGACGGATCCAGAAAAGGTCAAGGCTGTAACTGAATGGCCAACTCCCTCCTCCCGGAAACAGCTCCAACAGTTTCTGGGGTTTGCCAACTTCTACTGCTGATTCATCAGGAACTACAGTAAGCTAGCAGCCCCCCTCACTGGGCTCACCTCTTTCTTCCAAGACCATATTCGTATGGACACCGGAGGCCGGTCTGGCATTCCAACTCCTCAAGGAACGGTTCTCCTCCGCCCCCATCCTGATTCAGCCCGACGACACCCGACAGTTCTTTGTTGAAGTGGACGCCTCCGACACAGGCGTGGGGGCCATCCTGTCACAACGTTCGGACTCTGACTCTAAGCTTCGCCTACTATTCCCGCCGGTCGAACCCGGCAGAGAGAAATTACGACGTTGGAAACCGGCAACTGCTGGCAATTAAGCTGGCTCTCGAAGAGTGGAGACACTGGCTAGAGGGGGCTGTTCATCCGTTCGTGGTCTGGATGGACCATAAGAACCTGGAGTACCTTCGGACGGCCAAGCGGTTAAACTCTCGCCAGGCTCGGTGGTCACTATTCTTCGCGCATTTTGACTTTTCCATCTCCTACCGCCCAGGTTACAAGAATACCAAGCCTGACGCTCTCTCTCGCCAGTTCTCTCCCGAGGGTCACTCCTCCAGTCCTGGTACCATCCTCCCTGCAACCTGTGTGGCAGCCTCTCTCACCTGGGAGATCGAATCAGTGGTGCAGGACACTCTCCGGACCCAGCCAGACCCCGGAGGCGGGCCTCCTGGCCTCTTTGTTCCCCTGTCCGCACGCTCCCAAGTGCTCCAGTGGGCGCACACCTCTTCTTTTTACAACACTCTGCAACTAAACTAAACCTAATTTCAGTATATCTTTATAGACCAAGTAGCCGGCTTCAACAAACTGCCAACACTTATCTGACGGATAGTGAGGATGAGTCAGGGCTACAGCAGCATTACAATGGTTTACCTGATGCGATATGAGATATCAGCAAGCCATGTCAGACCAGAGAAGTTGTAGGGTCACGATATACCTGCACCCTGGGGTCATTTGAGACCAGATAATTAAGTGGGATCATGTTAGACCACAGAAATGAGAGGGTAACATCAGACCAGGGAATTAAGAGGACTCACATCAGACCAGCGAAATTTAAAGGGTCAAGTTAGACCAGAGAAATGAATGGGGTCACGTTAAAACAGAGAAAAGACATAGTCACATTAAAACAAGAATTAAGAGGGGTTACATTAGACTAAAGAAATGAGTGGAGTCACGTTAGACCAGATAATTGAGTGTCTGCTTAGACCAGAAAAATGACACGGTCACATTAGACCAGATATATGAAAAGGGATAGTTAGACCAGAGATATGTGAAGGGTCACGCTAGACCGGAGAAATTAATGGTTGACGTGAGACCAGAGATGTGAGCAAGTCATGTGAGACAAGATAAATTAATTGAAAGGGGTCACTTTATACCAGAGAAATGAGCGGGTCATGTTAGACCAAAAAAAAATGATAGGGGTCACGTTATACCAGAGAAATGAGATTTGTCAGGTTAGACCAGATAAATGAGTAGGTCACAGTAGACCAGATAAATGAGGGTGTCATGTTAGATCAGAGTAAAAGGTAGGATCAATCAAGACTTATCGTCTTGAGGAAGCTTAGATCTTTTGATATAAGCATAAACCTTTTTCATGTTTTTCATCAGGGAATCTTAACTAGTGTCCTCTTCTATGCTCTGCTCCGCTGGGGGGGGGGGGGGGGGGGCTGCATCACTGCGGATGATAAAAACACAATCAATAAGATCATCAGTAAGGCTGGCTCAGTGATTGGCCTTACCTCAGACTGACTTGAAGTCACTGTAGAAAAGAGAACAAGGGCCAAGTTTAAAACAACTGTTCAGAAAGCCATCCATTACACTGTGTTTAATGGACTCAGAAGCTCATTCAGTGAGCAACTAAGGATACCTCAGTGTTCCACTGAACGACTCGGAGGGTCTTTTGTTCCAGCAGCATCCATCCATCCATCCATTTTCCTCTGCTTATCCGGGGTCGGGTCGCGGTGGCAGCAGGCCAAGCAGGCTGACCCAGACCTCCCTCTCACCGGCAACATGTTCCAGCTCATTCTGGGGGATCCCGAGGCATTCCCAGGCCAGCTGGGAGATGTAATCTCTCCAGCGTGTTCTGGGTCTTCCCCGGGGTCTCTTCCCAGTTGGACGTGCCTGGAAAACCTCCAGTGGGAGGCGTCTAGGAGGCATCCTAATTAGATGCCCGAACCACCTCAGCTGACTCCTTTCGACGCGAAGGAGTAGCGGCTCGACTCCAAGCTCCCTCCTGATGACCGAGCTCCTTACCCTATCTCTAAGGCTGAGCCCGGCCACCCTACGGAGGAAGCTCATTTCGGCCGCTTGTAGCCGCGACCTTGTCCTTTCGGTCACGACCCAGAGTTCGTGACCATAGGTGAGGGTAGGAACGTAGACCGAGTAGTAAATTGAGAGCTTTGCCTTCCGGCTCGGCTCCCTCTTCACCAAGACGGTCCGGTGCAGCGCCTGCTTTACTGCTGCAGCCGCACCGATCCGCCTGTCGATCTCCCGCTCCATCTTACCCTCACTCGTGAACAAGACCCCGAGATACTTAAACTCCTTCGCTTGAGGTAGGCACTCCGTCCCCACCTGGAGGGAGCAATCCACCGGTTTCCGGCAGAGAACCATGGCCTCAGATTTGGAGGTGCTAACTCTCATCCCCGCCACTTCACACTCGGCTGCAAACCGCCCCAGTGAATGCTGGAGGTCATGATCCGAGGAGGCTAACAGGACCACATCATCTGCAAACAGCAGCAGTCAGATATTTTTTTTTTGGATTTAGCATCTTGCTGATGTTATTCATCTCTCAAATTAGATTAAATTAGAAAACTTTATTAATCCCCAGTGGGGAAACTCATTTGCCACCCAAAAACTCATACAGACAACACAGTCCACAGTACACAACAGACAAAAACACATTACAAAGGATAAATAACACCAGACAATGCCATATAAAACATGATTGACATCAGAAAGATAAAAACCTATTAAAAAATCGGACTGCTGCTGGAACGAAATACCTTCTTAGTCGCCCCCCCAGCAGAGCACAGCATAAAAAAGAACACACTGTTCCCCACCCCGACCGTCGACCCAAGCGACGAGGAGGTAGCCGGTCCGGGCCCTACTCCTACAAAAAAGAACAAGTGGGGCTGTTGGACAGGTTGTTGGAGCTGGTTGCGGCGCAACAAGAAGAGAGATGGAGACCCGAGCGACGAGGAGGTAGCCGGTCTGCTCCCCATCGACCTGAACAACGAGGAGGTAGCCGGTCCGCTCCCCACCGCGACCGCCGACCCGAGAGACGAGGAGGTAGCCTGTCCGCTCCCCACCCCGACCGTCGACCCGAGCGACGAGGAGGTAGCCGGTCCGCTACCTACTCCTACAAAAAAGAACAAGTGGGGCTTCTTGCTTTTTAAAAAGAAGAAAAAACAGGAGAAAACAAAGACAGGTTGTTGGAGCTGGAGCAACAAGAAGAGAGACGGAGAAACAGTAGCGCCCCCTTCCTCCACCCCCCTCCTGTGAGTTAGGTTCCCAACAACCCCCCCCATCCCCATTTCTTATATTATCTGTGTATGAAGGCAAATCACGTCAAAATCTTTTTTTTTTCTTTAAAGTACATCTTGCTGATAACATAATTGACTAAGGTGTTGAATGCAGGACTTTTGCTCGTCGTGGATTGTTTCATCAGTATGGTATTAGTACTTTTACTGCAGTAAAGGATCTGAATAATTTTTCATCCACTAATTACTTGTCAGTGATTTAAGTTTGAACTCACTTGGCAAACAGTTAGTATACATACAGTGGTTCCTAACCTTGGCTCCAGAGCCCCTAACCCTAACCACTGTTTGTTTATTAACTGTTTGCCAAGTGAGTTCCCAAACTGAAAATCACTGACAAGTAATTCGTGGACAAAAAATTATTCAGATCCTTCAGTACTAATTAGTACTAAAAGTACTAATACCATACTGATGAAACAATCCACGACGAGTAAAAGTCCTGCATTAAAAACCTTAGTCAATTATGTTATAATCAGCAAGATGTACTTAAAGAAAAAAAAGATTTTGACAGTGATTTGCCTTCATATCCGTGTGGGTTTTTCACCTGGAACTCAGGTTTCCCACACGTAGGCTAATTTGAATCAAATAAATCATCTAAATTAAGTTGACTGTATTGGCTTTTCTGAATGAATATATACAGTATAAATACATATCTTTGGTGTTTTGGTGAATATAAAGTAGAAGTGCTGTTATCTTTTTTAATTGTGATTTAATGTTACCACTCCTGTAAAATTCGCCTAAAACGCCTATCCAAGGCGTACCCAAAGTAAATTGAAAGCTGTTCTTGAACCATTTGGAGTACATGCATGGTTTTGGTCTCTTTTGAAAGGTAACACTCTGAAATTCTCTACATACACCCCCTGAATCTGCATATCGTTATTTTCGTAATTTCATTGGCTATACGAAGCGTGAGTCATCATAACGATCGGTTGCAATTGGCTTGAGCTTTACCCAAAGCAAGAGGGGCGGACATTGTCTTTCAAAGCGGAGTCTCGTTGGCTATTCCAGGCTGTAGACAGGAAATATAAGCTCCTAATAGGTCAAATTATGTGTCAATCGAAACGTCAGCATGCAGCCACCATAAGGTAAATCAAACCAGGCAGGGACTATTTGGAGTGTGACTTTAAATCAAAGAGTGGGTACATGTGAGCCAAAACTACAGTATGTTAGACGTTTCTGGCAAGATTACTTGAATATGCGTTTCAAGCACCGAGAAGGCTTTTAAGTATGTGGAATCGGATGGTTAGTGGTAGTGATGTGAAATGTATATTTTGCTTTATCTAACTTAATCTAGCATGATTTACCTCTAGGCATATATGAAATGTCAGAATGAGGATCGTAATCGTGCATGTAAACATGGACATTACGTTCAGGCACCTATTCTAAAGCACATTTAAATATTCCAATATCTTCAGTATATTCAAGATCATTTGGTCTCATTTTCTCTTTCAAATTACGTGCATCATGTCATTATTACCATATGTCTTTCTAACCTCCTTCTTTTCTTTCCCCCCTTTTAACTGCATGTGTGTAATAAAGGATAAAGACTGTTGTGGCAAAAGGGCAGACAGAGCATTCTCTTTAGATTAAGTCATATATGATATGCTTGGTATGAAATGAATAATTAAATAAGTAAATGTAAACTAATATGCAAAGCTCCTGGTTAGCTCTAGCCGTATATTTACAAATGTGTTATATCCAGCCATGTTCTCCTGAAGGAGAATATCTTTGTTTGTTTGTTTCTTACATGAATGAATGGCTGAGAGGTTTGTATTAACAGTATATTGTTTGCATCTTGCAATAATTATTAATATGTTCTTAATCACTTTGTGTTGGGTCTATTTGCCTGTTCTGTTAAAAACACTATGGGTTTTCAGGAACTGCTGGCCTTTCAATGTCATTAATAAATGCTTTGTAAGGCATATATAGTCCTCACTTTAGATGAGGTCACACAAAATACTTTACTAAGGACTAATAACTACCTTAATAAATCATGAATTAATCATGAATTGCAGTATTAATACGCGTTTATAAAGCATATATTAACAGTCCCTAACCATTAGTGCATATCTAAATCATTATATATATAAATGCATGAATAATGAACATCTAAATAAGTTCTTAATCATTTACTAACACTTTATAAATGATCTTATTAATCATTTACAAATGGGGAATCCATCATTTATAAAGTATGAAAACACAATAATGAAACACATAATAGACGAGCTTATTAATCAAGAATAAAACATTTATAACTCTTATAAACTGCATACTAATGAATTATTAATGTAGGAACAATGCTTTATAAATGATGAATTAAGTGTTTACTCATAATTAACTAATGCTTCATAGTGTGTAGTTATTATATACTGTTACCCTTTTTTTTCTGAGATAGTTAGCCAAGTCAATTTTTATCTATTTGTTTGGCACGACTTTTGTTTGAAAATACCTGAGTTTGAATAAATATTGTTAAGTTGTTCCTTCCTACTTTTGACTATTTGACATTCTTTGGTTGTCGTGTGTTTGTCCCTAGTTATCCCCTAGACCAGGGGTATTCAATTCAAATTCCAAAAGGTCCAGGATGAGAAAATCTCCTAGTGCAAAGGTCCGGAACATTACAATATTGTGTAACTTGCGCTATTTAGTGCCATATATATATATATATATATATATATATATATATTCAAGAAGCCTAGTAGTAGTAACAACGTCTCTGTTTAGTCAACAACTGTCAAATCAAATAAAGAAAGTACACATAACTTATATTTTAACAATTATTATTCTCAGTTTTAAATTTAACTGGATGGATTATAAATAATACATAGACATACATAAATAAATGTTCTTCTTATTTCAAGTAAAATAATGGCTGGATTAACGAATAACTGATATAACCCTAACCCTTTTGAAAAATGTGCATCTTTAAAATAAAGTAATTCATTTTAGAAAAATTTATTTCACTGAATTGTCCTGTAGCTTTAAATTCAGTTTATTCAGGTGTTAAGTGATGTCAATCAAAAAAGCCACGATATTATATTTTTCTCATCTTCTAAAAAGAGAAATTAGTGTTCAGGACTTTATGTGTGGTTATTAAACCACTTGTTTCAGCTCTATTCTCTCTGTTAACATCATTGTTGGTCAGTGAATTCATGTGTTAGGATTCTGATCATATTGGGCTCTGAGATTTATTTTCTGTGACTTCATTTCAGATGTGAGTGGGTATGTTTGCTCAAAAGAGTTGTGCTTTGTCTCGTAGTGACGCTTCATATTACCGCTTTTAATAATCTCCACAGTCTCTGAACATATGAGACACACTGGTTTTAAACTGTCCGTGGGAAGAATTAACCTATCTCTATGTCTGTCCATTCTTGTTTAAAGACTCTGGTCTCTCTGACAACTTTTCTCTTTTTGGAGAACGTCATGTGAAATAACTTCTCTGACTCAGGTAATTCTCCTACTCTTCGGTCTCTTTCCTAGTCTCTCCCGTGTGTGTAAATCACTCACTCGAGTCAGGAAACTTGTCAGAATGCCCATATTTGATTGACTGAGCTGCATCACGTGATGTGAAGTACAACGCATTGGTCAGTGTGTTTCCTGCACTGCTGAACAAGTGCCGTAAAGGCTGGAAAAGCTGCGCTGGTTAAAATAGAAGCACTCCGTCAAACTTTTATAATTCTCAATTATCTATTGGTTTTAGGTCCTGGGTCCGGATACAACGGCGTCTGGGTCCGGATCCGGACCGCGGTCCGCCTATTAGTGACCCCTGCCCTAGACTAATAGAAAAGGGGACGTAACACATCAATGTTGTCGTATTTTGAATTTTCTGTTAGGTATGAACACAATTTGCCAGTGGTCCAGACCCGTCGTAGGAGTCATGTGCAATTAGTCTGCTTTTATCCAAGATTTTCACTAATGGATTGTATTGTGGGACCCACAGTAATGTTGAGCGTATTTATAGGCACTGGAATATTAATGGACATGGACACTGAATTTTTTTGTTGTATGATTTTGGCATCTCATATGCGCATTGACAATAACAACTGCAAGATAATAGTAGGTTGATGTTTGATTGATGTGCTTATTTCTAGGGGAGCAAAAGTGATGAAAAGAAAGTAGTGACACAAATGTATAATGAATGTGTAAGAGTAACGGACAAATATGAGATTTGGAGTGTTGCAAGTTAAAGGGAAGAACATGTGGTGTGAAATGGTCCTTCATATAGGATTTTGCTAAATAGGAAGTCAAAATCACCTGTAGCCTGCTTGAACACAAGTTGTGTGGGTGTACATAATATTGTCAGTGCGGGTGTGTTTTGAGGGTCCGGACATTTTATGTTTCATGCAAATTCAAGAGTGCAGGTGAATATTATATATTTTATAGAGTGCATGTTATTTAGTAGACCTACCTGACAGTATGCAGCAACATTTGAGTTTTGTGCTTTTGTTTCTTAATTTCCAGCGCAAGCAGCACATCACATGTATGCATGGTATGTTACATACGTTACCGGCACCGCTCTGAAGAAGTAAATTGGTATACAAAATATTAAAATATGTACATATTTAAGGTACATGTACATTGCAAATCTGTAAATTTTCATTGTCCAATGTATAAAATATAATCAGTTTTCATGTATTGGTCACATTTCCTTTAAGATCAAAAAGGAGAGAGAGTGGCAGCAGCAGCTACAATCTCATTTCCACTGGTCAATATGACGCTGCCATACTATTTTAGAAATTCAGAGTGCACTCACAGATCTCAAATCTCTCATATCACTTTCACAAGCAAAATGCACTTTAAAATGATTGTTCTTCTCTCAGGGGGATTGAGGGCAGGTTGTGTTGAAATACAACTGTAGGATTTACCGCAAACGTGGTTAATAATCCATTTTTAACTGTAATGGCTGATGATCACCACACTGATGGATACACAAATATCTGCAGAGTGGAAAAAACATATCAGTTTCATATAAATCAAAATGTGGCTCTTTTACAATAATACCCAAAGTAAAAAAAAATATCAACTGACGGGACTGCTGAGTGTGATTGGTTGAACAACCTCTACTTCTCAGCAAGGTTCCTCTGATTCATACCGTATCCACGTCATCAGTAGACGCTTCGCTAATTGTGGTCTGACAGTCCCCTTTCTTTTTCCACCTGGCTCGGCATCCTGTTTCTCATGCACACAATTGTGAAGTAGTCTCTACAAAGAGTGAACTTTTCTTTACTATGTATTAAAAGGATACAAAGTTAAGGCTGCCAAAACGGCACACACGCCTCAGTGATTTGGATAACATGACAATGATACAAGTTTATATTAAGAATAGGAATATACGTTGATACATTTCAAAACCTATATCTGATTATGGATATGATTATAGATTGATATAAAAACATGAGCAGCAAGTTATCTTTCCATGAAAAACGTGACGGACGTTAAAACCATTTCAGAAAACGCAGCAAGGAGATTGGGCCCAAAAGTGCGTTCATACCAAACGCGGCACAAATTATTCGCGCAAGTAGATTACATACAAAGTCTATGCACAGACGGATGAGACTGGAGTGCCGCGAATTTGCGATGGCACGGCCATCGAAACGCAAACGCGTGAGTTGAAATTTTTCAACTCCGGCAAAAAATGGCATGACGCTGCGGCGCGATAGCCTATCAGCGTTGAGATGCTCCTCCCGCCATCACTGACGTCCTGTCGAATCAGGAAACAAATACTGTAGCCGTCTGTGTTCACCCAGAGCTCTACGATACCTCATATTAGTAGCATCATTACGTAGATATTTCAGCATCCCTTTTTGTCTATTGCAGTTAAATAACAGCAAAATCTGTTTATTTTGTGTTCATACAGCTGTAGTAAACCAGCCGACGTGTGGCTTGCTAGACACAGTGAATACACCTCGATAAAATCCACGGAGCTCCTCTGGACAATGTTATGAACCCAGACAAGACGGCGTTTAGTTTTCCGGGATATCTGGGACTTCCACAACAAGTACTAAGCAGAAATAGAGGTTATTTCTTCCATGGTTGATGGCGGAAAGAAATGGCGGACAGTTGAACGGCTTCCAGGGCGATAAGCCATGCCCCCTCCCCGGTGCGTCTAGCTTGAACGGCGAGATTCACGCGAATGACTACAAATGGTCCCCGGCGAGTAACACGGCGCAAATGACGCGATTAATAATTTGCATTGCGTTTGGTGTGAACGCACCTTAAGTCCTGTGATGACCTGGGTGCACATGTGTGCTTTGACGCTTCCACTCCTGCTACCCTTTACAGCAGGGGTGTCAAACTAATTTTCACTCTGGGCCACATCAGTATTATGGTTGCCCTCAAAGGGCCGGTTGTAACTGTAAGACTGTATAAATGTAACTACTCCCTAACATATTGTCTCTGCATTTGATTATTGTTTATTCAAGTATAAAAAGATTGTACATGCATTTATATAAATGTAAAAATATATGTAAGCACATTTCTGTTATTATAACATAAATCCTTTTAATTTAGGGTTAAGAAACACACATTACTCTATGAAAGATCAAACTTTTAAAGAAAATAACAAAGACAAATATCATCAAACAAGTTATTACATTAACTTTGTTTAAAGCTTTTTTTCCCCACTTCTCTAAACATTGATAGATGCGCTGTATCTGTGTTGTCTGTGCTTTTCGACAACTAATTAAAAAGACAAGAAACTGTTCGTCTCTTCAGCTAGCTGTGTTGTCAGATTGCCTGCTAGTTCCTTAACTCGGTCTGCGATGGTGTTTCTTGACAAACTGACATTTTTAAAAGTCTGTATCTGGTCGGAGCACACCTGCTCACATACCTTTAGCATGCACTGCTTCAAAAATGCACCCTCCGAACACCCTGTCTCCTAAAAATTACGTTCCCCCAAAACTAAAATGATTTCTCAATTATGTTTGACTAGAAACGTATTTTCTCCCGGATTACGTTTGTGTTTGACGTATTACAAATACATTTCTAATCAGCATTTTAACACTTTAACCTTTTTTTCCCTCTCCTTCGCACTATTACGCTGTCAGAATACTACTGCAACACGCTGCCTGTCTACGGCAGTAATGCACTGCGGTCAAGTCAGCAGACACTCAGATCGCCGTGGTCAACGCAGCAGACACTTAAATTTTAGTGCACCTATATTGTCACGATCAGGCTTTGCCCTGTGTGTTCTGTGTCTTTGTTTCTTTCTGTAGCTCCTCACTCACCTAATCAGTTCATTCAGTGCACCTGCCAGTCACACTCACCTCATCAGCTCATTACTCTCACCTGTTCACTCTGCCTAGTCACTATTTAAACCCCGGTCTTTCACTCACTCACTGCCAGATCATTGTTTTTGTTTCCTACCTACCCGCCCGTTTTGCTCGTCCTGTTCCCGGTTTTCCAGTCTGTCTGCCCTGCCTTGTCCTGCCGGGTTTTCCCCCTCGTCTTTTGTCTTGTCCTTGGATTACCTGTTTTTGTTTGTGAGCTATTAAAAACCTTTTTTCCCCTACTCTGACTGTCTGCGCTTGAGTCCTCATCATGCCCCGTGACATATATGCTGAAATTCACGGTAAACGCATTCAAACGGCACAGATCGGGAGCGAGCGAAGGACTTTGCAAAGTTAGCGGAAAGATTAACGTGAGATAACATCCGGTTTCTTCAGACGAACATCCGGTTTTCAGGATAAGATGCCAACAAAGTATACATATTGCATAATGGAAATGAGATTAAATGAATTATATTCACATTAAGTATAAAACATGCTACCTGCATCTCGTGAGTTAAAGGGAAAATACACCTAAATTGTGCGTAAAGTGTCTTTATTCTTTGATTTGAGGGTTGCTGGAAATTAGTAATACCTGACTGACAGTCAATTAAGATATTTTACTGAGCAAAAACTCTGAACTGAATTTTTATCTTCAAATGGCACATTTTTGAAATTTTTAAGGTGCTATAAAAATGTTTTTCTCAATAATTCCACACAATGACTAATGCATATATGTTCAGGACAAAAATGGGTAATATCACAATATTTAAGGTGCTACAAACATATTTTTCTCAATAATTCCATATGAAATGGAAATGGCTGATGTGTGTTCAAGACATCTCTGACTCCACCCATACTAAAGATTAAACAATTTTACTGTACCAATTAATAGATATTTCAAAGTAAAAGTCATACATGTGTACCAATAAAATATCTAATAACTGAATATTTAAAGTGTTATAAAAACTATTTTCTCAATAATTCCATACAATGAGTGATGTATATGTAATCAAGGCATCGTTGACTCCACCCATACAGAAAATCTGACATTTTTACTGTACGAATTAAGAGATATTTCAAAGTAAATGTCATACATTTGTACAGAGAAAATATCTAATAAATGAATATATGAAGTGTTATAAAAAGTATTTTATCAATAATTCCAAACAATGACTGATGTATATGTGTTCAACACATCTCTGACTCTACCCATACTGAAAATCAGACATTTGTACTGTACCAATTAGGAAATATTTCAATGTAAAAGTCGTACATTTATACCGACAAAATATCGAATAAATGAATATTTGAAGTGTTCTAAAAAGTATTTTCTCAATAATTCCAGACAATGACTGATATTTATGTGTTGAGGACATCGTTGACTCCGCCCATACTGAAAATCAGCCGTTTTTACTGTACCAATTAAGAGATATTTCAAAGTAAAAGTCATACATTTGTACATTAAAAACGATGACTCCAACCATAATAAAATCAAACTATTTTATTTTACAAGATAAAGGTTGTAGAACATTCAAGTTATCCAATTATTACAAACATTTTCTAATTCACAATTAACAAAAAAAAAAAGATGTACGGGCCCTCGTACATTGCGCCAGTACCAGTAAAACAATACTGTCCTTGTACTCTTAAAACATAGGAACACTTAGTTTTACATGATACAAGTGAGATCATAAATGTATTTTATTTAACACAAATTAGAAATGTTCCCTTGCAATGATGGTTGTCCGCTCGCGGATAATGTTTTGTAAGCTTTTATAACGTACACTCGCCAGTTATTTATTTGTGTGAATTTTGAGACCAATTAAATGCCATACTACAATATCTGGAAAAATGATGTCACAGGCTAAGTATATACCCAGTATATTAAATTCAGCATTATCTCCATAAAAGCTCTCACTTTTCCAGGTTACTGGATCTCTTGCAATCCTGAACTTGTCATACATCCAAAAGGCTTCATTAACTTGGATCTGATTGATTAAAATGTAAAACTAAAAGACAAGAGTTTATTAAATTTTTTGTTATATTATTACACCGTGTGCTACATTTATTACATTATTCAACTGGTTTTTGGCTTAATAAATGATTATTCTCAAAATTGTTGTGATCATGGTTTTCTTACATTATGTGCTGATTATTTGTTATTATCTTTTATTACATTTATATTTGAACATTATGTAATACGATGTTGATGGGATTTGTATGTTGAAATGCAGTCACATACTGTATTTACATACAAGGATGTTTTAGCCACCTGTTTTTGAAATCTACAAGGTAATCATAACAACCTTACCATTAAAATGATACCATTAAAATTCACACATTTGTTTTTCTAATTTTATCATTCATTAGATCAACATAACATTATGCTAAAAATCTTAAAATAATGAACACTATTATGCATTCAGAAGACTAAAATGGGTGTGCCCCAGTGGCCAAAAGGTGAACTGCAACATCTCTGGTAGGACTCCGGCCAGAGACCTTTGTTGCGTGTCATTCCCTATCTCTCGTTAAAGGTAATCTCTCTGTCTTTCAAATAATATGTACAAAATGCACAAACAAAACAAACAATGACAAGAGTAAAATAATTACTTACCCAGTCAGTGAAAGCAGGCCCTGGACCGTGTGGTTTTCTGGCAGCGCACATCGCACAGTTGGATTCTGAGTCAAACACTGATATAAAAACACACATTTTAGATCTTGAGTACTACAATATCAAAATAAAACCAATAAAAATGCTCACTCACCTGATCCTTTAATTAAGTATTTTTAGAGCCAACAGTTTGCGCTGATGTGTCATCTCTTTTTTTGTTGTGTCAAATGCCATGTTTGGTATATTTGGAAAGGCCTCCATGACTTTGTTTGCCATCTAAACATTGGCACAAAGTGTGATGTACATGTGAGCAATTGTAAATGCTGTTAAACCAACTAAAATCCAAAATGTTGAATTGATCAAGACTAATTTAGAAAAAGCTTGTACTTAGGGAAATATTAATCTCACCATGAATACAACCAACCCACAGCTACTTCCACCTTGCTGCATTGAGTGTTGCATAACTCCTCCTTTCCATTTGATGCCCACCCAGTCAGACTTACTGTGGCAGATCCTCCTCGTTTTCAAGTACTCACTGTGCAAGACTTCAGGAAAGTGTCAATGTGCTATATGTACATACACATACAATTTGTATATAATGTGAAAAACAACATCATAATGTTGGGCTACCAAAATTAAAGAATTGTTCTGCTAGCAAGCCTCTGTAACTCTAGTCAAAGCATTAAGTCCTGAGATATTAGACTTCACCAAAAGTGCATGATAGACTATTTATCCAGTGTTTTCCCTTGTGTTGTTCCCTCTCTCATAAAATCAGTCAGGACTGTGCGCTGCAACGCTCTCCAAGGTGCTGATCCTGCTGCTGGGAGCAACAAGGGAGCTATTCCAGCAGTTTGAAAGCTTCAGCCAACATTAACTTCAACCCAAATAACATTCTTGTCTAATCATTGACTTCAACTATTTCGTAACATATAAACTATTTCGGCCCCGTTAGTGTTTTCTGTTTGCTGAATCTTGAACCTCCTTTCACTTATGAGTACCATAGAGAGAAAGACATCTGTTTTCTTCCTCACTTTTTTCTCTCTGTTGGTTTATTATTGAAGGTCACCAAGTAACTAAGTTAGAAAGCCTGGTTGGCTGTAGTGTTTGCAAAGAGAATAAAACTCCTTAAACACTTCATCGGTCTCCTGCCTCTCACTGCACTTGTGTATTCACCGCATTCTTACAAAGTCCCAGGAACATGCAAAGTTTTAACTTTAGGTCACAGGATTTAAAATGTTTAGAACCTCTGTTACAAGATGTTCTGTATAGTGCCTTATACCAGTGTTTATGTCCTGCTGCCAACTACTGCAAGCCTGATTCTGACCATTGCCTCCATACCTAAGTTTCTTTTATCAACTGTCCCAGAATTATTACATTAAATGATAGATATGAGGGAATGGAATTGATGTTCCAAACCTGAAATTGCATAAGTACCTCAATCTTTTTGCTGCATGGTCGGAGTCTGCGAGCTCTGTGGACGTGGGAATTGGGTCAACCAAATACACGCTGCTTTGTGCAGCACTGATGTACTGAAAACACAGGAAATACCATTTAAAGATTTATATTGACATCCAGAAAAAAAAGAAAGACCACAACAATAAATACAAATGAAGTCACTACTAACCAGAAACTTCCAGTGTGTATTTTGTACGTTTACAAAAGACACAATAGCTTCATAGTCGTCAAAGTTGAGCTGTAACACATCCAAAAATGAACTTAATTTAAAAAAATTATATATTGAAGTTTTGTAAATACCCTATGGTTCAAAACTTTGATCTACTACATTGAATCTGCTTCATCATAATGAACACAGCCATAAACTTCAGATAACTTGTAAACAGCTATCAAACCTCTGTTTGGTTCAATGACAGATACCTTTGACAAACTGTTCCTCCTGACCTCTTCTCTCTTCCCAAAGAGGATCACACCAGCCGTGTAAAGATTGAGAACATAAATGGTACTCCCCAAATGGAGCTCATTGACAGTTTGATGCAAGAGACACTCGATGACCTTAAGAGATTGAGAGTCTATTAAACATCATAAATGAACTAACATTTTGGACAATTAGAACTGAATGGGTTACTGTGGCATTGTTGTTAAAAAAAAAACAGTTGGTCAACATCATAGTTTGCAGTCACATGTTTGAAGTTTGGAATCACATATTCAAAAGTACATTACTATAGAAAAGAAAATGTAGAATGCTGTGGATGCATTTAAACATCCACGTAACAGTCAATAATTTCAAGGATTCAACAATCCATGTGGTCTTCATATAGGGTTAGGGTTAGGCCAATGAAAGCAGCATGACAAGGGTATTAAATGAATGTGTAGTGGAGCGATTTATTTTGCCTGTTTTTTTTTTGTTTTTCTGATAATTTTTTCTGTTCAACTATTACAACTACATACCTCGCCTGCAAGCCACTCATGAGGTCTTGGTGTTCGTAGCTCACTGTGGTGGATTATGAGGCTGTTTCCTCTTATTTGCGAGGGTATCACAGACACAACCACTTCTGTGTCACTTCTTTTCCACAGTTCCTTGAGCTGAGGGTCATAAAAGTATTATGTTATTTTTGCAAGTAAATAAATACAGACTACTTGACATATGACTTAAACAAGGGCAATTACATTTTCCAATGTTTGTAGTTATCATTCAATCACTCCTTCCCACCGTAATATCTTTTTTTTCTTAATATTTTACTCGTTTCTCTTAAAAATCTCTTAAAATCATTACCTTACTTAAATCTTTTTTCCCCTTTATAAACACTTCTTAGCTTTCCTTCCAATTCCTTTCTATCAATCTTCCATCCATCTTTGATTAATATTTTTTATTGATTTATTTATTAATGTATTTGTTTATTCTTATTCTACCTTCGAGTCTTCCCTCATTTATTTCACATTAACCTTTAACAAAATGTTATATTTTTTTTTATCTGTTGGAGAAACGCATATCCTTTATCAATACTTGCACTGAAAAAATAATTTACATTACATATACATTTATTGCATTCAATGTCTTGTTAAAACATTAATAACTTCACCTGTGATTGAATGATGCTTCTCTGTGCATCCTTATCCTTTGTTGGGTTCTAGATATACAAAATTGCAATATTAATGTAAAGCTTTTAATAATTTTGTTTGTACCAACATGGTCAAGGTCAATGGATTATCTGAGAAGGCGCATGATCTTGAGAGCTTGTTGACACCCCTTTCATAGCCTTGTCATTAACATCAGGATTGTTTTGTGTTGTTGGAGCTTGTGGTAACACTTTTTTCTGTGTGCTCTGAGAAAAACACAATTATATTTGAACCAAACATTGTATCTACATTTTATACTATTTACACATGGAATAATAATGGATATCTCTAAAAAATTGTTTACCTTTTTGTTGTGCTTTTTGAAAGCAAAAGGCTTGGTTATGGGTGACACTAGGGCTGCAACTAACGATTATTTTAATAATCGATTAATCTGGCAATTATTTTTTCGATGAATCGGATAAAAAAAAAAAAAAGCATTAATTTCCAACCCTTTATTCAAAAACAGAACTGACAGTGCAAATTAACAGTGCAAAAAAAATCTTCAGAAAGTGCACAAACAGGTTGCTCCTTGAACATCCCTGAGCTGTTAAAGTAATAATAAAAATTAAAAAAACATACACGTATGCTTTACATCTGCCAAATATATAGGCTTTTTAAAAATAAAGTGCACAAAAAGATGTATATTTTTGTTTAAAGGGACCTGAGCTGTCAGAACAATAAATAATTTCTAAAAAATAAAGAAAAATACAAATCAGAAAACTTAACAGGATTTGTTTGAACGTCAGAACTTGTTCTCTACACTCACAGACGCACACACTCACAAACTCTCACAGACGCACACACTCATGTGTTTCAGAACAATGTCACGGGTCTCTCCGATGATCTTTCCTCTACCTCCGCTCTTTTTTTTTTGCTCCGCTCAACTTTTTCTTTTTATACTCAAACATCTCCGCGACTTATTGAGTGGCGTAATAGTCGCGCAACACAACGAATCAATAATGAAATTCGTTGCCAACTCTTTTAATAATCGAATTTCATCGATTTGTTGTTGCAGCCCTAGGTGCCCTAGCTCTTTTGAACACCTGCGAGAGTCGGTCATATACAGGGCCTGTTCTGTGGCGTCCAAGGTCACTTGCCAAAAGATACTTTTTCTTTAATTTACTGAAATGGCTATAAAAATAAACACATCAAAGCATATGTCATAAAAGAGGACTAACCCAGAAGTAAGCCAGACCACAGAGCAGCCTGAGGTAGAAAGTACTTCAGCAATCTTGGGATGAATGTTGGGCTGAAGTACAGATTGGAATCACCAACTTTCTCAAGTTCTTGCCTCTGAATGAGTTCCTCAAAATGATTTTGGAATGGTGTTGGTCCCACATCATTCTAGCAAAACAAACAAAAAACTGTTTAGTTTAATTTCTTGAGCCTTACATCTTTGAAACAAATGTCAACCCTGTCACTACTTCAGGTACTTCAGGATGGTTGTCCGTTGGACTTTTGCAATAAATATGCATGTAAACACAGTCTTGACAAAGGCTTCCTTTATGCTATATGTAAATCCAGAGTTAGAATAGAACAGTTTCATTTCACAGAATGATTAGGCTACATACCACAAAGTCTTGCTCGACAATAGTTGTGTCATCAATAGCACAATGTCCTGCTTTGGTCAACAACCTCTGCAGATTTAGGAATTGTTTTTCAACATTGCTCCCACTGTGGGAACTGGGAAAAACCACTGCAGCACTGACAGCTTCATCTAACTCGTTCAGTGTTGTTGCCTGTGTCATCAGACCAAACACATGCATGGCCAAGTGGTAATGTCTGGGTGCACTGCAAGAAAAAGCTTGTGAAATTAGTATTACAAAGATTCAACATGTTAGATCAGAAAGGTTTAGCATGAACAGCAATCACTCACTGTTTTCGACATAAATCCTTCGCATTCTTCATTATATGGCTCTAGAAGTATTATTAGTAGAAGTATTAGTAGCATTAGAATAAGTACTAGTAGTAGCAGTAGTGATATTTGTAGTAGTAGTAGAAGTTGTAGTTGTAGTAGAAGTATTATTAGTAGTAGAATTATTTGTAATTAGAAGTAGTAGAAGAAGTAGTATCAGTAGTCATAGTAATATCTGTAGTATTGGTCGTAGTATTTAATATAACAGTAGTAGAAGTAGTAATGGCAGTAGAAGAAGTAGCAGTAGTAGTAGTACTAGTAGCAGTCGTACTAATAGCTGTAGTAGTATTACTACTTTTAGTAGCATGAATAGCAGTAGTAGTAGTAGCAGTTGTAGTATAAGTAATAGCAGTGGTGGTAGTAATAATATTGATGGTAGCAGTAATAGTATAAGTAGTAGCAGCAGCAGTAGTAGTTGTCGCAGTATTAGTAAGAGCATTCATTTTTTTAACAAAAAAGCCTAATTTTGAGCTTGTTTAAATACAGTTAAACCATGGGGCTTTTATTTTGAAAGGGTGGGGCTGGGTGGGGGGGTGAGGGGGAGAGGAGATATAATCATAATGTTTGACACACAAACAGAGGTTATTAAATGCCAGGCTTCATCACAAGCATTTCAGTTAGAATTCACTCTTTGGGGGTTGTATTTTGAAGTGGGGGGGGGGGGGGGTCCTCTAAAAGTCTCCAAGACCTGAATAACTGTATGAGAGAGAGACACACACACACAGAGAGAGAGGGGGAGGAGTGTATGTGCGTGTGCCAGTGCCTCTCTGTGTTTATCAACATCACTAATTAGCTTAATCATGAACACCTGTGTCCTTGCAGCCTTTTCATGGAAATTAAACAGGGAAACACCTCTCAAACAAATCCTCAAAACTCCCATAACCGTAGCTCCTATTGCTCCGATATTAATAAATGAGAGGAAGGATGAGTTTAAGAACAGATCCTGTAAAAATTGTGTCTGTAGTGTAAAAAATGTGGCTGAACTGGCGATCTAGAAATGGGGTACCGTGTTCTGTGGAAGATGTTTTTGAAGCAAAATTTAACATTGGTCTCTATGGAGCAGAAAGTTGGTTTTCCTCTCAATTACAGGCTTCTGTGTCAAATGTGTAAATCTGTGGGATTCCACACTCATTTGTCTACGACAAGGACAAGATTAGCTACTTCTACATCCAGAAATTATGCATGAAGAGTGAAGATTGTGGACACAGTGGCAAAAGACAAATGTTTTTTTCACAAGAATCTCAAGCTGCTCTTCACTCTAGCGGTGACATCAATTTTGATAGTTGAACGGTTTCTGTAGCTTAAAATATGAAGGAGCAGAAGAGTTTCAAAAAGCGTACGGAAGAAATATAATTGTTGGAATGCTGTTAAGCATTCCAACTATTGTTATCCTGTTTCTCTTTATTGTTGGAATGCTGTTAAGCATTCCAACTATTGTTATCATAATCTTTATTGTTGGAATGCTGTTAAGCATTCCAACTATTGTTATCCTAATCTTTATTGTTGGAATGCTGTTAAGCATTCCAACTATTGTTAACCTAATCTTTATTTCTGATTCTGTCTCCTCCTCCTCTCTCCCCCACCCAGCCCCACCCTTTCAAAATAAAAGCCCTATGGATTAACTGTATTTAAACGTTACGAAACCGTTCGAATATCAAAATATTCAGCTCTTTCAGGAGAGAGGTGATATGAATTTTCATATTTGTAATCTTTAAATTCTTTGAAATATTAAGCTATTTGCAATTTTCTTTTGAATGGGATCTCTATGGAGAAAATCTTAAAATCCTGTTAAACTTCTTCAACTTTCAAAGCCTTCTTCTTCTCATACTTTCAGCTACATATGACTTCATATTTATAATCTTTCAACTGTTTGAATTATTAAGCTTTTTGCAATTTTTTTTAAATTGGATATCTATTTTCAGACAAAGGGCAGCCCTGGCGGAGGCCAACACCCACCGGGAACGTGTCTGACTTATTGCCGAGAATGCGGACACAGCTCCTACTGCAGTCGTACAGAGACCGGATCGCCCATTGTAATGGGTCTGGCACCCCATACTCCCGCAGCACCCCCCACAAGAACCCCTGAGGGACCCGGTCGAAGGCCTTCTCCAAGTCCACAAAACACATGTAGACTGGTTGGGCAAACTCCCAGAACCCCTCCAGTAGTCTTGCGAGGGTAAAGAGCTGGTCCACTGTTCCACGGCCGGGACGGAATCCGCATTGCTCCTCTTGAATCTGAGGTTCGACAAACGGTCGGAGCCTCCTTTCCAGCACCCTGGCATAAGCCTTCCCCGGGAGGCTGAGTAGTGTGATACCCCGGTAGTTCGAGCACACTCTCCGGTCCCCCTTTTTGAAAATGGGAACCACCACCCCGGTCTGCCAGTCCATGGGCACTGTCTCGGTCCTGTTCGTGACTTTCATGGACAGGATATCTAGGCGCAGCCGGGGGGAGGAGAACGTCAGGTTCGGGGGTCTCGGGATCGCCTCTCTGCTGTTTGCAGATGATGTGGTCTTGTTAGCCTCCTCGGATCGTGACCTCCAGCACTCACTGGGGCGGTTTGCAGCCGAGTGTGAAGCGGCGGGGATGAGAGTTAGCACCTCCAAATCTGAGGCCATGGTGCTCTGCCGGAAACCGGTGGATTGCTCCCTCCAGGTGGGGACGGAGTGCCTACCTCAAGCGAAGGAGTTCAAGTATCTCGGGGTCTTGTTCACGAGTGAGGGTAAGATGGAGCGGGAGATCGACAGACGGATCGGTGCGGCTGCAGCAGTAAAGCAGGCGCTGCACCGGACCGTCTTGGTGAAGAGGGAGCTGAGCCGGAAGGCAAAGCTCTCAATTTACCACTCGGTCTACGTTCCTACCCTCACCTATGGTCACGAACTCTGGGTCGTGACCGAAAGGACAGGGTCGCGGCTACAAGCGGCCGAAATGAGCTTCCTCCGTAGGGTGGCCGGGCTCAGCCTTAGAGATAGGATAAGGAGCTCGGTCATCAGGAGGGAGCTTGGAGTCGAGCCGCTACTCCTTCGAGTCGAAAGGAGTCAGCTGAGGTGGTTCGGGCATCTAATTAGGATGCCTCCTGGACGCCTCCCACTGGAGGTTTTCCAGGCACGTCCAACTGGGAAGAGACCCCGGGGAAGACCCAGAACACGCTGGAGGGATTACATCTCCCAGCTGGCCTGGGAACGCCTCGGGATCCCCCAGAATGAGCTGGAACATGTTGCCGGTGAGAGGGAAGTCTGGGTCAGCCTGCTTGGCCTGTTGCCACCGCGACCCGACCCCGGATAAGCGGAGGAAAATGGATGGATGGATGGATCTATTTTCAGCAATGCTTTTGAGATTCATTTCAGCTTTCAGCATTCCAATGCATTTTCAGCAGGAAATGCATTTTCTAGTTTGTAACGTTACCGGACTTGATGTGATATTTCAGGTTCACAACCTGTCTACCTAAGCTCCTGTTGGTCCGTTTAACCTTCTGATGACTACAGCCCCCTAGCCCTATTTTCCCTGTTTAATCTCCATGAAAAGGCTGCAAGGACACAGGTGTTTCTGATTAAGCTCATTAGTGATGTTGATAAACACAGAGACTCACAGACACACACGCACTCCTCTCTCTCTCTCTCTCTCTCTCTCTCTCTCTCTCTGTGTCTCTCATACAGTCATTCAGGTCTTAGAGCTTTTTTACAGGACCCCCCCCCCCACACACACACACACCCCATTTTAAAATAAAAGCCGCACACACATGATTTAGAGATATACGTGATGCAGCTCAGCCAATCAAATATGGGTATTCTGATAAGTTTCCTGGTTCGAGTGACATTTACACACACCGCGACACAAGAGGGAGAGACGAGGAAAGACATGGCAGAGCAGGACAATAGTCATGTAAGCTGTAAATGATAAAACATAGGATAATCTCCAAATGAGAAAGATTGCCAGAGAGATCAGAGTCTCACTCACTCACTCACCCTCTCTCTCTCTCTCTCTCTCTCTCTCATACAGTCATTCAGGTCTTAGAGATTTTAAGAGGACTCCCCCCCACAGACACACACCCCATTTTAAAGTAAAGGCCCCACAAAATTAATTCTAACTTAAATGCTTGTGATGAAGCCTGTCATTTAATAACCTGTTTGTTTATCTAACATTATGATTATGTCTCCTCCCCCCCCCGCCCACACCCCATTTCAAAATAAAAGCCCCAAAGAGTGAATTCTAACTGAAATGCTTATGATGAAGCCTGTCATTTAATAACCTGTTTGTGTTTATCTAACATTATGAGTCCATCTTCTCTCCCCCCCCCCCCCCACACCCCATTTCAAAATAAAAGCCCCACAGAGTGAATTCTAACTGAAATGCTTGTGATGAAGCCTGTCATTTAATAACCTGTTTGTGTTAATCTAACAATATGAGTCCATGTCCTCTCCCCTTCTCCCCCCCGCACCCCATTTCAAAATAAAAGCCCCACAGAGTGAAATATAACTGAAATGCTTGTGATGAAGCCTGTCATTTAATAACCTCTGTTTATGTGTCAAACATTATGATTATGTCTCCTCTCCCCCACCCAGCCCCACCCTTTCAAAATAAAAGCCTCATGGAGTAACTGTATTTAAACATTAAGCTGAAAATTAGGCTTTTTTGTTGAAGTAATGAATGCTCTTACTAATACTGCGACAACTACTACTATTGCTGCTAATATTTCTAGTATTACTACTACTACTACTGCTGCTACTACTACTTCTACTACAACTTTTGCTGTTGCTACGATTACTACTGCTATTACTGCTACCATCAATATTATTACTACCACTACTGCTATTACTACCACTACTACTATTACTTATACTACAACTGCTATTCATGCTACTACCAGTACTAATACTACTACAGCTATTAGTACGACTGCTACTAGTACTACTACTACTGCTATTACTGCTACTTCAAATACTGCCATTACTATTACTACTACTACTACTTATACTACTACTGTTATATTAAATACTACGACCACTACTACAGCTATTACTACTACTACCGATACTACTACTTCTTCTAAATACTAATACTTCTACTACTAATGATACTTCTACTACAACTACAACTTCTAGTACTACTAATACTACAAATATCACTACTGCTGACATTTTTTAAGCCACAGAAACCGTTCGAATATCAAAATGTTCAGCTCTTTCAGGAGGGGTGCTTTGACTTTTCATATTTGTAATCTTTTAACTTTTTGAAATATTAAGCTATTTGCAATTTTCTTTTGAATGGGATCTCTATATAGAAAATCTTCAAATCCTGTTAAACTTCTTCAACTTTCAAAGCCTTCTTCTCATACTTTCAGCTACATATGACTTCATATTTGTAATCTTTCAACTTTTTGAATTATTAAGCTTTTTGCAATTTTTTTTAAATTGGATATCTATTTTCAGCAATGTTTTTGAGATTCATTTCAGCTTTCAGCATTCCAACGCATTTTCAGCAGGAAATGCATTTTCTAGTTATTATAAGAAGAAGTATAAAGATTTGAAGAATAGTTGGAATGCTTAACAGCATTCCAACAATGAGATTAATTACACGGATAAACTGAATTTGAGTATGTGACAAAGTGGGTGAGAACACACCATTTGTCTCCATATTACACTTATCTATAAATCTCAACCAATTGTTTGTGTACCATACCCACCATGTGTTCCAGAGGTTAAAGGGGAAGGCACCCAACCATTTCCTCTATTTATACACGGGATGATGTCATCAGTGATGTCATTGGGTCAAACCAAGTATGGGGGGGAGTAGAATATGTACAGGTAGGGTTAGTTGTGATCTGTTTTACATTGTTGTGAGTGTATAGCAAATTGTAAACCATATAAAATTGTTGGTTACCTAAAGGGGTGCTTTAAGGTATAGGTTTTGTCTGTTAACTATGGAGTCAGTAATTGGTGTCACCTGCACTCATGGTAGGAACTGAATCCTGCTGATAGGAGGCTCTATATAAAGGAGATGATTTTGACTGAACAGGGGGGGTTGGAATGGGGATTTAAATTTTCAGTGGAAAAAACAAATACCCTTTTCTTTACAAGAAAGAAAATTGGAACAGAGGTCAAATTGTATTTATATGGTAAGGAACTGAAAAGGACGGACTCGTACACATTTTTAGGGATGTGGTTTGATGCTAGGCTCACATGGAATGTACATATGGATAAAATGGTTAATAAATGTAAAAAGGTGTTGAATGTAATGAGATGCTTGGTGGGAACAGAGTGGGGAGCTGACAGGTCTGATTTGAAAGCTATATATATGGGGTTGATAAGATCAGTAATAGACTATGGCTGTGTGGCTTATAGGTCAGCGTCTAAAACATTATTGGGAAAATTAGATGTAATACAAGCACAAGCATTAAGAATATGTAGTGGGGCTTTTAAAACATCTGTGCCAGCATTGCAGGTAGAAATAGGGGAAATGCCATTGGAGTTGAGAAGATTACAGATAATGATGACATATTGGGCTAGTTTACAAGGACATAACAACCATCCAACAGTAAGTGCAATTGAGCCATGCTGGGAACATGCAAAAACGCTAACAAAGAGCTTTGGTTGGGTTGCTAAGGAGAAGGCTAGGGAATTGGGTATATTTGATAGGAGTTATTCTCCAGCTGTGGTTCTGCCAGCTATTCCTCCTTGGTTACTGCCACAGCCTGAAGTTGATCTGGGCCTCCTTGAAGTAATGAGAGATGAATGTGGGGTAAACTGTGGGATATTCAAGTCATACATCAGGAGGAATTATCACAATTATATACAAATTTATACAGATGGATCAAAAGACCCCAATAATGGTAGAACAGCAGCAGCAGTAATACCAGAATTCCAGTATGAGTGTGGGAAGAGACTGAGTGATGACTTGTCTGTGTTTGCATGTGAGATGATGGGCATAGTTATTGCCTTGCAGTGGGTAGAGGACGTCAGGACAGAGAGAGTGGTGATTGCATCAGATTCATGTGCAGCACTGACGAGTTTGAAATTTAGCCACTCCAGATGCAGAGGATTTACTGTATGAAATACTACAAGCACGATACAGAATCCATCAAATGCGGATAGCGGTTCAATTTGTGTGGGTCCCTGCTCATGTTGGAGTCGATGGCAATGAGAAGGCTGATAAAGCAGCAAAAAGGGCTTTGAAGAGTGGGAGAAATATTGTTAAATTAAATATAAGTAAGTCAGAAGCTACAGTGGTGATTAAGGGACAAATCAAAAAGTATGGCAGACTGAATGGAATAAAGGGAGCAAAGGACGATATCTGTTTAAAAATAAACCATTGGTTGGGAGTGCAGGGCCTAGTGGACGAAATAGAAAAGAGGAGAGGGTAATGACAAGATTAAGGAATGGACATACTGGTCTTAACAGTTCCCTCTGTATTATTGGAAAACATAATAATGGAATGTGTGGATTTTGTGATGAAGAGGAAACTGTGGACCATGTTTTAGTGTCATGTCAGAGGTACGAGGCAGAGAGAGAAATATTAAAAAGTGGTCTAAGAGAGTTGGGAGAGGAGAATATAACTGATATATTAAAGAAAAGCTTTGGTGAAGAGTGTTGGAAGCCTCTTTTGGAGTTTTTAGAGTCAACAAGACTAATGAATAGAATTTGAGAATTATATTTATTTCATTTTGTGTTTGTTTGTTTGGTTTTTGTATTAGATAATTACTTTCCTTAGTCCACACTCCAGATTAGTGGGTGGCGGTAATGCACCTAAAAGTTGTTTGCCAACCGCCATTAAAAACAAAAGAAGAAGAAGAAGAACAGGGGGGGGGGGAAAGGAAGATCAGTGTGTAGCTGTGTGCACGTGATTATGTTACTTTACATTGAGTTTTATTCAGTTAAGCTAAGTTAAATGTTTGTATATATGTTTGGTTACACGTGTAGCAGGGCACTTTTATAAATAAAACACCTTTTTGATATCGGAACAAAGTCTCTCGTGTCTGCCTCCTACCACTTCAGAAGCCACTCTGGTCAGGCTTCACCACAGAGTATTTTTCTCCTTTTGTTTTGAGGTGTGAAATGAAACTAACTACGTTTTGTTTTAGGGAGCCAGGAGAAAACGGCTCAGTTCATCAAGCTGAGGGGGAAGAACGACGGCCTCTTCACCAGGGACAAACATTCAGCAACTGTAGTTTGGAATTAAGACAGTCCATTTGTAATATCTCCATTTGACCATCCTGTACTTAAGGTTACAGTTACATTAGCTCTACTCCTATATAAAGCCTTTACTAATAGGATAACCTGTAGAGAGGACAATACACTTCTGATGTGTTATTGTTGCTGTCACACAGATGACAGTTGTGACTGTTGTAGAAATATGCTAACGGTATTTACAGGCATTAAACGTATACGTATTATGTGTGTGTGTGCTCATTTGCAATAGTGTTGCGTGTGTCATAGAACAAAGGTTTGAATCTCCGGGTGAGGCACTCACGCGCTCCCCGTACAAACCATAGATCTGTGTTTTTATGCTTTGATGCTTGACTTAATAAATTGTTAATACTTATAGATTGTCTACCGTCTTCTGTTCATCGAATGTAATTCCAATCAAACGATCTGCGCGGAGTCCTTCTGAAGGTGTGGGATTTTAGCCCGAGGGTAAATCCCCAACACCGTCACCTTTTTCTTTTATTTAAATTGAAATAAGACCTCCATGTAAATGATTTCTATATGAATTTGTGTATATTCTGCGGTGTAAAATTTGTCAATCTTCTAAGTTTGCATTCATGTGTTAACATTATTGATAAATGTTTCTCTTTTCATCATGTTCTCAATGTGATTTGGACAATTTTGACTGCCTTGCAAGCAAAAAAAAGGGACGACTTATAGAAAGAAATATGAAATGTGTTACTGCAAGTTAATAAAAACGTTTGCTGACATTTGTTTTGCTGCTGTTTTTGTCAACTGTCCTCTGCCTTAGGATTGCAAGTATCCAGGGTCTTTTCTCTACTAGAAAGTGTAGAAATATGCTAACGGTATTTCCAGGCATTAAACGTACAAGTCAAGGGTATTCAATTAAAATTCCAAAAGGTCCAGATTGAGAAAATCTCCTCGGGCAAAGGTCCGGAACATTACAATGATATCTAACTCGCGCCACATACATACATACATATATTCAAGCCAAGTAATAGTAACTGTTACGTTCCCCGTTTTGGCATCTAAGGGATGAGGGGAGCAACGGTGTTTATTTCCCGGGGAAAGAGAGAGTGAGTATTGCGAGGTTTAAACAAAGGAATGTTTATTCGATAACTGGCTAGTAAAAGAAAACTACCCTCTGCTAACCAGAGGGCGACACAAAATGATGGAGACAGCAGCCCACACGGCTGTGCCCGGAGTGATCCACTCCTCAGCTGCCGGTTCGGCCCAAGGGTTGTCAGCTTCACACCGACTCGCACGCACAGCCTCACTACTGTGGTCTATCCAAGAGAGTTTGTCCTTCAGGAGCTCCTCTCCTCCACCACTAATTGTCCAATCAGCCGCTGCAGCTTGCATCCGGGACAGAGGGTGGCACCCGAGAAGACACTGAGGGAAAACAGAGGGGGAGCACACACACACACGACACGGCACGTAACACTCCCTCCCATAAAACCAAACATGTTTGGCCACAACCAACCCCCACCAGACATGTTTTTACATTATCACAAAAAACACACAAAACAACACAGAAGGAGACATATTGTCACTGTCCTCCGGACTGATTTAAATGTTCCCTTGCACGATTGTGCGAACCACTTCCGCATCACCACCCCGTTTTCTGTTATGAAGGACCACCCACCACTGTCCTCACCGGTGACCTCACCCGCCGCGGCGAAACACCTTGCCAAGGCTGGATCACTTCCTTTGGCGTGGATGACCCTGTCACTGGCAAGTCCACTTTTGGACCAGCAGTGGACTTTTCCCCCACCTTTAGGGTCTTGTTGAGACCTATCCTCAGACAAAGGAGAAGCACACGGTGAATCAGGTATGGGGATATTCACAACTTCAGGGTCTGGGAACACTTTACCTCCCACTACATCGTTCCCCATGATGAACTCAACACCATCCACAGGAAGACATGAGCGGACGGCCACTGGGAAGAAACCACTTGCTAATTTGGTCTTCACATAGACCAAATGCTGTCTGGAAGTTGCCTCCTGCTGCTTCCGTCTCCAGGCTGCACAGTCCACGATCAAGTGACCAGGGTCATGACAGAAAAAACACCGCTTCTCAGCTTTAGGGCCCGGCCGAGAAACTTTTCTGCGTGATGCATATGTGCCACTATTTTCTGGCGGATACTCACACTTTTGAGAATCGCGCCTCGAAAACACATGTCTATGTGTAAGAGCAAATTCCTTGGCTAGTGTAGCAGCCTGCTGCAGGGTGGCCACTTTTTGTTCGTATAAATAAACTACCGTACGCTCTGCAACACAATTTTTAAATTCCTCCAACATCAGGAGCTCACACACTGAGGCTAGGTCGTCAGCCTTACACCATCGGTCAAACAGAATCTTCTTCTCCCGAGCAAAGTCAGTGAAAGACTGGTTGTAAGCCTTCCTAAGGTTTCGGAACCGCTGTCTATAAGCCTCTGGCACTAACTCATAGGCTCGCAGAATAGCACCTTTAACCCTCTCATAGACTAGGCTATCTTCCACCGACAAGGACGAGCAAGCTTCCTGAGCTTTTCCAACCAGCTTACACTGCAACAGTATGGCCCACACGTCTTCTGGCCAATGTAAGGCAGCAGCGATGCGCTCAAATGCACCAAAGTATGATTCCACCTCAGACTCACGAAATACAGGGACCAGAGAAATATTCTTACTGACATCGAATGCAGCAGTAGAACCCGACGTTACCTGTATATCCGCCGAGGTGCGAACAGAACCAGAATGCAGCTCTAACTCACGCATTCTAACCGCTGTATCTGCCTCCAACCGACGGAATTCTAACTCCCTCCGGAGCTCAAACTCTCGCTCTTCCTTTTCTAACTGGAGACGAGCGAGGTGTACTTTTACGCAAGAGTCATCCCTTGAACCAGGAGATGACCCCGAAAATAGCGGATCAAACTGAGGCAAATGTGCGCGGCTTCGCTTCCGCCCTACCGCGGCCGAGTGAAATGCTGCTGCCACTGCCGCTTCGTCAGGAGCCTCTTCCGGTGCCGGTAACCGGAGAACACCCTGCATACATAAACCATTAACGATTACGGCTTTGAGTTCCCCCTTCGAAAGGGCACTCGACACAGGGACACTATAATATGCTGCTACCTCCCGGAACTCACTCTTCGTACACTTATCTAACTGAGTGAGAGAAGGATTCGCCACAAACTCCCCGATATTAAACTCTGTCATCTTACTACAGTGAAGCGAGGAATAACACACACAGCCCTAGCTCACCGCTAGCAACGCCGCTAACGCTACAGCACTCAGCTGAGTTAGCTCCCAAGCTACAAACAGCTGACCTGTACACACAAGTAGGCTACACTCACAAGTGACCTACGTGATAAATGTTGATACCGGATGCCACACACAACCAGTGTTTACTGCCCTCAGCAAAAAAAAAAAAGAAGCTTCCTCAGATCCTGCCTAAGCAAACCTTTACCTGTCTATCTTCTGGAGCGTGGCTCGTGGTGACTTGAAAGGCAAACATCAGCGGCCGAAACCCTGAAACGCGTACCTCCACCAGGGACTGATCCCCACCCAGGATTACTCCGAAAATAAAAAAGGCAAAATAATAAACGAGTGCCCGAAGGAAAGACCGTCCAGCCCAGACTCACCTGTCTATACTGAGGAAGCTGCGGAATATTTTGCTTAAAAGAGACAATATAACTGACAACCAGACATCAACACTTACCACGAGACACTCAGCCCCTAAAAAACGCTCAACAATTACCTGATCAGCTCTGTCAGATCCCGGACGAGCCCCCAACTGTTACGTTCCCCGTTTTGGCATCTAAGGGATGCGGGGAGCAACTGTGTTTATTTCCCGGGGAAAGAGAGAGTGAGTATTGCGAAGTTTAAACAAAGGAATGTTTATTCGATAACTGGCTAGTAAAAGAAAACTACCCTCTGCTAACCAGAGGGCGACACAAAATGATGGAGACAACAGCCCACACGGCTGTGCCCGGAGTGATCCACGCCACACTCCTCTCAGCGTCTCAGCTGCCGGTTCAGCCCAAGGGTTGTCAGCTTCACACCGACTAGCACGCACAGCCTCACTACTGTGGTCTACCCAAGAGAGTTTGTCCTTCAGGAGCTCCTCCTCTTATCCACCGCTAATCGCGATTGTCCGCAGCCGGTCCAATCAGCTGCTGCAGCTTGCATCCGGGACAGAGGGTGGCACACGAGAAGACACTGAGGGAAAACAGACGGGGAGCACACACACAACACGGCACGTAACAGTAACGTCTCTGTGTAGTCAACAACTGTCAAATCAAATAAAGACAGTACACATCAATTATATTTTAACAATTATTTGGGCCCGAGCAACCGACAACGTCGGGCCGCGAAGGCCCTATTGAAATTGTAAGAATTATTATTAGGGCCCGAGCAACCGACGTCGGGCCAGCGAAGGCCCTATTGAAATTGTAAGGGGTATTATTAGGGCCCGAGCAACCGACAACGTCGGGCCAGCGAAGGCCCTATTGAAATTGTACCCGTTTAGGTAAACGTACGCATGGTTGGAGGACTTGCCATGCATGAAAACTCACCAAATTTTGGGGACTTGTCAGGCCTGGTGAAAATAGCCATCTGAAATGCATCTTTCTGTGTAAAGAAATGGCTCTCTAGCGCCCCCTACAAGTCGGACCGGCGACGCCCCTCGGCCAGTATGTCCGATTGACTTGAAATTTGACACACATGTCCACTTGAGCTAGAGCTACAAAAAAGCCAATCAGACCTCTAAGCTCCGCCTACTTAGATTTTCCGCCATATTGAATTTAGTGTAAAACACATTTCTACGAACTCCTACATGCTTAGTTCCATTACTACCAAATTTGCTGTGGATCATTACTGGATCTACATCATCAAAAGTTATCAAAAGCTTTTTGGTATCTCTTTTCGTTTACAAGATATGTACCAATAAACTTATTAGGGGCGTGGCTTAATATCAATACATATAACTTCTCAACCGTTTGTCTTCTCCTTTGGTCAGGATGCTCTTAAGACCTTTGTGATTAAAAGTTATCAAAATCGAGAGTTTTCATCGAACAACCTTGACGTGGCGTGGCGGCCATTTTGCCTCATTGTTTATGAAAAAATAAGTTGTTATAACTCCAAGGTACATTATCCAAGCCGCACAAAACTTCTTATGCATGATGCTACTTCAAGCCTGAACATACTTTAATTGAAAAAAATTCAATAACTCATAACGCCTACTGGCTAAAGGAAATGTCATATTTTATACTTTTATTTATACCTCCTAGCCAGGTGACTTGATGAGTCTCAAATGTGTTAATGATAGCCTTAAGACATTGATGATGCATCATCATGAATATTGTGAGTTTTTGTTGAACGCTGTTGCCGTGGCGACGCATCGTTCGCCATGAAAAAGGAAGCTGATGGTTTAGTGGGTTGGGATGCTCAAAAACTCCTGGAACTTTGTACATGTGTCATAGGTCATAGGCAGACATAGTGTATATGGGTTTTGGGCGTGGCCGTTTTAAATTGCCTCTATAGCGCCCCCTACAATATTTCAAAACAGCAGCCCCAGCGCTACGTTTGAGCTACATGTATAAAACTTAGTAGGCACATGTATCCTATGGAGACTTATACAGTTGTGTGAAAAAGTGTTTGCCCCCTTCCTGATTTCTTATTTTTTTGCATGTTTGTCACACTTAAATGTTTCAGATCATCAAACAAATTTAAATATTAGACAAAGATAACACAAGTAAACACAAAATGCAGTTTTTAAATGAAGGTTTTTATTATTAAGGGGGAAAAAAAATCCAAACCTACATGGCCCTGTGTGAAAAAGTGATTGCCCCCTAAACCTAATAACTGGTTGGGCCACCCTTAGCAGCAACAACTGCAATCAAGCGTTTGCGATAACTGGCAATGAGTCTTTTACAGCGCTGTAGAGGAATTTTGGCCCACTCATCTTTGCAGAATTGTTGTAATTCAGCCACATTGGAGGGTTTTTGAGCATGAACCGCCTTTTTAAGGTCATGCCACAGCATCTCAATCGGATTCAGGTCGGGACTTTGACTAGGCCACTCCAAAGTCTTCATTTTGTTTTTCTTAAGCCATTCAGAGGTGGACTTGCTGGTGTGTTTTGGATCATTGTCCTGCTGCAGAACCCAAGTGCGCTTCAGCTTGAGGTCACGAACAGATGGCCGGACATTCTCCTTCAGGATTTTTTGGTAGACAGCAGAATTCATGGTTCCATTTACCACAGCAAGTCTTCCAGGTCCTGAAGCAGCAAAACAGCCCCAGACCATCACACTACCACCACCATATTTTACTGTTGGTATGATGTTCCTTTTCTGAAATGCCGTGTTACTTTTACGCCAGATGTAATGGGACATACACCTTCCAAAAAGTTCAACTTTTGTCTCGTCAGTCCACAGAGTATTTTCCCAAAAGTCTTGGGGATCATCAAGATGTTTTCTGGCAAAACTGAGACGAGCCTTTATGTTCTTTTTGCTCAGCAGTGGTTTTCGTCTTGGAACTCTGCCATGCAGGCCATTTTTTCCCAGTCTCTTTCTTATGGTGGAGTCATGAACACTGACCTTAATTGAGGCAAGTGAGGCCTGCAGTTCTTTGGATGTTGTTCTGGGGTCTTTTGTGACCTCTTGGATGAGTCGTCGCTGCGCTCTTGGGGTAATTTTGGTCGGCCGGCCACTCCTGGGAAGGTTCACCACTGTTCCATGTTTTCGCCATTTGTGGATAATGGCTCTCACTGTGGTTTGCTGGAGTCCCAAAGCTTTAGAAATGGCTTTGTAACCTTTTCCAGACTGATAGATCTCAATTACTTTGTTTCTCATTTGTTCCTGAATTTCTTTGGATCGCAGCATGATGTCAAGCTTTTGAGGATCTTTTGGTCTACCTCACTTTGTCAGGCAGGTCCTATTTAAGTGATTTCTTGATTGAGAACAGGTGTGGCAGTAATCAGGCCTGGGTGTGGCTAGAGAAATTGAACTCAGCTTTCCAAAGATGTGATAAACCACAGTTAATTTATGTTTTAACAGGGGGGGGCAATCACTTTTTCACACAGGGCCATGTAGGTTTGGATTTTTGTTTCCCCTTAATAATAAAAACCTTCATTTAAAAACTGCATTTTGTGTTTACTTGTGTTATCTTTGTCTAATATTTAAATTTGTTTGATGATCTGAAACATTTAAGTGTGACAAACATGCAAAAAAATAAGAAATCAGGAAGGGGCAAACACTTTTTCACACAACTGAATATATGTGTGTGAATGAAATAAAGTTATTGATAAATACATTTTATTTACAAGAACCATATGATTGGAAATTAGTTAACATAGCAACTGATTGAATTATTAGCTGATTAGCTTTTCGTTTTGAAAGCGTAGGTTATTTTTTTTGAAAGCAAAGGGGGTTTTTTTGCAGCCAAAAATTCTAGTTTCATAAGCAAAACTAACAAATAAATAATTCTCAGTTTATATATTTTCACTTACAAACTTGATTTTTGATTGCAGTGCAAGAAATTTGCTTTCAAAACATTTTTTTTGTTTGCAAATATACCTTCATAATATGTTGTGTTCATCCACATTGCAGCTTTGAGCGTTGCAAGGACGACATTGTGTATTTGGATGCGACGGGCAGCATTGTTCACAAAGCAAAAGGACAAAGTGCACTATTTTATGTTTATGAAATGGTAGTAAGACATCCATCGAAAGAATCCTCCCCTGTCCCTGTAGCCACATATGTCACCAATGACCACACCACAGCATCGGTGTCATGTTTCCTGGGGGCATTTGTGACCGACTTATCAAGACTCTATGGACGACGAGCCAAGAAAAGGCCAGCTAAGTTGATCTGTGATGGCTCTGTAGTCCTACAATCACTGGCATACAACTTCTGTGGATTAAGCCTGCAGGAGCTGCTCTGCAAATACTTCAACATAGTGAACGGACAAGGACAGGAAGACTGCATGGGGCTACCAATTTTGCATCGCTGCTTGAGCCATATAATGAAGAATGCGAAGGATTTATGTCGAAAACAGTGAGTGATTGCTGTTCATGCTAAACTTTTCTGATCTCCTAACATGTTGAATCTTTGTAATACTAATTTCACAAGCTTTTTCTTGCAGTGCACCCAGACATTACCACTTGGCCATGCATGTGTTTGGTCTGATGACACAGGCAACAACACTGCACGAGTTAGATGAAGCTGTCATCAGTGCTGCAGTGGTTTTTCCCAGTTCCCACAGTGGGAGCAATGTTGAAAAACAATTCCTAAATCTGCAGAGGTTGTTGACCAAAGCAGGACATTGTGCCATTGATGACACAACTATTGTCGAGCAAGACTTTGTGGTATGTAGCCTAATCATTCTGTGAAATGAAACTGTTCTATTCTAACTCTGGATTTACATGTAGCATAAAGGAAGCCTTTGTCAAGACTGTTTACATGCATATTTATTGCAAAAGTCCAATGGACAACCATCCTGAAGTAGTGACAGGGTTGACATTTGTTTCAAAGATGTAAGACTCAAGAAATTGAACTAAACTGGTTTTTTTTGCTAGAATGATGTGGGACCAACACCGTTCCAAAATCATTTTGAGGAACTCATTCAGAGGCAAGAACTTGAGAAAGTTGGTGATTCCAATCCGTACTTCAGCCCAACATTCATCCCAAGATTGCTGATGTACTTTCTACCTCAGGCTGCTCTGTGGTCTGGCTTACTTCTGGGTTAGTCCTCTTTTATTCCATATGCTTTGATGTGTTTTTTTTTGTTTTTTTTTGCGTAATAAAGACACAAATATACCTTCATACGTATCCCTTTTGCAATTACACTTGTCCAGTCCAGTGTTTTGAAATGGCGTTCGTATTGCGTCTTCCTGATTTTTTTCCATTCATTTTCAGGAATAAAAAAAAAAAACAGGGTTGCTTTGGAGTTTCCTCTGGAGATGGCGATGTCTGGGCACTGTGCCCGTCTGTGGGAGCACTGGAAGTGCCGTCTGAGGGGGCACTGTGTCCATCTGTGGGAGCACTGGAAGCGCCGTCTGGGCGTCCGAGTGAGGATGCACTGTGTCCATCTGTGGGGGCACTGGAATCGCTGTCTGGGCGTCCGAGTGAGGAGGCACTGTGTCCATCTGTGGAAGCACTGGAAGTGCCGTCTGGGCGTCAGGCTGAGGGGGCACTGTGTCCGTCTGTGGGGGCACTGGAATCGCCGTCTGGGCGTCCGAGTGAGGAGGCACTCAGAATCTGCACATCACAATTATTATTTTTTTTTGTATGAAGATAATCAGATATTAATAAATATAAAAAACAATATATTCAATGGTAAAAGTAAAACCTTTGTTACCTTTTTGTGTCGATTTGAAGGCATGTTTAAGCCTCTTCCTGTTGAGAATGACATTTCCAATTCCCAAATCCTGGCATGCCTCACCCCAGAAAGTTGAGTCATCCTTACTTCCTTGAGAAGAAAAGGCCTGAAGCTTTTCGATGACCAGCACAATACCCTCGGCTGTTAGGGAAATTGTTCTGGACTTAAAATGAAATAACAAGTTTAATTATTTTGTCACATACATATTTCAGTTGTAAATGACATGTAGAAATATTTGACATTTATAACTAATTACAGGGAAAAACCACTCACCTTTCCAAAGGTAGAAAAAACAAAGACCCTAAAGTGAACAAAACACAAAAAAACATTTAAATCTAGTTGAGGTTTATTGCTTGTATAAAACCTACAATCAATGTTGAACACAGAAAATAGTGGCAGCACAGCAATCGGAGGCAGAGTCAGTTCAGCAGGTTTTCAGGGTATTTGATTAAACAAACTTCAAGTAACACAAAACAGAAAACCTTACACAGTCCAGAGCTCTATCACAAAACTACAAAACCCTGGAGATCCCTGGAGAAGCGACTCTCCCTAACATGCTGACTCTCAGTAGCATGTCCTTTTTGATTAGTTTCCCTGCTTGACATTTGTTCGTCTCCCTGATGAGATCAGCTCCTCTAACTACCCTGCCTCTCAGCCCCTTACATAATTCTAAAATGTAGTCATTATGAGAGTTATGACATTTAAATAATTACATCGTGTGTAGTTTGTAGATTATAAATTGCTACAGGCTTCATCAATTTGTAACTGATTGATGAAAATGCCCTCTTGACCAAAGCCCAGTTGCTTTAAATGTAAGACTCCACTTGTGATATGTATAACTAGAAGGGTTCCTGTATACTTAGCACTGAATGTTATACATTATTCCATTTTTTTACCTTAGTTTTAAATATAATACATTTCTCATGATGCAACAACTTATTACATGATGTAATAATTTATTAAATTATGCACAAAACTGTTAAGCTGTGTTACGGGTGTAGTAAGGACCAAGGAGCAGTACGACTAACACCAGGAATAGTTTGACTTGAATTCTTTATTTTCTTCGACACACACGACAGGAAGAATATTCTCAGGAAAACAGCGACAAGGACAGAAGGTTGAGCGAGTTAGCAGGGCAGAGGCAAGGCGAGGTAGTCCGAAACAGGCAGGGTCGGCAACAGGGAATCAGTCCATGGATGTATTGCATGAAAGCAGAGAACAATCTGGCAGTGAGTGTGTGTGAGGAAGGGGTTTAAATAGTGGAGGAGGCAGAGTGAGCAGGTGAGAGTAATGAGCTGATGAGGCGAGTGTGACTGGCAGGTGCACTGAATGAACTGATTAGGTGAGTGAAAGGTGGAAAAAACTAGATAGAAGTGGCAGAGCTGCGACAAGCAGTCATTTTCTTACATTATGTGCTGAGTATTAGGGTATGACCTTTTACGTTAACGAAGATATGCCAATCAGTGGGTCCCACCGATCTAGTGCTTGTGCTGTAGTCTACACAGACTGAGTACACAATACACAATATTACACTGACGCAAGCCAAAGCTATTCAAGTTTTGTACACACATCACTGAATATGTAGAAAAAAAGCAGGTATTCAGTGGCAATATACAATAAGAGGAAACACCGCAGCAGTATGTTATATATTTTTTATAAGCTCCCTCTTTGCGCCGTACCGAGCACACTGGCCTGATATACGCTATAATGTTGAATGATTACAAAAGCAACAATTAATGTCAAACATGTGGAGATAATGTGTGGTTGGCTATCTATGTAAGATAGTCATGTAAGATCAATGTTAAATTGATTTATAGCTGCATATTGGCATTTCTGTAATAACTAGGCTATACAGTTTCCACCCTAACCAAAAACACTCAAATTTGGACATGAGCTAATTGGGTAGATGTGACGCTGTAGCAACGCTATTGAGCTGTTTCTCTAGTAAAACTTTAAATACTTACCCTTGCCGTGCTGGCATTTTGAGTACTGATGACCCAAGTTGTGAACATTGAAGTCTCACTGTGACTAAGTGAAGCACCCGAAAATGAACGACACAACAAAGACAGTGCAGAGAATTTATTTTTCTTTTTTAAATGACGATGATCATCTGCATTGTTGGGTCTGATGTCTCTCATCTTCCTCTTGACAAAACCCCAGAGATTCTCTCTGGGGTTTAGGTCATTCAAGAATTTGGGGGAGAATCACAAGGAGTGGACTGCGGCTGGAGTCAGTGCTTCAAGAGCCACCACACACAGACGTATCCAGGACGTGGGCTACAACTGTCGCATTCCTTGTGTCAAGCTACTCCTGAACCAGAGATGTAAGAAGCGTCTTACCTGGGCTAAGTTGCCTGGGCTAAGTTACCTGGGCTAAGGAGAAAAAGGACTGGACTGTTGCTCAGTGGTCCAAAGTCCTCTTTTCAGATGAAAGTAAATTTTGCATTTAATTTGGAAATCAGGGACTCAGAGTCTGGGTAGAAATGTATTACTTTTACTTTGAAATATCTCTTAATTGGTACAGTAAAAATGTCAAATTTTCAGTATGGATGGAGTCAACGATGTCCTCATACATACATATCAATCATTGTCTGGAATTATTGAGAGAATACTTTTTTTATTACACTTCAAATATTCATTTATTAGATATTTTCTCGATTCTAATGTATGACATTTGATTTGAAATATCTCTTAATTGGTACAATAAAATTGTCTGATTTTCAGTATGGGTGGAGTCAACGATGTCCTCAACACATATATATCAGTCATTGTCTGGAATTATTGAGAGACATTTCTATAGCACCTCAAATATTCAGTTATTAGACGTTTTCTCTGTAGAAAAGTATGACTTTTACTTTGAAATATCTCCTAATTGGTACAGTAAAAATATCAGATGTTCTGCATGGGTGGAGTCAGAGATGTCCTCAACACATACATCACTCATTGTTTGGAATTATTGAGGAAATACTTTTTACAACACTTCAAATATTTAGTTATTAGACGTTTTCTCAGTAGAAATGTAGGACATTTACTTTGAAATATTGGTACAGTAAAAATGTCTGATGTTCTGTATGGGTGGAATCAACGATGCCTTGATTACATATACATCAGTTATTGTATGGAATTATTGAGACAAATATTTTTGTAGCACCTCAAATATTGTGATATTAGCCTTTGTCCTGAACATATATGCATTAGTCATTGTGGGGAATTATTGAGAAAAACATTTTCATAGCACCTTAAAAATTTCAGAAATTTGCCATTTGAAGATACAAATTCAGTTCAGAGTTTTTGCTTAGTAAAATATCTTAATTGACTGTCAGTCAGGTATTATTCATTTTAATATCTTTCCAGCAACCCGCAAATCAAAGAATAAAGACACTTCACGCACAATTTAGGTGTATTTTCCCTTTAACTCACGAGATGCAGGTATCATTTTTATACTTATTGGAATATAATTCATTTAATCTTATTTACATTATGCAATATGTATACTTTGTTGGCATCTTATTTTGAAAACCGGATGTTCGTCTGTAGAAATCCGGAAGTTGTCTCACGTTAATCTTTCCGCTAACTTTGCAAAGTCCTTCGCTCGCTCCTGATCTGTGCAGTTTGTTTGCGTTTACCGTAAGTTTCAGCGTATAGGCGCACTAAAATTTAAGTGTCTGCTGAGTTGACCACGGAGATCTGAGTGTCTGCTGACTTGACCGCAGTAGAAATGCGCTCATCCACGCCCGGGAACAACACCGAATTGTCGGCCGAGATACCACCAAAACACCCCGCCTGTCTCCAGCAGAAACGCGCTCATCCAGGCCGAGCAACGAGGAACATTACACGGCTACAATACCTGCCCGCTGATAAAATCCGGGAGTAACCGTGACTCTCTTAGGTTTGGGTGGGGACGTGGTTAGGGTTAGGGCAGTAGTGATGGGAATTCCGGCTCTTTTTAGAGAACCGGCTCTTTTGGCTCGGCTCACTAAAAAGAGCCGGCTCTTTCGGCTCCCAAATGGCTCTTCAGATTTTTTGGTGCTTAAATTAATTTATTACCAACAATAATGTAAAATTATGCGCAATATGAATTACTAATGTAAAAAAAACATGCACTATATCAAATGTTTATTATATAAATACACTTTTATTTATACACTCTACAGAGAGAAAAATTTGAAAGTGCAAAAACAAATGTTTAACTATTTACAAATGAACTTAACTAACTTTTAACTATTTTGGCCAGTTCTTCATCAATTGTCTTCTGTCTTGCTGCGGGTCATAGACTTTTGCAAAAATTGGCTCATAGAGCTCTGGGTTGTACTTTTAGGTGGTTGTGGTGGTGTACTGGACGATGCTGTAGACACTGCTGTTGCAGCAACAGTTGCAGTAGACATACTGGCACCTTCATTAATATCAGGTTCACTTGCTTGTCTTTTTTCTTCCAATTGCACTGATGGATGAACAGTTCTCATGTGCCTGTGCAGGTTGTTTGTGGAGCCAGCTCGATATGAGATTTTAGTCTTGCAGACTCTACATTCTGCCATAGTTTGGTCAATGTAATTGAAATGTGTCCAGATTTTGCTGCGTTTCCTGTTGACACTCATTTTCTCAACTTTTTTTTTTTTACCTTTCCAGTCCGTTGCTCTCTTTCTCTCTCGTGACTCGTCTCCCTCCCTCCTGTTCGTGTGCTTGCTGTGTGCTGTGCTGTGTGTGTAACTCCCGCCCCTCCCCCCTCTGCTCAGCGCAGGCACAGAGACGACACCACACATATTGACCAATCAAATGCGGCTTGAGAGAGAGCCGCAAAGAGCCGGCTCTCAGAGCCGTTTCGTTTGCGACCGACACATCACTATAGGGCAGGGTTAGGGTGGATACAAATTAATAAAATATACCTCCACAACACCCTGTCGTCAAGTCCGTCAGCCCTCGTAACAGGCCGCGTGGCAACAGCTCATGGGTGGCGAGGGTAGAGGCGAGGCAGATCACAGAAAAATAATAAAGACTAGAGTTTGGCAAAGATATGTTGATTAGAAACGTATTTGTAATACGTCAAACACAAACATAATCAGGGAGAAAATGCGTTTATGGTCAAACGTAATTGAGAATGCATTTTAGTTTTAGGGGAACGTAATTTTTAGGAGACAGGGCTGCTCTGAAAAACGCTTGGAAGCTGGGGTGATTTCTTCAGCCACAATAAAGCTAGCTTTCACAGCATTTTTGCCTGTAGCTTTTGTAAATATATTCTGCTGAAATTGCAGTCTGCCTTTTAATTTCCTGGAGGCTAAATTTAGCAGACTTGGCTCCGTGTTTGGTGTCAAAATGCCGACGTAAATTGTATTCCTTCAACACCGACACTGCCTCATAACACAGAAGACAGACCGTTTTTTCTCCTTGAAGCACAAACATGCATTCGCTTTCCCATCTTTCATTAAACTGCCTTCCCTCCGCATCAATTTTTCTCTTCTTGGACATTTTGGGATTATTTGTCGATGTTTTTCAACTCAATCACTTGTTGGAAAACCACTTTAGTTAAACGCAGATATGGAAAACCTTCTGTCTAGCAGCAGGATGCCGTCATTTCGCAGGTCAAAAAATCGACAGATGTAGATGGGAGATGTAGTTTATGGTCATTGTACACTGTAAAGCAGTAGTAGTAGTTTTAAGACAATCATATGCCTTTCAAGCTCTCGCAGGCCACATAAAATGACGTGGTGGGCCGGATTCGTGCACATGTGTTTGACACATGTGCTTTACAGGATAAAGGCGTTGTAAAAATGTTTTTCAGAGCTAAAGATCCTAACAACGATGTAGAGACAACACTGGTGGTAAAAGGCAATAGCCCACATCAGTTGTTAATGTTAATTCCTCAGGCTTTGAGCTCCAACAAGCTTTATGCCTAAATTCTCTGCAGGATCACTCATGGGCCTGACTGAGTTGAAAATCCAGGTTTTTCATCTGAAGTTATAAGTTGTGACTGGTCCCCGTGGACAAAGACACATTGGTCAGAAGTACTCCTCTGAGTAGAGTCACGCAGCCACCAATTACAAGAGACATCTGTCAGTCCTTCATTCAGCTCTATGATACCCCTGCCCCTCAGAGCAGGAGCCAAGTGAACATAAGGTACATTACGTTATTACTGTTGCAAAAAAAGGCCTCATGCAGACTTAAATTCGTTGAATAAAAGCGTATGACACTTTCCCAGTATCGTTTTTCATTTTTACATTGGACGAATATATATATTTTTATATTTTTTTGTTGAATCATATCGTAAGAACTGATCTCCTTGTAATACACACCCATACCTTGTGAGTTTAACTGAAGTAGTAGATAGAGAAATCTAACATGATGTCTGGCCTCTTTGGTGCTGTCCCTTTAAGCAGTCAGTATTGCTGTGATTGGCCTGATGAGCGAGTGTGTTTCAGCCTGGACTGCTGTAGTATGTGATGCTCCAGTGGGGTCCAGAGCAGCAGGTAGCTCCACTACAGTCACCCCAGTCCAGTCAGCTGAGCAGCATGCAGTGTCTGCTCCCACACTGACCTGTACACACACTCTGAGCAGAGACAGCATGAGTACAGTGTCTGAGCCTCAGGTTGGCAGCAGCAGGTCTCTGTCTGCAGCCAAGAGGCACAAAAGTATCAGGAAGAACTCCAGAAGGATTTATTCAGCCTACCAGGACCACCAGCAAGGGTGAGTTTGCTCTGCTCACTCTTCTTTTTCATTTGATTGATCTTATTTCTATCAGGATTTCTCCAAGCTTTTTCTGTCTCTGTCTGTTTCACGCTTTATGACTGTCATCTCTTTGAGCCTTAAATTACTTCCTGTAGCTTATACAATTAGTCTTTTTCTAAATCTAATCATCAGAGAAAATACAAAGAGTTTCCTGTGTGCTGTGTTACCATCGACTGCCATCCAGGGACATTCTGACCTGTTGGTCATCTAACGTTATGCGTATTTAGTTTATTAATCACACAAGATTAAAGAGTTTGATTCTGTGAATTATTCATATGATAGATATGTTGATCAGTTATGAATGAAATGTCAAAACAGATTGCAACCACTTTAATTTGTCATTAATGTAACATCAACCATTTGGTTTAATTCTGATAATAACTTGGTGATGGTGGAGCTCATATGTTATTCAAGTTCTTCCAGTGATTGTAAACCATGTTTGGATATGGAGATACTCACAACCAGCCAAAATCCCGTTTCTCTATTTGTATTGGGGAAGCATTTACATGATGGCTTGCTACGGAGGTTATTGATATATCTCGTTTATTTGGAGATTGCAATCTTTTATCATTTCCTTAGATATTTTCATCAGATTAACTCAATCTACTCAGCGGACACTAAAACAGCTGTCTTCATCTCCAGAGACTGTTTCTAAAATGTACACAACATGTATTACAAAAGGAGGGACGATGCGATTGAAGAAGTGCACTCGACATACAGAATTTCTTTCTCAAAGCTCATAAACACAAAATAATATACGATTTAATTATTGTGAGATGCAGCACAGGATATATTATACCTTTGAAGAAGATGATACACAAGATGAGAGGTGGTGAAATGTTATTTCCCATAAAAAAAAAAAAATAGACTGATACAACAATTCTCCCTCTTAATCATCCCTTCTGACCCACTAAGTGTGTGGGTGTGTCTGTATCTACAGGAACCCTGCCCTCAGCCTCTTTCTTCTGATTTACTTATTTTGTTATTATTATTCGGGACATTTCTGCATGCACAAGCACGCATTCAAGAGGAAGCTACGAAAAGGTGAAACTCCAAAACAAGAGTGAATCTGGGGTTTGGTGGTACACCGGGCTCTCCTCTGGCCACCGCGGTCAGGGGACGTTCGCTCCTGGTGTGGCTGAGCCACGGGAGAGGGGCCAACTTTGAATGATGTGTTTTCAAACAGCTAGAGAAGGGTGTATCTGCAGTCCAGAGGCTAAATGACACAGCCACTTTACTATGAGACCCCCCCCCCCCCCATGCATCATTTTGTAAATCTCCATCTTTGTTCATCAGCCACTAGATACAGTATTGATCAGCACTAATGGTAGTTATCCCATTCACCAGAGATCTAGGAACTTGCCAGCAATTGGAGCATGGATCAGGATTTTTGACAGAATGGAAATCAGCAACTTTGGGATGTTGTTATTATTAATGAAATAGTATTTGATGAATGTGCATCAATTAGGCCGAAAGCAGACCTACAATAAAATTAAAATCATATCAAGTTAGCTTGACATGTTATCTAATTAACTACTAATTGGTCAAATTAAATGAAACACATTGACAGTCACAGTTCTTTTTTTGAAATGTTTCTAATATGATCACTTCTGTGATGCACACACACATTCTTCAGTCCATGAGCGGTTAGAGGACACTTTAACTTTTCTGTTTCCACAGTAAACTGAACCGTAAACTAAGACACTCATGACATCATCACAAACCAAATCATCCATCCATCCATCCATTTTCCTCCGCTTATCCGGGGTCGGGTCGCTGTGGCAGCAGGCCAAGCAGGCTGACCCAGACTTCCCTCTCACCGGCAACATGTTCCAGCTCATTCTGGGGGATCCCGAGGCGTTCCCAGGCCAGCTGGGAGATGTAATCTCTCCAGCGTGTTCTGGGTCTCCCCCGGGGTCTCTTCCCAGTTGGACGTGCCTGGAAAACCTCCAGTGGGAGGCGTCCAGCAGGCATCCTAATTAGATGCCCGAACCACCTCAGCTGACTCCTTTCGACGCGAAGGAGTAGCGGCTCGACTCCAAGCTCCCTCCTGATGACTGAGCTCCTTACCCTATCTCTAAGGCTGAGCCCGGCCACCCTACGGAGGAAGCTTATTTCGGCCGCTTGTAGCCGCGACCTTGTCCTTTCGGTCATGACCCAGAGTTCGTGACCACCAAATCAGTGGTGCATAAAAGAAGTTTACCGGCAGCCTAGAGTTTAACAGACAGAACTGTTTTTTACTATTTACTGCACTGTTTGGGATAGCTGTCTTAAGGAAAATGTCCCCTCTGAGTATCATCTAATTGGTTTGATCTGATCCCAAACATTTCAGGCTACAACATCATCATTTATTTTTCTTTGTTGGAAAAGGTGGACAAACTGTCAGTAATAATAGTAACTTAATCCTCTTTTATTTAGTGAAACATAAGGGTCAGCCCAAAGCAGTCGCTGAGATGAGATCTTTATTGGTTTTTCTTTCAAATATTAGCAGACCGGCCCCTTTTTCATTGTGCCCCTGTGTCTTCTTTTGCAGCTCCTCAGATGATGAAGATAAAGAGGATGAGCGGGTGGACAGCAACGACCCAGAGGAGATGTTCCAGAACATTCAGTACCAGAAGGAGATCATTGCCAACATTCGGACCAGACCCTGGCCAATGAGACGCAAGCTCAAAGTCTTAAAGTACCAAGTGTGATTGTTCCCTCTGTATCTGTGGTGTGATAGTTCACTCTTTCCCTCCTCTTCTGCTCTTAACACACACAAACACACTCACAAGGCTATTTTTCTCAATGAAAGTGCTGTATATATGTTAATGTCATTGAATTGAAAGCAAGTATGACTCAGCAGCTGACTCACCAAAACCTCTGGAGGTATGAAGACTGTGTATCCTGCTGTGTTACTGAAATACATCCAAAGATCAACAGCTAACTGATACTATGCTATCTAACTGATCTCTTCTTTATTAGTTTGCCTCTTGTGGTGCATGAGTGTGACAAGACAACATCATCAATTACTCTTACAGCAACCCTGTCTTCTACAAATATATACTTTAATGCTAAATGCTTTGCCAAATGCATTTTGGACAGAAAGCAATTGCTGTGTGCATTATGTTCCCTGGCAGCAGTTCTTCCACTGCACAAAGTGCTGTGTGGGGAGAAGGGGGGGTGTACCAAGCTCTGGATTGTAACACCACAGACCAAGGTTTACATCCACAGGAGCATGTGATTAAGTTTAGGCTACTGAGGCACTTTGGTTCGGGAAATATGGTCCATCCATCCATCCATTTTCCTCCGGGGTCGGGTCGCGGTGGCAGCAGGCCAAGCAGGCTGACCCAGACTTCCCTCTCTCCAAGGCTGAGCCCGGCCACCCTACGGAGGAAACTCATTTCGGCTGCTTGTAGCCGTGACCTTGTCCTTTCGGTCACGACCCAGAGTTCGTGACCATAGGTGAGGGTAGGAACGTAGACCGACTGGTAAATTGAGAGCTTTGCCTTCCGGCTGAGCTCCCTCTTCGCCAAGACAGTCCGGTGCAGCGCCTGCTTTACTGCTGCAGCCACACCGATCCGCCTGTCGATCTCCCGCTCCATCTTACCCTCACTCGTGAACAAGACCCCGAGATACTTGAACTCCTTCGCTTGAGGTAGGCACTCCGTCCCCACCTGGAGGGAGCAATCCACCGGTTTCCGGCAGAGCACCATGGCCTCAGATTTGGAGGTGCTAACTCTCATCCCCGCCGCTTCACACTCGGCTGCAAACCGCCCCAGTGAATGCTGGAGGTCACGATCCGAGGAGGCCAACAGGACCACATCATCTGCAAACAGCAGAGAGGCGATCCCGAGACCCCCGAACTTGACGTTCTCCACCCCCCGGCTGCAGAAATATGGTCATTTGGGTTAAATACTGAAAAAGTAAAAAGGTCCTGCTCATATTTGAAGCTGCAATGTGTAACACCTGACCACATACTGCAAAGAAATAGGGGGCAGCATTTCACCTCAATACAATCTACATTTACAGTTATCAGTTATAAAAAGCCAACTACTAACTAACAGCAGGACAAGAATACGCAAGATTCAACCAAACCGCTGAAACTCTGAGAGACGGTCAAAATAACATGCTGTCGGTCTATAGTCCACGTCAGACATCTGTATGTTTACTGTGACAATAACCGGGCCTGTACGGTCTGTGTTCACTTTGATAGATTGTTTATTGTATTAAATCCAGGGGTTAGCTGGTTCGCATGCGTTTTCACTAGATATCTCTGCAACACAATACACAGATGTCTTTGACAAAACGTCAACACTGTAAACACTTCACATTCTGTCCATAGTATTAGTACATTGTTTTGTTATAAACAAAAATTATGACCAGATCTAACACGTTGCACCCAAAAGTCACTGTTGACTTTTTTTCAAGATAAATATTTCCCCCAACCTTGAGTTGCCTCAACATTACTATGTAGTTGCTACATGTGTATAGTTGCTACATGTGTATCTTGAAGGAAAGCACAATTAATTATGCTGTTAGTAAATATTTTGCAGATATATTCATTAAAACAGTGTCCTCATTATGTTAATAAAAAAACTATTATTTGCTGTTGCAGATTAATAGTACATGGATGTCATTTTGAGGAGACAGCATTGGTTCTCGAGGCGCTGCGGCGTGTTTTGTACATATTGATTGGCTGATTCATTTGTTCCTCCTTTAACTGCTTAGTCCTACTGGCAGTCACAGAGCTGAAGACATATAAGCATGTTCGTGAATGGTCATTTGTAGAAGACATCTGTATGAAATGATTTTTGTAAATGTTGTACAGCAGCATTTGAACTGAACATCATTTTTAAAATATATAAATATACTGTACTTACTACTCTGTTAACATTGACAGCAGACATCTCTGTGGGACAACATGTGTGAACATTCTGCCAGGTGTCCAAATGCTATATGAACCTTGTGAATGTCCGCATGTCTAAAGAAGCTCCTCCATAAGTGCTGTGTGATCAGACACAAAACTGTGAAGGCTGTTCTAACAGTTGACTGAATGTAATTAGACCAGTAGATAGAGAACAGGCTGAGCCAGAGAAAACCAGAGTAGATAGAGAGCTCAAGATGTGCTGAGTATGTGCCATGGATAACAGGTTTTATATGGGCAGTTTGTTATTACTGCAGAGGTTTTATTACCATCATCAGGGATGGGATGCAAGTCTGCCCTTTTACACCCTCTTTAATCTCAGGCTGAATGTCTGCGATTACTCCCACTGAAATGACTCATTGCAATGACTCATTTTTTTTACTTAGATTTCTGACAAACCTCACCGTAACAATAAAATATAAAAATATAATATGACAAAATAAAACCCATGTATAATTGTAAAAACTACAGTTGCTTTCCCTAGGAGAGTGTGTAAGGCAAGGCAAGGCACGTTTATTTGTATAACACATTTCAACAACAAGGTAATTCAAAGTGCTTCACATAAAACCATTAAAAGCATCAAAACATAAGGCAAAAGAAAAGTAGCTTTAAAAACAATTAAGAACATTCATTGAAACATTACAAACAGTCATTAAAACACTAAAAAGCAGTGTAAGAAATAAAATACAGTAGTAAAATGCAGAAATGCAGGAAATTGATTCATATCCTTGCATGTGGTTCAATTAAAGGCAGCAGCAAACAGAAAAGTCTTGTTGAGTGTCCGTTGATTGATACATGGCTCATAGCCCTCCTAGATGTCCCCAGTGCTGAATAAGCTGTTTCTTTGTCTAATGGACTGTAAAGCTACACAATCATTTTAGACAGTTTATTTCAATGGAAGCAGTCTGCTGCTCTACTGGTTCTAGAAGGATCTTGGTTTTAGTACTGGTTTGAAAGGTGGCCGACGAGTGCAAAACTTTTCCACTGGGACAAGTTTGCATCGTTTCTGTATTTGCTGCATGTTTCCGTTGTTGCGTTTTTTTATGATTCCCCTATGGAAATGGCAAACATTCACTTTCACTTTGAGGTTGTCCTGAACTCTCACTCATCCACTATCATCTTTACCAGGACACCCCCGCATGTGCAATCACCACTGATCATTCATTTTAAAAACGTCTTTCTAACAGTTAATAATCACATCCCTCAGATGGAGGTTTTGGATCAGAAAGTACAATATTTAATCTAGTGGAGTAGTACTAGAAGTGTAAATGTACACAAAATGGAAGTATTTGCGTAAAGAATACAACAAGTCCATTCAGTTTGTGAGTACTTGCACTACCACCTGTGTGTCTTTGTGTCCCAGGCAGGCCAGAGAGATCGTTCTGAAGTATGAGGGCCGACTCACCAGAACCAGAGGCTACCAGACTGCAGGAGCTGATGTATGTATGTCATTCATACTCGCAGTATGTTTTTGATCCCATAGCATTAAATGCAGTTTGCAGAGAATTAAAAACAGTTTGTAGTCCACTTGTAAAATGTTGCATAATGTTAACCTGCAAGGGTTCTTTGTGTGTGTAGAAACAAAAGAACCAAAGTTATTTATACCACCACTGATTGGTTAAAATAATAATACTAGCAAATCTGAGGATGACTCCAAATTGTTCTTTCAATGCTTCTGGTTTAGAATATGTATTGTATTCTCAAGGATCCTTTTGGTCAGGTTGTTCTCATACACAGTTCAGTAATGCACTATGTATATAACCCATGTAATCCATCTGATGTGATCCATGTAATCGTAAGGCAGGACCGATGACGTAGTATAAAGAAATGGAGGAGATCTGGGTGGACGGATGGGTCTCATGACCCTGGAGAGCGCTCCTTGTGTCCCATGTGAAACCAGAAGTCAACTTTGACATTTGTCACCTAACCAAACCTAAACAAGTAGTTTTATTTCCTAAACTCTTCGGGCTTGTGCAGGTGCAATGATCGCTCACGCTGCTGGACATTTGCAGGAGAAAGCACAGAAAATAACAAAATAACTTTTCTTAAGATATCCTATGAAGCGTTGTATGAGGATACATTCTTTTTGTAGATCCATGGAGCATGGTGGTTATAATCGTCAAGGGGTGACCAAGGCACCCACATCTCAAGCAGCCACAGAGAAAGATTGTTATAAGGACTTGTTTGTTTATTGACGATGTTGTGAAGGTGGATGAGAATCGAACAGATCTTGTCCTTAACACACACAAAATACAAAAAACATTGTAACAATGGGTCTGCAGGAATATGAAATTGAAAACAACAAAGGTGGCTCTGCTTTGGATGACCTAACATACTCTTATATCCAGTTTGTCACTCAGTAAAATATGTGCTCGAGACACAACTGCATTGATTTTGTCTGACTGTATGCTGAGAGGAGCTTCTTTCTGCTATTTTACTGCACTGCAGTAACTAGATGATTATAAAACATGCTGGATTTCCATTGTGCAGGCTGCCTCCTGTGAGCTGAACATACACATACTGTGGATAACTTTATATACTGTGTCTGTCTCTGTATTTCACACACTCATATCCAGAGAGGAAAAGGAGAGCTTTGCAGCTGTAGCACAGCAGCATGAGTGAATTTATAGCCCGTTGTAAAAGCTCTGTTTAATTAAAATGTTCAGGCCCCATTAAAATAAATTGAGTTTTAGTGAGCAGTCTGATGATGACTTATTTATTTTACAGTTTGGCTTCCAGATAATGAAAATGAGAATTATTGGTCCAGCTAATAATTATCATCTCAGTTCTGATTTTACTTTTCATCACATGAGGTGAAGAGCTTCACAGAGTCAGTTCTTATGTGGACAACATGGATACATATGTGCAACAAAATGACATCCTAAATAATGCTGACTATGTGAGAATGTGTGAACACTTGTCATTGATCTGAGACAGCTGTTACACCAAAGACTGTCCTCTCCAGAAACAGAAAACAGCTGGTTTTACTGCTCAAACACCTGGAACACCTATGATTGACATTTACTTGCCAAATGTTATGCTTCAGAAGCAAAGGCAGAAGTAGTTCATTGTTACACCTCTTCAAAACCTCTGTTTCAAGCCAAAAGTTATTGCTAGATTATTTTATCCATGACCAGGGCCTTTTGCTTAACCCCGACCACAGAGGTGAGAGGTCACAAAACACTTTGATCGATACACGTCTGAAAACAAATGCCAGATTAAGAGATCCGGCTACAATGATCCATAACAACAGATCTGACGATTTGTCATGAAAAACACAACAGTTAGAAGACCAAAAAAACGTTTTGTTTAGGATCGTCTAATGCATCTCAGAACTCAGAAGATAGTTGCACAAGATCAGAAAATGTTCATGTATTTAGATAGGCAATACAAATCATGTATTTTGTCATTAAGTTTGGAGGATTTGTTACAAAGTTTTTATGGAAGACACAGTACTACAATATGTGTTGTAAATATATTAGCATAGCTTTTATCATTGCTGCATGCTCATATTACTATTAGATATGATTCACATAATAGATATGATTTATGTCCTGCTCAATTATGCATTCGTATTCTGTTTTAGTTTGCATCTCTGTGTTAGTCCACAGCTTATCTCACATTCTGCTGAACCAAACTACATAAGATATGACTGCTGTGACCCGGCCCTCTGCCGGTAGGGCCCGCTGGTGTTACGCAGCTGAGTGCATCACCGCTGCTCAGCCGACACAGTTAGCGTGCACCTTTTAAGACAGTGCATCTATTGTGTGACACCTGCGAGTGAAAAACACGCCTGATGATCTTGTCTCGTAGTGGGGGGGGCGCCAATTGTAGGTTGATTTAATTCATCGTATTTCATTGCAGACACACCTGCCGGAGATCTGCACCTGTCTAGTTTTCCATGTAAAAAAACCTCTCTATAAATACAAAGTATTATCATATTATTATAAAGGGTTTTCTATCATCTAAAATGATCAGGTATGGACAGCAAAAGAGTTTATCTCGAATCCTTGCTAGATGGTCAAATCATTTTACAGTCACCACTGCCCATTATGGAGGTGAGTGTTACTCAGAGGTCTCAAATCTGGTTTCTCCTCCTGCAGCTGCTGAAGAAACTTTCACGTGTACTTTACAACATCGTGGTTCTGTTCATTCCCTGGGAAGTGAGGATCAAGAAAATTGAAAGTGAGTTTTTTCCTCAGAATGAATAACAGTAATGCTATCTTTTCTTTTGTTTTATTTCCAAGGATGTAATGACAGTTGACAGAACATTTTAGTACTTGACTCACCTAGACCTAAATTCCTTTTTTTCAAGACAGTCTTCTCTCAGTATGGTCATACTTTCTGGTGTTAGTCCTTTTCAGGGCACAGAAACATAAAGTAGAGTGTGTGACTGTGCAACAAGTCAACATGTCTCAGTCAGATGTTTCCTGTGTCTTGTTGAGGTCACTTTGGGTCGGGCGTGGCCTCCTACTTTATCTTCCTCCGCTGGTTGTTTGGGATCAACATCGTCCTCACCATCATGACTGGAGCCTTCATCGTCTTACCAGAGGTCAGCAAGGCTCTTTCACTTTACAAGTTTCATATATTGCACAATACTCCATATCATATATGAGTCATAGGCTTAAAGCTATACTGTGCGGAATTTTCCTAAAAAGCAATGTATGGACTTATACAAAAACAGCCTCTGATGACTCATTAGAAGTGTGTGTAGGCCAAGGATGTTGCTCTGCTGATGGATACTCCACCCACCGATTCTAAATAAGAAGAATAGATATAAATGACATGGGTTGATAATTCAAATGTATCGGTAACACTTTATAATAACTACACGCTATAAAGCATTAGTTAAGTATGAGTAAACACTTAATTCATCATTTATAAAGCATTGTTCCTACATTAATAATTTATTAGTATGCAGTTCATAACAACAGTTATAAATGTTTTATTCTTGATTAATAAGCTCGTCTATTATGTGTTTCATGATTGTGTTTTCATACTTTATAAATGATGGAGTCCCCATTTGTAAATGGAGTATTATATATATTACGAACCAATTATTATGGAGTTGTAGATGATTAATAAGATCATTTACAAAGTGTAAGTAAATGATTAAGAACTTATTTAGATGTACATTATTCATGCATTTATATATATATAATAATTTAGAAATGCACTAATGGTTTGGGACTATGTTAATATATGCTTTATTAATACTGCAATTCATGATTAATTCAGGTAGTTAGTCGTTAGTAAAGTATTTTGTGTGACCTCAACCAAAGTGAGGCTGGTGATTCTCCAGCAGCTACAGCTCAACCAGTTCAAGTACCAAACTGTGGTCAAGATCTAATGACAGGAACAAAATGCTGCTGATTTATGTTTGTCACTGACATCCAGACACAAGCAATTTCCCCACACATTACTCATCCTATCATTCCCAATGCCCGTTTATTTCATCTGCCTCTCCTTGTTGGAGCTAAGCTACCACTGTCTGCTCTGACACATCCGTCCTTTGTCTCACCTCTGCTTAGTGAGTCATATCGTCCAACATCACACATCATGGATGTTCTGTCACATTGATGTGTGTGCTTGTTTCCTGCTGTAAATGATGTGTCCACGGATGGACTGGAAAGTTATTATTATATCAGTTATTACTCACTTTTATTCCTGAAGTTTGCCTCTTTTTAAGTGTAACACTAAAGACACACTACGCTCTTTCATTTTGCTGAAGCACACAGGACTTTTCTAGTCAGAGGTTCTAGTATGTCAGAGGTGTCACTAAGTTCTTTTCAGGATGCATATGTGTCTATATGCAAGTTCTCGCTCCAAAAATGGACAGACCCAGATCCGGCTTCTCTCCAAGACTGAGATGAGAAAATTAATATCAATGTCATGTCGGTGTGTTAAATACAGAGCTGGAGTAGCTGCACTACACATTGTTGGTTGAATCAGAAATGTAAAAACAACAGGTCATGGTCTTTGGATGAGTTACGTGTTTCGGCTGTTATTAATAAATGACAGTTTATCCTTCAGCAGTTCTGTGTAGCATACACAGTTGCTACACAGATACAGTCAGTTAGTTTTTTAGAAGTGTTGGTAGGACAGAGCCAAGATAGCTGTTTCCCCCTGCCTCCAGTTTTTATGCTAAGCTAAGCTAACCATGTCCTGACTCCATATCCTGATGATATCAATCCTCTCATCTCAGTCTCAGAAAAAAGGAAGGTGTTGAATGATTCCTTTCAACTTGCATGTAGCTACTGACCTAACAATTGTCAGTCATCACAATGAACTGCAAATATATTTTGCTCCACTCTTGCCAGCTTATAACCAAATGTTTTACAAGGTCAAAAGTTTAAATCAACTAACTACAATAAGACATGAGTGTGTTATCACTGTATATACAGTATTTAAATGTCTGTATTAATATCATATTGTATTGGTCTGTGATTGTTTGTACTAGCTGCTGGCTGGAGCTCCTTTTGGAACAACGAGGAGTAAAACTATACCCAAGGAGCATCTGGCTTCAGCCCAGGACCTGGACACCATCTGGTCTCTTGGGGTAAGCCTCTCTTTCCTTTTACTGTTCTGTCAATAGCACATTACAGATACAATAGACCATTGTTCAAACATTACTTTACTGCCTCCCTGACCTCTACTCCAAGGCCACCCCACCTTTTATGTTAGTAGACTGAGCTTGTAAAGACCTGTTAGCATTATTATATACATTTTATTTGAAGGCAACAATGACTCCCTGTGCATTAAGCTGTTGTGATCAGTCACCTTTTTTGAAAGTTTCCTACCAGGGCAAGTATGTCTCAGTGTATCACTCCCTCCAGGAAATACACGACACCTTAGTTCATCTCAGTCAACACCACCGTCATCAATCCACCGTCGAACTGTTCAAATACATTTCAACATACAAAATAAGCTGGCGTTAACATTACACAAAAAAACTGTTTGCACGTTAAACAGTTAACATAAATAACATACCTCGCTGGGTGCACACAACCACGAGGGAAATGAGTCCACTTGAAAAACATGAATCTTCAAAAACAAACACTTTAACACTTAAACACTTAAACTTAAATCTTTGAGTGGAGTATATCAACTTCTAATAATAAATAACAAATAATAATATGTAAACAAGCATATTAAATAATGACATAAATAATATTTATGGCTGTTAAACTCCCACCAAATCACAATTTTTTGGGATTTTGCCTCACAAAAATAGCCATGACATTTATTCTGCTTCAAGCTGTAAAACTGTCTTTTGTACAGGCCTTTCAAGATAGACTGGCTTAGTGGTGCGTTTTCCCTGGTTATCTAAGGTTGAGTCACTCATTAACAGTTTTACCTTTCTGACTCTTCAATCACTGCTAGGGTTCACCTGTGATACTCTTGCTAATCTCAATTGATTTTGTGGAGAGCCGTCCTCGTGTAGGATGACAATGTCGTTAACCTTCGTATTTGTTTTATCCGTTTGCCATATTTGTCTTTGCTGAAGATTAAGGAGGTACTCCTTCCACCTTGTTCAGAATTAATTTGCCAAGAACTGCACCTGGCGCCATCTCTTGCGTAGGTAGAGAGCCTGACTAACAAATTGACCAGGAGGGGGAGATATTATGTTAGACTTCATCATGAGGATATGGTTGGACTTGTTGGATCATTTAAGTGCTCTGTTGTCAGTTGTCTGATATTTACAGTAGCCACTTCATACAGAAAGGTTCTAAGTGATGCACTGTCAAGTTTTTTAGCAGATTGATCAAGGATTGCTGTTGGAACACTTCTGATTGTCCTAATTTGTCTCTCCTATACACCTCCCATGTGACTTGATGATTGGAAGTTCATTGCAAACTCACATCCATGTTCCTTTAACTGTTCATGATCCAGGTCCTTCATTGCATTCATGAACTCTCCCATTGCGCCAACAAAGTTGGTACCTTGATCACATCTCAACTGTCTTACATTTCCACGTATTGCGATGAATGCACGCAATGCATTGATGAACGCATCCGTAGTGAGATCATTAAGCATTTCACTATGTATGGCTCTAGAACACATACAGGTGAAAAGAAGACCATACCTTTTCAGTTCCTTTCTAGCTTCTTTCATGTAGAACGGTCCGAAGCAATCTATGCCACCATATGTGAATGTGAATATGTGAATCTGCCATCTTCGGACCCTGTTTGTTCCTTCTATACTTTCTGCATGTTGTGCACTTGTACATGTGTGAGGCAACTGCGCTGTTGCATCCTGTAACCCATATTTCATTGGATCGCAATTAATTTACAGTTATTCCTCTTCCTTGATGATGCACCTTTTTATGGTAGTGCTTGATGAGTAAAGAAGACACATGACTTGCCTTTGGTACGATGGCATGATGCTTGACATGTGGGTGAAGGCTAGATCTTGTCAAACGTCCTCCAACCCTGAGCACACTGTATTCATCTACAAAGAGACTTAGTTTGTGTTTGTTTTGTCTTCAGGTTTTCCTTCCTTGCATTGATTTATACTTTTGATTTCATTGCTGAATGCTTCCGTTTAAGCTCTGGTTCCAGTCTTTCCTCAACACTTGTGGCTTCAGTTGTTTTAGGTTTGAGACCCTTGATTTGCTTAGCATTAGCATAAGCTGTGCTTTTCAACTAATGTTGACTACTTTTTTTTACCTGTGTTGGACTATGGTGATCTTCTTTATATGCATGCCTCTGCTAACTGTCTTCGTATGGTGGCCACAGCTTACCATGCTTCACTGCGGTTCATTACCAATTGTAAAGCTCTGACTCACCACTGTGAGTTATACTCTCGGGTAGGATGGCCTGCTTTGGCCACCCGTAGGCTCTGTCATTGCTACACCTTCATTTATAAGGAAATCCTTGGTGTGCTCCCAAGCTACCTGTGTGTCTTCATCATGCAGGAAAGTGTCGGACAATACTCCTTGCGTTGTCAGGACTTCTTTATGCTCACTGTCCCAAATGCCAGAACGGAAATGGGAAAAAGGGCTTTTGTGTACTCTGCACCCTCATCATGGAATATGTTGCAGAATGATTTAAAACTCAAAGAACTGATACCACTTACTGTTTTTAAATCTAAAATGAAAGAAATAGAGCCAGGTTCCCAAAAATGTCAATGTTTTCTGTCTGTAACTATGTGTTTCTTATGTTGCTGCCTGTCTTGGCCAGGTCTCCCTTGAAAAAGAGATTTTTAATCTCAATGGGACTCACCTGGTTAAATAAAGGTTTAAATAAAAAAATAAATAAATGGTGCTTGAGACGAGCAATAGCTTTGACAGCTCTTTTCCAGTCAGAAAACCTTGTCAGGTAGCAATGTCCAGTCCTCTTTTGCTTTGGTGTTGAGCACCTGGGCCTTTCAAAGTTCTGGATCGTTGTCAATAACCTCACTCACCTTGACGTCTTCTATGGGGAGCTCATTTTTCCACAGAAAATCTGGCCCATTAAACCAAGTTGAAGCGACAAGCTGATCTGCCTTTAGGCCTCTTGAAACTTGATCTGCAGGATTATCTTCGGAATGTACAAATCGCCATTGTTGTGGATCTGTAGTGGACTTGATTCTTTGGATTCTGTTCGCCACAAACACGTGGATTGTTTATAAACCCAAGAACAACCTTCGAGTCTGTCCAAAAATATTGTTGAAGACCATCTATTTCAAGCTCATTTCTGAGCATAACACTTGTCCTTACTGCTACTACTGCTGCAGATAACAAGTCGTGGTACTGTGGTCACCTTTGCGGGGGCAACACGTGCCTTACCCATGACCAACGAACAATGGACATCTCTATTAGTGTTGATTGCTCTGAGAAAAGTACACTCCCCATAGCCTGTGATGCTGGCGTCTGAGAAGTGGTGAAGCTCATACTGTTTGACATTCATGAAGTTTGCTGGAATATAGCACCTTCTGATCCTTACGTTAGACATGTTTTGAAGATCTTGTAGCCATGATTCCCACTGTGTCCTGAGCTCTTCTGGGAGTGACTCATCCCAACCGACCTTGTCTTGAGACAATTGTTGCAATATCTGCTTTCCCAGCATAATGAAAGTGGCTACGAACCCAGATGGAAGCTACTGTAGATAGCACTCCTCTTTTTGTCAGCAGGTGTTCCTTGACTGTAACTCTGAACTGAAAGTCATCAGAGGACACACACCATTGAACGCCGAGAGCTCTTTCCATGAGCGGCTCTCCCAAAGCCATATCAAGGTCTTTGACACTTTCAGCGCACTCTTCCTTTGGTATTGATTTCAATACATTCTTGCTGTTGGAAATTAACTTATGTAGTCTTAGCTTGCCTGTGCTGCAAAGCCCTCTTGCTTCCTTGACAAGATGGATTGCCTCAGCATCAGACGTTACACGTCCATCGTCAACATGAAAATTCCTTTGGATGAATTTAACAGTGTTTTGGTTAAATTGATCCTGACCTTCAGCGGCTAGATGTTTAAGACCAAAATTGGCACAGCCGGTTGAGGAGGCAGCCGCAAACAGATGGACTTTCATCCGGAAAATGAATGGTGGAGATGCTAGGTCACCATTCTCCCACCATAAGAACCTCAGGTAGTCTTGGTCTTCAGGCCTTACATCAAACTGATGGAACATTCGCGCCACATCACATATAATAGCAATCAGGCCCTTGCGAAACTTACAAAGAACTCCCACCAAGGTGTTTGTGAGCTCTGGCCCAGTAAGAAGGTGGTCATTCAATGATGTGTCTTGGAACCTTGCTGAACAATCGAAGACGACACATACTGTATCTTCCCAGGCTTTTGAGGGTGGTATACCCCATGGTGGGGAATATACCAGACTGGCTGATTGTTGAGTTCTTCTTCTGGAACCCACTCTGCATCACCACGAGCAATGATATATTTCATGAAGTTCACATAGTCTGAGCAGTATTTCTGGTCTCTCTTGAGCTTCCGTTCCAAGCACATTACACGCTGAACAGCACATGACTTATTATTGGGTAGATTTGGTCTGTCTTGTTTGAAAGGTTAGGGCATTGCCTAATTACCATCTTGTCTGTGTTTGATTCCATCTCTCAGCTTAGCCAAGAAGTGGCGATATTCCTGAGAGACAGTTGCCTCTTCTTCAACTATTTCACTGAAATCAGATGCTAGCACCTTAATTACATCATCTGGACACATAATTTCTTTGATCCGAGTCTTGCAAACATAGTGAACTTCACTTTTGAGCTTGACTGTTGGTTTGGGTTCAGGCGTCACTTGCCTTACAACGATGCGGTGACTTACTCCATAAGCATCGCTGTAGTGCTCTCGTGGGTCACCATAACTCACTATGCTCCAACCTAGTTGTTTTCTGAGCAAAAGATTGGTTTTCTTCCCCACATACGACTTCTCTAGGCATTAGCGTTTGTGGGCAATTGTACCCAATTGGGCAATTGGAGGAGCCTACACATCTCAAGGATATAGGAAGTCCAGTTTCAGCTTTTGCTTCAGACTGTTTTCAACTTCTGGAGCAAGAACTGAACTTCTGACTCACCCAGAATCTGATAGGTATTTTATTCTTGCTTCAACTAAGTTGTCTTTATAGCTGTACTTAGGCTTGCCTCAGTGGTGATTGGACTGAGTTTCTGCCTGTCTGAGGAGGTGTGATTTAGTCTCAGCTGCTGAATAGCTTTGCTTATTGCAAGGGAGGAGCCTACACTCCTGGCAGACAATCAGTAGATTGCTGTCCTTAAGCACTTCTGTAGGCTGGAAGCGTCAGCTTTCAAGCGTCTGGCAAACGAAGGCTAGGGCGAACAAAGGCAACTAGGCGACTTTTTCAAGCCCGACTTCGTCAAGCTAAGACTTCTCGAATGTGTAGTTATCTCATTTTTATTGTTCAAACCATGTGTTTGCATCCGATCTCGGTCCTATCTCGCTAACCTCATTTATCCTACTCTCTCAGCTCATGTTGAGCAAGTGGTATCGGGAGGGCTCTGGAATTGCCAGTTGGCAGTGCCGAAAGCTGAGTTTATCTCGGGCTACGCTTCCTTGCTCTCTCTCAGCTTTCTTGCTCTAACTGAGACCTGGATCACGCCAGAAAATACCACCACACCTGCAGCTCTGTCAGAAGTGTACTCTTTCTCTCACACTCCCAGAGCTGCGAGGCGGGGTGGTGGTACTGGCTTGCTAATTTCCCCAAAATGGAAATACACTCTTGTCTCGGTTCCTCAGTTCTCCCCGTCCTCTTTCGAATTTCATGCGGTTACTGTCACTTATCCAGTCAAGCTCACCATTGCTGTTGTGTATCGCCCACCAGGCCCTCTTGGGGAGTTCTTGGATGATCTCTACACATTAGTCTCACACTTCCATGATGATGGCTCCGCACTCATCCTGCTCGGAGACTTTAACATCCAGACTGATAAATTAGAACCGCTTCTTTCCTTCCTCTCCTCATTTGACCTTTACCCCGCCTCTTCTCCTCCTACCCACAAGGCCGGCAACCAGCTGGATCTTATCTTCACTAGACACTGTTCTACTGCTAACCTCTCCGTCACTCCCCTCCAGCTCTCTGACCACTATTTCATGTCTTACTCCCTCTCCCTCTCCTCTCCCCCCGTACTTCCACCACCTACCCACATGGTTTCTACCCGTAGTCATCTCCGCTCCCTCTCCCCGGCTGATCTTTCATCTTCTGTTACCTCTGCTCTCCCTGATCCTGAAGCCTTCTCTCTCCTATCCCCTGATATTGCTACTGATCTTCTCCTCTCCACCCTTTCCTCTTCTTTGGACAACCTCTGTCCCTTCACCTCCAGGCCTGCACGGCCAACCCCACCTGCCCCATGGCTGTCGGACTCAGTGCGTAATGACAGACGGAGCCTAAGAGAGACTGAGCGTAAATGGAGAAAAGGCAAACTCCCGGGGGACCTTCTTAACTTCTAAGCTCTTCTTTCCACTTTTTCCATCACGCTATCTACTGCTAAAGCTGCTTTCTTTCGCTCCAAAATCCTAACCTCTGCTTCCAATCCTAAAAAACTCTTAGAAACTTTCTCTTCACTCCTCCAACCCCCACCCCCTCCTCCTACTTCCTCCCTTCTCCCTGACGATTTCGCCAACTTCTTTGACAAGAAGGTAAACGATATCAGATCCTCCTTCTCTCAGCCCCCCTGTCCACTCTCTCCCTGTCCACCCTCTCTACCATCTCCAGCTCTTCCCCCACAGCTCTCCCTCCCCTCTCCATGCCCCATCTTACCCTATCTTGCTCCCCTCTCCCCTAACGAGGTCCTCAACCTTGTTACATCTAACCGCCCCACCACGTGCTCCCTTGACCCGATCCCCTCCCCTCTTCTTCAGTCTATTGAGACTGAACTCCTTCCTTTTCTCACCCACCTCATGAACACATCTCTTGTTTCAGGATGCTTTCCCACGGCTTTCAAGACTGCTGGAGTCACCCCCCTTCTGAAGAAACCATCACTTGACCCCTCTGATGTCAAGAACTTCAGACCGGTGTCTCTTCTACCCTTTCTTTCCAAAACACTTGAACGTGCTGTCTTTACTCAACTATCCTCCTATCTCCACCAAAACAACCTCTTGGACCCTCACCAGTCCGGGTTCAAAGTGGGTCACTCGACTGAGACAGCCCTCCTTGCGGTGACGGAGTCGCTTCATGCAGCGAGATCTAACTCTCTCTCCTCTGTCCTGATTCTCCTGGACCTGTCTGCGGCGTTTGACACTGTTAACCACCAGATCCTCCTATCCACCCTCGAGGGGATGGGCGTTTCAGGCTCTGCACTCTCCCTGTTTGCATCCTACCTGACAGGTCGATCCTACCAGGTGTCATGGAGGGGCTCTGTGTCGGAACCACGCATGCTGACTACGGGGGTTCCGCAAGGCTCAGTCCTGGGCCCCCTTCTCTTCTCGCTCTACACAACATCTCTGGGTTCTGTTATTCGCTCGCATGACTTCTCCTACCATTGTTATGCCGATGACACCCAGCTGGTCTTGTCATTTCCCCCCGGGGACACTCAAGTGGAGGCACGCATCGCTGCGTGCTTGGCTGACATCTCGAAGTGGATGACGACACACCACCTCAAGCTCAACCTGGACAAAACCGAGCTACTGTTCCTCCCGGGGAAGGGTTGCCCGCACCGAGACTTGTCCATCACCATTGATGATACCGTGGTGACGCCAACTCGGACTGCGAGAAACCTGGGTGTGACCCTGGATGACCAACTGTCGTTCTCAGCAAACATTGCATCGGTTACACGCTCCTGCAGATTCCTGCTCTACAACATCAGGAGGATTCGCCCCTTCCTCACTGATGAGACGGCGCAGGTGCTAATCCAGGCTCTTGTCATTTCCCGCCTGGACTACTGCAACTCACTACTTGCCGGAGCCCCAGCGTTGGCCATCAGACCTCTGGAGCTTGTCCAGAAAGCTGCAGCTCGCCTGGTGTTCAATCGCCCCAAGTTCTCCCACACAACTTGCCTTCTCCGTTCTCTACACTGGCTACCTGTAAGAGCCCGCATCCAGTTTAAGACTCTGGTGCTAGCCTACAGGGCAGTGAAAGGAACAGCTCCTTCCTATCTCCAGGCCATGGTCAAGCCCTACACCCCGGCCCGACCACTTCGCTCTGCTACCTCGGGGCGACTGGTTGCCCCGTCGCTCAGAGGTCCCTGCGGCCGATCGACCCGGTCGCGGCTGTTTTCTGTCCTGGCCCCACAGTGGTGGAATGAACTCCCCACTGACGTCAGGACGGCAGAGTCGCTGCCCATCTTTCGGCGCAGGCTGAAAACTCACCTCTTCAAGAAGGCCTACCCTTCCGCTTAGCACTTACTTAGCATCTACTGTATTCATACTAGCTTATTGCACTTATTGTTTTTATATTAGCTTGTGGCACTTATTGCATTCGTTTGTTTCTGCACTGTACGTTGGCTCTGGTTTATGCTCTTTGATGCTTGTTTGAGGTAGGGACATGCACTTATTACTTCTGGTGACTAGTTGTTCTCTCGAAAACCGATGTTGAATACACTTATTGTAAGTCGCTTTGGATAAAAGCGTCTGCTAAATGACTGTAATGTAATGTAATGTAATGTACCCGATCAGCAGACCAATTTCACATTCTTTTGGTGGCGCAATGTGTTCTGCAAGATCCTCCAAATGAGGCCATGCCATTGCGGTCTCTGGAGTTGGGATATGTGTCCAATTAGCAGGGATAAATTCACAAGTGTAAGTTGTTGGCACTGTGATCTTCTTAGAGGAGAATAGCCCTCTTATTTCTAGGCCTTTGAGTCTTTTACAGGGTACAATTGTCCTTTTTGACGACATTGTAGATAGTTTCAGCTTCACTTGTTCTGTGTTTGTATCTAGAATATTTGCCACTTCCTCAAGAATGAATGAAGAGTCACTTTGGGAATCTAGCAGAGCATAGACAAGAACTTCCTTGCTTGAATCATTTTGTGTTGACACATAGACAGGTACTATCGCTGAAGTCTGTGTAATATTGCCATCTTGCACAACTCTGTTAGATGTGGTTTCCTTGATAACTTGTTGTAGTTGTGTTGACTGTGGATTTCTTTCCTTGCTATAACTTATTTCCTTACAATGTTCTCTCCTTGGTTTTTGTTCTTGTTTTGAGCGATCTTCGTGTAGCCATGTAGGATGACGTTTTGAACAGGTGTCACAGACCATCCGGCTACTGCAGCTCTTGGATTGATGGCCAGGACTCAAACATCCGAAGCATAGTCTCTCACTCTGAATGACTGGCCTTTCAATAAGTTTGCAGCACTTGTGTAAACTGTGTCCTAATTTCTTACAAAACACACATGTGACTGTTTCTTTCACTGGTGTTGGTCATGTAGATCTTGGCACCTACAGTTTTGTTCTTGAAGGCCACTATGGTTTGGTTCTTGATCTTTGCTTTATCAGGTTCACTCTGTCATAATGCATGGTAAGATGTTATAAGGTTGCACGCAATACTAGCTTCCATTGTCAGGAATGTCACAAAATAGTTAAAGCTGTTGAACCTTCTGTGTTCCATCTGGTACTTAACCAGTCGGATAGTTTGGCTTTGGTTCGTTTTTGATTCTCAATATCATCATTAAGAACATTTAGACTCTCGTTGTGAGCAATAGCGGATTCACAACTGCGTAAAAAGTCCACACATTTTTTTAACTCAGCCCTCTCCCTCGAGGCTATTATTGGCCAAGCATGTAATTTGTCTCGGAAGGCTTTGGCAATTACATAAAGCTTGCCATATCGTTCATTGAGCAGGTCCCATGCTGAGTGTTATGAATCTTCTGAATCAATCAGAAAATTACCTTCTAAGGCCTCTGTAGCTGCTCCTCCCACATATTTCTGAAGGAAGAAGATTTTCTCTGCAGTTGGAATATTTTTCATCTCAATTAGTGTCTGAAAGGACGACTTCCAATTATTAAACTTGAGTGGATCCCCACTAAAGATTGTAGGCTCTGGAATGGGCAGCTTATTTGCTGATATAGCCTCAGCCAGTACTTTCACAAGCTCTCCCATGTTGTTTTGAAGCACACCTCATGGAGCCACATGTGTTAGTGATTGTGGGTGGTGATACACAGGGTTCACCTGATTACTTGCTTGCTCAAGCGTAGACAGCTCAGAGTTATGTGGTATAAGCCTTTGATCTGGATATAACTAATTTTCATCATAGACTTGAAGCCTTGCTCTGGCTGCATTCAGTCTTTGTAGCTCCTCCAAACGCTCAAGCTCACTTTTCAAGTCCTCTACAGACTTTTTTCTCGTAGCATTCTCTTGTTGTTTCTTAAAGAGAGCAGCTTCTTGTCGCTCCTTTTCTATCCTACGTTCAGTCTCTTACCTTTCTCCTTGAAGACAGCGAGTTATTGCAGCTGCTTCTTGGTCTGCAACTATCAGCTTGTTCTCAATTTCAAGTCTTTGCAGCTTCTCTTGGTGGCACTCTTGCTCAGCCATAATCTTCAACACAGCTTTGGTGGCTGCATACTCGGCAGCAGCTTCTTGTCTTTTAACTGAGGATACATTAGAGCGAATGGAAATAGCCTTAGAACACTTGGAGTCTGGAGATGAAACACTGGAAATCGTAGATGTAAATACAGAGCTTGCATCCGGCCAAATCAGTCCCTCCTCTGTTCCTTGAATTTGAGACTGAGCGTTGTGTACAACAATCTTGGTGACTGATATGCATTTGTCCAGCTTGCTGTCAATCCTTCAATATTCATCATAAACATTATTCAGTTCAGATAATTTCCTTTGAATAGTACTGATGTGTTCTTGGAGGATGTTACTGGAATCCTGTTTTGTTACAGATTTTTTAGCCACCTTAGTTATTGCTTTCCAGCATTCGTAAATACTGTCAAAGCGAAGCAGCAGCTCTTTTGTTTTTTCTTTCTGAAATTCTCTTCCTTTTTCTGTTAATATGCGGTCTCTTTCACTTCGTTGAGGCTCTTCAGTATACTCCTTGTTGTACAACACTAGACTCATCCATCTGCTCTGTCTCTGCCACTTGTTCTATGAGTGTGCATACACACTGACTCTCTTTACTTGTTTGTGACATTTCAAATTATTTGAAAGTGAGCTGTACAGAATCAAGTTGTCTCAAATAAGTAGTGCAGTTCACAACAAACATTTTACAAAAATACTCAAGAGAATATGATATATTAAATTAGGTCTGGAAAAGATTACAGTCACTTACAGTTGACAAAATATTAAACCATTAATACAAAACCTCCCTCCAAATGCCAGCTTTCTTAAAACACACAAAAATCTTCTTTTCTTAAGTAAATCAATTATCTCTTTTCAATGAAATAATGAATGATTAATCAGCCGTAACACTAAATCACTTACATTAATGCCCCTTCATATCTTGTGAAACACTGTTATGTTAATTGGCTACACAGCCCCTTGTAGTCTTTTTTTAGTTTTTCAATCCTTGTGGCACCTTTCAGAACACAAACTTAAGTGTCTGACTTATGGATGTCTTTATGAAAAAACAGATGAACTTTGTGTCCTTCAACGCTAAACAGTGGCTGATCTGTGATTCCGTCTTGACGAGCTCTCGGTCACGAGCAGGTCAGGGAAAGTTCATGCAGGTCCAAGTTTGACTGTCACTCCCTCCAGGAAATACACAACACCTTAGTTCTTCTGTTACTCATGGATTTATTCGTTTTACGTGCATCTCAGTCAACACCACCGTCATCAATCCACCGTCGAACTGTTCAAATACATTTCAACATACAAAATAAGCTGGCATTAACATTACACAAAAAAACAGTTTCCACGCAAATATGCACGACGAACAGTTAACATAAATAACATACCTCGCTGGCTGCACATAACCGAGAGGGAAATGAGTCCACTTGAAAAACATGAATCTTCAAAAGCAAACACTAACACTTAAACTTAAATCTTTGAGCGGAGTATATCGACTTCTGCCGCTTCACATGTTGCAACAACTAAATGTGTCCCAGCACAACATAGGACGTAAAAATAGTTCCCATCAAGTATAAAACCAAACAAAAGTCCATATTCATGAAAAGAAGTTGTACAAATAATAATATGTAAACAAACATATAAAAATTTTTTTATGGCAGTTAAAGGTAGAGCAGGTCGTCCTCAATCAGAGGGTTGGTGGTTTGATCCCCGGCTCCGCTAGTCCATGTCGATGTGTCCTTGGGTAAGACACTTAACTCCAAATTGCTCCAGTAGCTGTTCCTACGGTGTATGAATGGTAGCCCCTGCCATCAGTGTATGAATTGGTGTTAATGGGTGAATGAGAACATGTAGCGTTAAAGCACTTTGAGTGGTCGAGAGACTAGAAAAGAACTATACAACTCCAGTCCATTTACCATTTAACCCAAAAAGCTTTATTTGTTTTCTCCTGTTTGTCTAGACCTAAATAAGGATCTCCCTAAAATTAGAAGTCATATGAAGTTGCTTCACAATTGTCCCCAGTGCTAAATCGCAACTGCTGAATGGTAAAAAAAATGAATGTACAAATGCCAAATGACGAATTTAATTGATAGACATCAATCAATAATATGAGTCACTGATTCTACCTGGTCACATGCAATCCTTTCCATTTATTTTTGTTTCATCGTAATTCATTGTACTCTTCATCGTATTCTTTATTCATTCCATATATTTTGTTTATTTTATTGTTTATTAATTTATTTTCTGTTTAGTTGTTTAATTATGTAGTTAGTCCAATAAATATTTCATTTATAAAGAACTTGATCATTTGATTCTTGTGTATATGAAATAATAGGTCCTTGTAAACCATGACAAGAACTCCTTATCAACCCTGAGTTTGAGATTTAATTGATTAATATCAAATATTTCAAAGTTTTCTCTATTTTATTGGTTGGCTTCCTAAATTGAATATAATGTTGAATTATGTTACTTACACTAATGGTGTCTTACGAGTATCATCGTTCTTTTTTTATACAAATGAATTGGTTTATGATTCATAATTGAATAATTGTTAACCTTTACATATTTGATATTAATTATTATTTATTAAATTAGCTTCAAGCAATAAAACTACATATGTATCTGACGAGATCCATCAAACAGATTTAGCATTCATGATGATCTCTAGTGATTCTGTTTGCCTAACTGTTAATGTTGTTAGACTGCATACTTCATACTCTATATCAGGGGTCTTCAACGTTTTTCAGGCCAAGGACTCCCAAACTGATAGAGAGATGGAGCAGGGACCCCCGACTATATATATTGTATAAAATTGTGTTTTATATTAAACTGGGCCTAGTGCCATGTATAAACATACCTCTTTATTGTGCATTCAATACTAAGCTATTCAAATAATACACAGGTTCATATATTCATGTTTTTATTTTAAACATGTGCAAGGTACAGTGAGCAGGGAGGCCGTGCCACTGCCATTTATAAACATACCTTGTCAGCTGATACCAATGCCAATATCAGCATTGTCTGTCAATTGCATGATAATCATGCATACAAGCTATTCAAATTGATGTTTTCATTTTAAACATAAATGTGGAAACGAAAAATGAGTGATGGCCTATTAGTGCCACTGCTATGCATAAACATACCTGTTATCTTGCATACAATACTGAACTATTAAAATAATGGACAGATTCATGTTTAGAGAAATAAAAAACCCTGTTGAAGACCTCTGCTATAGATGTAGTTGTATACTGTAGATGTAGATGTGCTGTACTGTCTTGTTGTTTTCTTGTCAACATGTGTTGTGTGTGTGTTTGATCTCCACAGGGCTACCTGCAGTACTCTGTGTTATTCTATGGTTACTATGGCAGGCTGAGGAAAATTGGCAGTGCAGGGTACCGGTTGCCCCTCGCCTACTTCCTGGTTGGGATGGCTGTCTTTGCCTACAGTTTCATCATCCTTTTAAGAAAGTAATCATTAAGCTCTTTACAACTCATACTGACATGATAATGATTTGATCATAGAAATGGCCTGGTCACACCAGCATTTAAAACTGCAAAGTTAAGGAGCAAATGTAATTCATCTTTAATGGAGCTGCAATCAGCAGATCAGCTCACAAGGGGGAATTAAGTAAACAAAAATCTCGGTCTGAGAGTTCAACTTGAGGGAACTTTGTCATGCAAATGTGTGCTGTTGACCAAGTGCAAGCCATCTAGACAGTGCAGACATTTGAGGAGACGGAGAGTCTGAAACAGAGGAAGCTGTTAAAGCTCTTGAGACTATCTAGAACTAGCATGTTCCCAACTGGCTCTGTGTTTTGTTTAGGTAACACAACTACTTGGTTAGGAAAAAGTTGTGGTTTGTGTTGAAATAAGCTCATTTGCAGCGGTCTCATGGGTGAAAGTTCTTTGTTTGTTTGACCTGTTCATCCATGGAGCTTTCTTCCTATCTTTATTTAAGAATGTGTTTTTTTTCACATTCAGATTTTTAATCAGAATCAGAACCAATGCATTCCCTTAAAACCCTGTACTAACACTCAAATAGCATCTGCTTCAGTTTGGCAATTTCGGCATCGCCATCATGGATTACGGCCAATGCCATGTTGTTTTCCTTGCAACCAATGTTCGGAAGTTACCATATTTGGAATGCGGAGGAGAGACTTTTGGCGGCAGCGACCTGTCAATCACACAGTAAGTCACCCTAAAGCATTCTCCGCTTTATGGTCTATTTTTTACCCTAAAATGGACCATAATTTACTAAATGAACATCATGCTGTATTGAAGAAGACTTGCGATTGAGACCATAAACCCAATTTTACAATGTTTACTCAGGGAATAAATCAAGTGAGGAGGACTTCTTTTTGCAACCAGAGTAGTCGCCTCCTACTGGTCAGTAGAGAGAATGCAAGTTTTAAGACACTTCTGCATTGGTTCACTCGGCAGAACCGGAGGTTGCCGTCTGACAACAACCCTGTCAATATTCCCCAACCAATAGAATGCCATTGCAGGTGTAGTGTTGACCAATTAAATGATACCTGCCTCATTGTGGGTGAGTTTGCTTTACTAGAGTGTCCCTGACGGGCGGTTACTCTTTGACCTGGTTTATCCACTTCAAGGCTTTATTTTATTGCTCTCTTTACCACTTTTGGAATAAAATTAGTTATATATAAAACAGCGAGTCGCCAGTACTTTTTTCTTTTACTATAACAGCTACATCGGCCTCCTGTGCTAGAGAGGAACAAATAGTGGTGTCGGCATAGTTAGAGTTACTGTCAAAGGTAGCCGCCGCATATGCTATTGAGCATCTTTTCATGCCTGTGGGGAGAAGAACCAGTCCAACATGTATGAGTACTGAACCAACGGGCAAAGGAACTCAAAACCAGACTCAGGAGACATGTCGGTTGAATGTACGACCTGGATCTCTTTCTCTCCAATAATATCTTATCGATCTTGATGGCTACAGAGATTAGGGAATCCAAGTCAGCTGGTAATTCAAGGGTAGCTACTGGTCCTTTGAAGAGTGAGACAAACCATGGAGAAAGTTGTCAAACTGGGCAAAAGAGTTCCAGTCCCTCTCAGCTGCAATGTTGTGGAACTCGATTGCGTAGTCAAAGACTCTCCTCTTCCCCTGATGCAGACCCATGAGTGCCCTGGCTGCCTCTCGTCCCGGTGCAGTATCCTGGAAGAACCTGGTAAGTCCCTCTTCCTGCTGATGAATGCGCCTTCTTTGAGCCTGCAGCACGGCTCACACAGAATCCGAGTCCACTGAGTCCATGTTGGCCAGTTGATACATCCGTGCTGAACCAATGGGGAAAAGGACTCAAAAGCTAACTCAGGAGACAGATCAGTAGTAAGTAAAAACACTTTATTGAAGCAGGGTTTGGTACACAGGAGATCAGTCAGGATAAGGCGAAAGTACAAAATCGATAGGCTGAGGCAAAGTCCAAAAATCCCAAAACAGGTCTAACACTAGAGACTAACACTGGGACAGAGAACAGAAAAGCTGGAACACTACCCACAAGGAGTCCAGACAAACTGGCACGGACAAAAGGGAGCAAACAGACTAAATACACAACAGAGGAAGGGTAATCAGGAGCAGGTTAGGCCAATCAATGCTGGGCAGGTAATCACACAGGCAAGAAAAATACAAGGGCAGGAAGTGAAGACTGAAGCGAGAGACAACCGGTAAGTGTCAAAATATAACAGGAAACATGCTGTTGTAGTTTATGACCTTAGCATTAGGCTTCTACAATAGTCAATAGCAATTCCACTGACAATAATGCTATACAGGTGCTGGTCATATAATTAGAATATCATCAAAAAGTTGATTTATTTCACTAATTCCATTCAAAAAGTGAAACTTGTCTATTATATTCATTCATTACACACAGACTGATATATTTCAAATGTTTATTTCTTTTAATTTTGATGATTATAACTGACAACTAAGGAAAATCCCAAATTAAGTGTCTCAGAAAATTAGAATATTACTTAAGACCAATACAAAGAAAGGATTTTTAGAAATCTTGGCCAACTGAAAAGTATGAACATGAAAAGTATGAGCATGTACAGCACTCAATACTTAGTTGGGGCTCCTTTTGCCTGAATTACTGCAGCAATGCGGCGTGGCATGGAGTCGATCAGTCTGTGGCACTGCTCAGGTGTTATGAGAGACCAGGTTGCTCTGATAGTGGCCTTCAGCTCTTTTGCATTGTTGGGTCTGGCATTTCGCATCATCCTCTTCACAATACCCCATAGATTTTCTATGGGGTTAAGGTCAGGCGAGTTTGCTGGCCAATTAAGAACAGGGATACCATGGTCCTTAAACCAGGTACTGGTTGCTTTGGCACTGTGTGCAGGTGCCAAGTCCTGTTGGAAAATGAAATCTGCATCTCCATAAAGTTGGTCAGCAGCAGGAAGCATGAAGTGCTCTAAAACGTCCTGGTATACGGCTGCGTTGACCTTGGACCTCAGAAAACACAGTGGGCCAACACCAGCAGATGACATGGCACCCCAAACCATCACTGACTGTGGAAACTTTACACTGGACCTCAACCAACGTGGATTGTGTGTCTCTCCTCTCTTCCTCCAGACTCTGGGACCCTGATTTCCAAAGGAAATGCAAAATTTACTTTCATCAGAGAACATAACTTTGGACCACTCAGCAGCAGTCCAGTCCTTTTTGTCTTTAGCCCAGGCGAGACGCTTCTGACGCTGTATGTTGTTCAAGAGTGGCTTGACACAAGGAATGCGACAGCTGAAACCCATGTCTTGCATACGTCTGTGCATAGTGGTTCTTGAAGCACTGACTCCAGCTGCAGTCCACTCTTTCTGAATCTCCCCCACATTTTTGAATCGGTTTTGTTTCACAATCCTCTCCAGGGTGCGGTTATCTCAATTGCTTGTACACTTTTTTCTACCACATCTTTTCCTTCCCTTCGCCTCTCTATTAATGTGCTTGGACACAGAGCTCTGTGAACAGCCAGCCTCTTTTACAATGACCTTTTGTGTCTTGCCCCCCTTGTGCAAGGTGTCAATGGTCGTCTTTTGGACAACTGTCAAGTCAGCAGTCTTCCCCATGATTGTGTAGCCTACAGAACTAGACTGAGAGACCATTTAAAGGCCTTTGCAGGTGTTTTGAGTTAATTAGCTGATTAGAGTGTGGCACCAGGTCTCTTCAATATTGAACCTTTTCACAATATTCAAATTTTCTGAGATACTGAATTTGGGATTTTCCTTAGTTGTCAGTTATAATCATCAAAATTAAAAGAAATAAACATTTGAAATATATCAGTCTGTGTGTAATGAATGAATATAATAGACAAGTTTCACTTTTTGAATGGAATTAGTGAAATAAATCAACTTTTTGATGATATTCTAATTATATGACCAGCATCTGTATACCACGGCACCCAGGGCCCCGTTCCTCGTACCTGGCTAACTAAGTTAGCCGGATAATTTTCAGGATAAGATTACATAAATCAGGCTTTTCGGTTAAACGAAGCAAGTTTGGCAAAATCACCATAGCAACACATCCATAAACTTGAACCTGCTCCAGTGCAGGCTAACTTAAGTTAGCTGGATAAGCTTGCCACTCCCCCGGAAAAAAATGGCAGCTCCCTTCCTGAGAGATCCCATTGATGAAGGAGCGATATTAGTTAGATTAGCGTTTTATAGGGAGAGTTCTTCGACATCGCCAAGATCCGTTATCACATCATGATGACTTCCTATACGAGCGCTATCGATTCTGCCGACAAGGAATCATTTATTTACAAGACATTCTCGAGCCATACATTGCGAACACCACACGCCGCAGCCGAGCATTGACTGTCTCACAGACTGTATGCATAGCTTTGCGCTTTTTTGCGAGTGGTACATTTTTGTACAGTGTCGGCGATGCGGAGAACATCGGGAAAGCCGCTGCATGCCGTGCTGTTCATAAAGTTTATTTACCGCTTAAGAAACTTATGGATGTGTTCATTACATTACCATGGCATATATTGTATTGACTCACCATTCTGAATAATGTTTTTGTGCTTAGTTTTTACTTGCTCCCATGTCCTCTTGATGGCTGGGTTGCAACTACATGGGGGTTGAAAGCACTCATAATTATATGACAGTGTTATTAGTACACCATAGCATATCATTATTGTAGAAAATGATTAAGGTGGACTCATGATAAGAATAGAGAGAATCACACACAATTTCTTTTCACTGCTTCAATTGATTGAATTTCTGATTGTGAATAATACATACATACATACTGATCTGCCCACACAGATTCGCACACACATATTCAAACTCCTAGTTCTATATGGTAATCTACACATGCATGTATATACACATATAGTACATGATACATAAGCGCATACAGTACATATATCCTCATAAGTATCTATTAATTCGTGTCAATTAGATACTCTTTGGGCTTGTTTTTATCTACTTATTCTGAAAGAGTTGAGATAATTATTTTCGCTATATCTTATTCGATGATGCATTCCATTAAGCCTACTGCCAGCAGGCACGTTTAAAGAAATATAATCTGATTGATTGGAGTGATGAGGCACTTAAAATTAGCCTATACATTTTCCCAACACTTATGCATTTAACTTGTCTGCGATATTTTGCCATGCTTCTTGTCTAGCCCTCGCAGCGGTGGCAGTGTTAGATTTTGCCATGATTATGGTCTTGAATTCCTCATATGCGTTCATGATCATCTCCTGCTCGTCAGTGGAGAAAAAAGAGGCTCTTTCTTTGAGTTTATTTGCCATTGTACTGTTAGAAAATCATGGTTTCGGTGATCGACACTTCCCCCTTTTGAAGTAGGACGGGCACGCGCAATTATCCTGATTACTGAAGTCTGGTTCGAATTAACGAGATTGTTTGAGCGCGGATCAGCGTTTGAGAAACCGAGATAGCCTGACTTCAATCATCGGGTTCATTTAAGCTGGCTAATAGGACATTTGATCGACTTAGTTGAACCACGTACGAGGAACGGGGCCCAGACCTTCACTTACAAAAACATAGCAAAAGCACTACAGAGCTAACTTTAACTATGCAGTTTTAGCTAGCTTTAGAAAGCTAATGGCTCGCTCTCTGTGTGCAACTGTGAACAAGATGCGGTTGATTCATGGCATCCTTGTCAGTGTACAGCAAAATGGTTCGTTGTATTTAGTATATCGTAAAGGAAAAAATGAAGGCATTGGTCAGACACCCAAGCAACAATCAGACTATCATTTTATTTCAAAAGTTGTAAAGGAAGCAAGGGAAGTACCTACTGATGCCGTGGAGGGCCAGGTTAAAGAATAACCACCCATCAGGAACACCATAAGAAGAAAAGTGAACACATCCGCAATGAGGCAGGGATCATTTCATTGGTCAACACTAAACCTGGCATTCTATTGGTTGGGGAAACAATCCAAGAGCATATGAGAAATCTGAGTGCAGATGTTTCACGAGCACGTAGAAGCAGCCTGAAGAGCTGGAGCTGGAACTGGAGAGCTTTACAAAATCTGAAGTGAAATCAACAAGTCATGCTCTCAAATAAAAAAACACACAATCTTGAATAAAGGTAGAAAAAAAGCTCAATATCCATCCACCCCAACCTCCTATACACAGACCTTGCCGCTCTTTATACCTCGTGACTTCCTTAGAAGCCACCCTGCATGCCCTGGCTCAAGATAACGTGGGTTATATACGGACTGTAGTGTATTCCTTTTTGCAGATGTAAGTACTAAGACTGAATGAGAAGGGCAATGTTCATTACACCCCACACTAAAAATGTAGTGGACAAGACTGACCAACATATCTAAGAATGATACATTCATAATATTATCATTTTTAGAGCTTTAACAATAATGGAAATAGTGTCCATGTTGAAAAATAGCAAAGTAACCCTTCAAGAGTAGTTGGTTTGACCTGAGGGAGTCCCCATAAGAACGGGCATGTGAATTCAGGGAGGTATGATACATTTTGCAAAGGTCACAAATGTAAATATATCCTGAGGGTGGCGCCAGAGGAAAGGTTCACAAAATCATTTATTCTCCAGGAATCAAAAATATCCAAATATTTATGCAAATCTGGACAGAGTTTGTCGAGAATCTCACTGTGAACTAAAGTGTTGGACTGGACGACTGACTGATCACCCAACTAGCATCAGCGTCCTAAAATTATAGCGTTGATAATGTATTGTATGGTTTGATAACATGATGTGGATAAACTCCTGCAGAATGGCCAAGAACTCTCGTCTGAGCCTGGCCAGTGCCTCCGATGAGAACTTCACGTTCTGCTGGAGAGTTTTCTGTGCCTGGGATTACCTGATAGGAAACCCAGAGGCCGCAGAGAGCAAAGGGGCTGCCATTGTCAACAACATCAGGGTCAGAGGCACACTTGAACACACTGCACACTCAGATTGTACATATCCAGTAACACGTACTGTTGCAACCCGGGGGACGTGGAGGCGAGATTCAGAGATAAAACAGGTGACTCAGAGACAGTAACCATGTAACAAAAAGTGTCCTTTAATAAACAGGGTGGGGTAAAGGGGGATAGGGTCAAACTCAACAAAAGATTCCTCCCGGTCGGGGTCTTTGGCCTTCGGTCTACACCCAGTGTGAGACGATTCCTCCGTCCTGTTTGGGCAGAGCAGAGGAGAGAGGTGAGTCCGCTGAATTACCTCCGGTCTGCTGAAGCTCCTCTCCAGAGGTGCAGGAGATCCTCGTATTCTTCTGCCCAGTCTGTCTGCCGCTGCTGCTTCACAGCCCTGGGAACATGTGCTCATTCTAATTAGCTCATGGGCCGCAGGTGTGACCACTGCCACGTGCCTAGTGGCTGCAGCACCTGCACCGGATAGTATACTCCCTCTATCACCTCCCCCAACCTGAGCTTGGGGATCCGCCTCCTGTGCTGTGTCTGCTTGGCTTTTCCCCCTGGTTTGCCACACACCTCCTCCTAGGTGGGGGCTAGGAGCGTCGACGAACCAGCATTCCTCTCTCCTGGACAGGGCATCCGCATTTCCATTGGCTTTTCCAGGCCTGTGCTCAACAGAAAAATTAAAGCTTTGCAATTGAAAGAACCACCGTGTAACTCGTGCATTAGTGTCCTTGGCTGTTGACATCCATCTTAATGGTGCATGATCTGTTACCAGAGTGAATTTTCTGCCCAGGAGGTAATATCGTAGCTTGGTTAGCGCCCATTTAATTGCCAGACATTCCTTCTCTACAGTTGAATAGTTCCTTTCATGTTTTAGCAACTTACGGCTAATATAGGTCACTGGGTGTTCTTCCCCTCCCCTAACCTGGGACAGCACCGCTCCAACCCCTGATCCTGAGGCATCTGCATGGACTCCGAAGGGCAGGACTTTATGGTGATATAGGCCCTCCAGGGTAGCAAAGGCCGTCTTTTTCTTGCCTCCTTCTGTGAGGGGAACCTGCCAGTAATCCTTGGTGAGGTCAAGAGTGGACACAAACCGTGCTGGGCCTAATCGCTCGATTAGCTCATCAACTCTCGGCATGGGGTAGGCATCAAATTTTGAGATTTCATTCAATTTCCTAAAATCATTGCAGAATCCATCAGTGCCATCCGATTTGGGAGTTAGAACAATTGGGCTGGACCAGGCACTATGTGACTCCTCAATAACCCCCATTTCCAACGTCTTTCTCACCTCTTCCTTGATGGTCTTCCTTTTTGCCTCTGGGATGCGATAGGGCCGGAGCCTCACCTTCTTTCCTGGCTCGGTGATTATGTCATGCTGGATCACATCGGTGCGTCCAGGTAGGTCAGAAAACACATCCTAGAACTGACTGGTCAGTTCCACCACGTCTTGTCGGTGGGCCGGGCCCAACTGGGGGCCTAGAGGTACCTGTGAAGGGACAGGGTCTGGGATTTCAACGGTTAATGTTGCCATCGGAACACCGTCAGGGGCATGCCATTTCTTTAACAGATTGATGTGATAGATTTGACAGGTCTTCCTTCTCCCAGGTTGTCTCACCTTATAGTTAACCTCGTTCACCCTCTCAATCACTTCATAGGGTCCATGCCACTTGGCCAGGAACTTACAGTCAGCCGTTGGAACCAGGACAAACTAACCAGGCTGGAACTCCCGCACTTGAGCTTTCCGGTTGTAGATTCGGGCTTGAGCGTGTTGTGCTTGCTGCATATGCTCCCGCACTAGGGGCCATATTTTACCCATCCTCCCTTGCATCTGGTCCACATACTCTATTATGGAGCGGTGGGGTGATGGCTGTTGCTCCCAGGCTTCTTTAGCCAGATCCAGCATGCCCCTGGGTCTCCGTCCATACAGCAACTCGAACGGCGAAAACCCTGTGGAAGCCTGTAGAACTTCTCGGATTGAAAACAAGACAAAGGGGATTAGTTGGTCCCAGTTCTTCCCATCCACATCAATAGTATTCCTCAGCATTTGTTTTAGTGTGTTATTAAAACGTTCTACGAGGCCATCTGTCGGTGGGTGGTACACTGAGGTTCTTATTTGGCTCACCTTCAACAACTTGCACATCTCCTTCATGACCCGAGACATGAAGCAGCTTCCCTGGTCGGTTAGGACTTCTTTTACAATGCCAGCTCGACTAAAGAGTAGGAATAATTCCCTGGCAACTGCCTTAGCATTTGCAGTGCGTAATGGGACTGCCTCTGGGTAGCGGGTGGCATAATCCATGATGACCAGGATGTAACGATGCCCCCTACTGGACTTTGGCAGGGGTCCTACTATATCCATGGCCACTCTATGGAAGGGGACATCAATTAAGGGTAACGGGATCAAGGGATTCTGATAGTGTACCTTTGGAGTGGTCTTCTGGCACTCCCGGCAGCTTTTGCAATAATCCTGGACCGCCCTCTTCACCCCAGGCCAGTAGAAGCGACCCAGGATTCGGTCGTAGGTCTTCTCTGCCCCCAGATGAGCTCCCAACAGGTGTGAATGGGCTAGGTACAGCACTTTTGGAACATAGCATTTAGGGACTAGCAACTGTTCAACAAGTTCCCCCAGCTTAGCTACCCTATACAAGAGGCCATTTTTCACCGAAAAATGTGGAAAAGTGGTAACACTCACCCCTTCTACCGGTTTCCCCTCGACCACCCCCAGGTTCCGTCTGGCTTGTTCCAGGTTGGGGGTCTTCCAACTGGGCGGTCCCAAACTGGCCTGGGCGGATAGCATTTTCCTCTTCTGCCTGGGGGAACTCAGAAAAAACTTCGTTTGACGAAGCCTCATCCGGCCGTGGATCCTCCCTCACCAGGGCCTCCGCTGGGGCTAGGGCATCCTCATCTGTCTCCACTCCAGATGAAACGGTTGGGCTAGATGGTGCTGCACAGGCATGTACCACCTTGGCTTTCCGGTTGCCCCGAGGTTTCTTGTTTGAACAGCTTCTCCTGTGGCCAGCCGCCCTGTGGGCCCACAAATGCCAAAATATGGGGCAGTCTCGCCCAATCAGCACTGGTACCGGCAACATTTTTACCACCCCCCCATGACTTCAAAAGTGCCCCTTGTGGTCTGAACCTTAATGTGAGTGGTGGGGTAATTCTGCAAATCCCCATGGACACAGGAGACTGGGATAGGGGGCCCTCTGGGCCCAGTTGTCAGTCCTGGCCGTAGGAGAGTGACGGCACTCCCAGAGTCCAGTAGGGCTTCTGCATCCTGGGCCCCTATTCTGACGGGAAGCTTTGGGGCCCTTGTGCCCTCATGGGCCCAGCAAGTAGTAAGATAGCTGCCGGCCTTCTGTTGTGCATCTGATGAGCCCGCCGTGGGCATCATTACATCACCCACCGGACAATTCCAAGCTAAATGGCCCTCTTGGCCACAGGTGAAGCACTTCCGGCGGTCCTGATTCACAAGGGGTCAACGGGGGAGGGGTGGCCTGGGCTGGCCCCCCTGGGGGATCTGGCAGTGGGGTGGTGTCTCCGGGTCACCCTTCCTCAGCCTTGGCTTGTCTTCCCTGGGGTCAGAGCGGCTGGGTCGTAAGGGCTCTTGCCGACTGCTCTGCATCAGCTCCACTGTGACCTGGTGGTTTCCCAATAGCGCCACCAGGTCATCCATTGTCTCTGGGCTGCTTTGGGAGGCATGTCGTTTGGCATCCCCTGGTAGTGCTCTAACACACCGGTCCATTACAACTCTGTCCATGGCTGAGGGCCCATCCCCCGTGGTTAATAACCAATTACGTGTCAGGCGCATAAGGGTTGCAACCTGCGGTCGCACTGGGGCAGTGGCATCATAGGTCCAGGAGTGGAACTGTTGGGCCCTTGTCTGGAGGTTGTGACCGTAATGGGCTAAAATGGCTGCTTTTAATGCCTCATTATTCACTTCTGTGGGGGAGAGGTCCCGACAGGCTTTTTGCGCTTCACCTGTTAAAAAAGGGGCTAGGATCCCTGCCCACTCTGCTTTAGGCCACCGCTCCCTCTCTGCAGTTCTCTCAAAAACTTCTAAGTAGGCCTCAATGTCATCTTCACCGTTCTGTTTGGTGAGCACTTTACTGGGTTCTGTAGGCCTCTCTGGTTTTATCAGATGCTGGCCCAGAGTAGTCATTGGATCCTGTAATGCTCTAAGGCTCTCGGCCTGCTGGGTTTGGATGTATATGAGCTGTGCTAGTGCGTTCTCCATAGCACTGCGTGTCTCTCTCTCCGAGTACCTATTTTATTCTGAATCTTTAGCGACGGATCACCGTGCCCACATTCTCCACCAAATGTGGCAACCCGGGGGACATGGAGGCGAGATTCAGAGATAAAACAGGTGACTCAGAGACAGTAACCATGTAACAAAAAGTGTCCTTTAATAAACAGGGTGGGGTAAAGGGGGATAGGGTCAAACTCAACAAAAGATTCCTCCCGGTCGGGGTCTTTGGCCTTCGGTCTACACCCAGTGTGAGACGATTCCTCCGTCCTGTTTGGGCAGAGCAGAGGAGAGAGGTGAGTCCGCTGAATTACCTCCGGTCTGCTGAAGCTCCTTTCCAGAGGTGCAGGAGATCCTCGTATTCTTCTGCCCAGTCTGTCTGCTGCTGCTGCTGCTGCTTCACAGCCCTGGGAACATATGCTCATTCTAATTAGCTCATGGGCTGCAGGTGTGACCACTAGTGGCTGCAGCACCTGCACCGGATGGTATACTCCCTCTATCACCCGTCTCCTGTCCTGTGTCTGCTCGGCTTTTCCCCCTGGTTTGCCACAGTACCTACACTCAAGCAACAACACCCCTGTCCCCTTCTTGTATTTCTGTGTTGATGCATCTCACAACACTTGTCCTGCACAGAACACTTTGAATCAGAAATTGTGACTCACTGTGATTTACCCTTAAACTAATAACAGCAAGGGTCATCACAAATGTTATCAAATGTTTCTCTGCACAGGAAGCCATCGTTGAGGAGCAGGAAAAGAAGAAGGATATCAGTCTGTAGGTGTCTGTATTTGTTTCTTGTTTTTGCATGTTGTCTGTCTTGTTCTTGTTCTTCCTCCTCCTCCACCTCTTTCCCCCTTTGAATCATTTTCAAACCCTGCTGATTTGCAGCACCCTCTGTGTGAAATCCCTATTGATGTGCATCTTGGATTATTTTTAAGAAATTGACAGTAAACCACAAAAAGGACATGACTGGAGAGACAATATATTATAATGTCCTGTATGTCCTACCTAAGCTATCACATTAGATGTTATCCTCTACTCTGACATACAGTTGTAAAAAGTAATTTTAACCTTTATTTTTAAGCAAATTGATCATTACTAGTGCAGTAGCCGTTGAAAACATGCCTGTGCAGAACGAGGTTGTCCTGTGGTGTTGCTACTTGCAGCTTTCTGGAGAATCGCTCATACAAACAACTTCACACTCAGCACTGAGCTTTCTCTGGTCCTCAGCAACACACCTGACATGAGATAGTTCCATCACACACCCATGTCTTGGCTATTCACAGTCAGAAACAATACATTCTGGTTAAAAGAAAAAACAGCAGGGACAGACTTTGCTGTTAGGAAAAATAGCAACCTGGTCCAGCAGCTTTAGATTAATTGTTATGTTTAGAAATGAAAAACATTGAATTGTGTTACTATTATAACTCTTTGTAGCCTGAAATAACTTAAAGAAAGCTCCCAAATCTCTTCAAACAATGCAACTCATCTGTATACTACTTACTATGTACTTATACTTGAGAGGAAAACATTGCACTACTACATTTACTTGACAGAGAAATGTTACTGGTTACATTGCAGATTTAGATTTGATTCATAAAATATAACAATTAAAATATGATGCATTATTATTCATGAAAGGATCCAGCATCATATTAGAATTGAAGAACCACCTTGAACAGAGTTAAGTATATTTACGCACATTGGGCTCTATCTTCTCTTCTCTTCAAGTAAACCTCTGAATGTCCAGTATTAATAGTTTCACTATTAATAGTTAATAACTTTATTTCAGAAAAAGGATTTTGAGAACTTATTTTAGCATTGCCGATAGCAACATTCCAAATTAGAGAAAGGGTGAAAAGTAAAGCAGGACAGTGTTTGCCGGGAGCCGTGAAAAATACACCAAGGTCGGGATTACTCAATGAAATACACTTAGCGAAGGTGATTTCCAAATAGGCTTTGGTCTCTTACTTCACCAAAACCAGCTATAAAGAAGATCATGGATTTAATTAGCGGAGGCATTTTGCTGGCAATATTAAAATATTAGTGTAATACAGTGGCGGGCCTGCATTTTATACCTGGGCCTTCTGTGCTGTCCTACTGAGCTACGGTTATTTGTTTCTATTGGTGTAATAATACACGTATTCGTATTAAACCGTTCGGTACGAGGCTTACAAACCGAATAATACGTTTGAATAATACTAGTGCATTTGGAAAATGCAGAAGCTTAAATTGTGGGACATATAATGTTTTCGGGGGACTGCGCTCACGTAACAGACAACGGGACAGTGGCGGCTGGTGGAAATTTTTCTAGGTAGGGCCATCCTATCAATTTCAGCAAACATCCCAGTATGATTTAATGCAAAAAAGTTAAAGTATCAAACACGCATTACTACTTTGCAGTTAAATATTTAACATTTATTCCAACACGAAAACACCCAGTAAATAACACTTTGATAAACATGTCAGGACATCTTATTTTAGTCACCCTCACAGGGAATTCAGTATAATATAATATATATATATACAGTATAATATATATCATATAATAATATTCAGTATAATATAAAACACACACATATATAGATATATATATACAGTATATATATATAATATAATAGAACATGTTTATTTATTGAGATGCCCCTATGGACCTTGTTATAGGAGGTAACGATCAGGAGAAGTACATGAAGTGTAATTATGAATACTGATGTTAAATTAAGCTATGATGAGTTTTCACTGTTAATTCACCATCTCAATTAAATGTTGATGCCTCCATGACCAAGTTAAGCAGATGAGACTGAGGACAACTATGTAGAAGAAAAGATGTTCACTTTGCCTAATATGTAGCTTGACAGAGTTCTCCATGTGTGTCCTGGTGTTCTCATGTTTCCTTACTTCCTCATCCCTCACTCCCTAACTGTCCGTGCTGGATCTGTCCCCTTTGTTTTAAAAAGCTAAATAAGTTATTAGCATGACGTCATGCAGCTAGCCAAACCTGTCTGGTGTTCAGCTAGTACAGAAGCTTCGCATGTACTGCTTCCCTTTCCCGCTAGTCTGCTGTCTGATTGTGAGGTCAGGCTGATCTGGGATCAGCTCTTTGGCCTGAAGAATCTCCGCCAAAGTTCTCCTCTCAAACGAGACTTGGAGGAGTAGTACCGGCGCTGGCGCTCGCCTGTAGAGACTTCTCCTGACGAGAACGCGCAGCTTTGGGCAAAATCGTTTTGGCCCCACGCTGAATCTATTTGAGGACGCTGATTGGCTAAATTGTATGTCACTCGTTTATATCTTCAATCAGCAATTGGCTAAACTGCTTCATAGACCCGCCTCTTTTGGGCCAAAACGATTTGGCCCCCCTAGCTGCGCGTTCTGAGACGTGTCGTGCACAGAGGCGAAGAGGACGAGCACACAGGCGGAGAGGACGAGCAGGAAAAGCATATATTTTGCGCAGATATCATATTTTACACATATTACTGTGTACATTCCATAGTTCAAAAACACAAATATTGACAATTTGTATAATTTATTATTATTATTATTTTTTTTTTTTTTTGTGGCTTAAGGTGGGGCCAGGCCCCATGGCCCTCTATTGGCCAGCTGCCACTGGTTGGCTATCTACTCAATTTGACTTGAGAGAAGTGAAGAAGGGTTGTAAAGTGAACTTACGTCAATGAGCTGCTGGACTCAGTCTGCAGAGCGATGAAGCCCCACCCCTACTGCTGCACAAAGCGCTGTGTGTGTGTGTGTGTTTATCAAAGGTTATTTATATTTAACGTGTTGCTTGTCCAAATTGAACCAAATTCTAGAAAAACACTCCATGAATTCAATACATCCACCAAGTTTGAAGTAGATCGGATGAGCTATTCTTGAGCTATGTGAAAGATACACACACAGATAGACAGGCAGAGAGACAGACAGGCAGAGAGGCAGACAGACAGACAGACAGACCTACAAACAGACAGACATAGAGACAGGCGGACAGACAGAAAGACAGACAGACAGAGAGAGAAGTACAGAGTTTTTCTTCAAAACATTTTGAAGAAAAACTGTGAACTTCCAGAATTTTGGGAGATAAAAACTTGAGCTCTTCCACCAATCCATGTATTTCTCTGTATTTGTGTGTTTCTTCAGGGCAGTTCTGATCAGTCTGCGTATCTTAGCCAACATCCTGGTGCTGCTGTCTCTGGCTGGCAGCATCTACATCATCTACTTTGTGGTGGACCGTTCTCAGAAGCTAGAGCAGGAGAAGCCGGAGCTGACGCTTTGGGAGAAGAATGAGGTACAGACATCATTAGTTTGATTAGATTATTCAACATACAATACTGTTCCAAGGAATCAATGACAGTGGAGAACCGTGACTGATTCAGTACAGCTCATCATTTCATTCCCTTCAGAGAGGCTGCTGTTCTACCAGCCAAATAATTATATGATCAGTTCGTCAGATCAGCACGTGAGAAGAAGATTCTGATGATCCAATTTCTAAGTCTTATGTTTTCTTTCCTGTGTTCATGACTGAAGAACAGTTTAAACAAAAGGATCATTTTTGTGATAATTTCTCCAATCACTTTAAACACAAGATTATATAAATTAAAGGTCACCTTGAAGACAACATGAAGACTTTGCATCCTAATTAGAAGGTAGTGCTCTTCAGCCTCTTCGGGCTGAAATGAAGAACAAACACTCACTGTCTGTTTGTACATTTTTTTAAACTTAGAAAGATTAAACTTAGAAAATGGATCACCACAGGTTTTTGTTTGACTGTTTTCAACTTCTGGAGCAAGAACTGAACTTCTGACTCACCCAGAATCTCATAGGTGTGATTTAGTCTCAGCTGCTGAATAGCTTTGCTAATTGCAAGGGAGGAGCCTACACATCTCAAGGATATAGGAAGTCCAGTTTCAGCTTTTGCCTCAGACTGTTTTCAACTTCTGGAGCAAGAACTGAACTTCTGACTCACCCAGAATCTCATAGGTATTTTATTATTGCTTCAACTAAGTTGTCTTTATAGCTGTACTTAGGCTTGCCTCAGTGGTGATTGGACTGAGTTTCTGCCTGTCTGAGGAGGTGTGATTTAGTCTCAGCTGCTGAATAGCTTTGCTAATTGCAAGGGAGGAGCCTACACTCCTGGCAGACAATCAGTAGATTGCTGTCCTTAAGCACTTCTGTAGGCTGGAAGCGTCAGGCAAACGAAGGCTAGGGCGAACAAAGGCAACAAGGTTACTTTTTCAAGCCCGACTTCGTCAAGCTAAGACTTCTCGAACGTGTAGTTACCTCATTTTTATTGTTCAAACCATGTGTTTGCATCTGATCTCGGTCCTCTCTTCTGCTCGGTGGTCATGTAGACATTGGGCCACTCCCAGGTGCCGTGACCCCGCTAACCTCATTTATCCTACTCTCTCAGCTCATGTTGAGCAAGTGGTATCGGGAGGGCTCTGGAATTGCCAGTCGGCAGTGCCGAAAGCTGAGTTTATCTCGGGCTACGCTTCCTTGCTCTCTCTCAGCTTTCTTGCTCTAACTGAGACCTGGATCACGCCAGAAAATACCACCACACCTGCAGCTCTGTCAGAAGTGTACTCTTTCTCTCACACTCCCAGAGCTGCGAGGCGGGGTGGTGGTACTGGCTTGCTAATTTCCCCAAAATGGAAATACACTCTTGTCTCGGTTCCTCAGTTCTCCCCGTCCTCTTTCGAATTTCATGCGGTTACTGTCACTTATCCAGTCAAGCTCACCATTGCTGTTGTGTATCGCCCACCAGGCCCTCTTGGTGAGTTCTTGGAAGATCTCGACACATTAGTCTCACACTTCCATGATGATGGCTCCGCACTCATCCTGCTCGGAGACTTTAACATCCAGACTGATAAATTAGAACCGCTTCTTTCCTTCCTCTCCTCATTTGACCTTTACCCCGCCTCTTCTCCTCCTACCCACAAGGCCGGCAACCAGCTGGATCTTATCTTCACTAGACACTGTTCTACTGCTAACCTCTCCGACAGACGGAGCCTAAGAGAGGCTGAGCGTAAATGGAGAAAAGGCAAACTCCCGGGGGACCTTCTTAACTTCCAAGCTCTTCTTTCCACTTTTTCCATCACTCTATCTACTGCTAAAGCTGCTTTCTTTCGCTCCAAAATCCTAACCTCTGCTTCCAATCCTAAAAAACTCTTCGAAACTTTCTCTTCACTCCTCCAACCCCCACCCCCTCCTCCTACGTCCTCCCTTCTCCCTGACGATTTCGCCAACTTCTTTGACAAGAAGGTAAACGATATCAGATCCTCCTTCTCTCAGCCCCCCTGTCCACCCTCTCCCTCTCTACCATCTCCAGCTCTTCCCCCACAGCTCTCCCTCCCCTCTCCATGCCCCATCTTACCCTATCTTGCTCCCCTCTCCCCTAACGAGGTCCTCAACCTTGTTACATCTAACCGCCCCACCACGTGCTCCCTTGACCCGATCCCCTCCCCTCTTCTTAAGTCTATTGCGACTGAACTCCTTCCTTTTCTCACCCACCTCATGAACACATCTCTTGTTTCAGGATACTTTCCCACGGCTTTCAAGACTGCTAGAGTCACCCCCCTTCTGAAGAAACCATCACTTGACCCCTCTGATGTCAAGAACTTCAGACCGGTGTCTCTTCTACCCTTTCTTTCCAAAACACTTGAACGTGCTGTCTTTACTCAACTATCCTCCTATCTCCACCAAAACAACCTCTTGGACCCTCACCAGTCCGGGTTCAAAGTGGGTCACTCGACTGAGACAGCCCTCCTTGCGGTGACGGAGTCGCTTCATGCAGCGAGATCTAAATCTCTCTCCTCTGTCCTGATTCTCCTGGACCTGTCTGCGGCGTTTGACACTGTTAACCACCAGATCCTCCTATCCACCCTCGAGGGGATGGGCGTTTCAGGCTCTGCACTCTCCCTGTTTGCATCCTACCTGACAGGTCGATCCTACCAGGTGTCATGGAGGGGCTCTGTGTCGGAACCACGCATACTGACTACGGGGGTTCCGCAAGGCTCAGTCCTGGGCCCCCTTCTCTTCTCGCTCTACACAACATCTCTGGGTTCTGTTATTCGCTCGCATGACTTCTCCTACCATTGTTATGCCGATGACACCCAGCTGGTCTTGTCATTTCCCCCCGGGGACACTCAAGTGGAGGCACGCATCGCTGCGTGCTTGGCTGACATCTCGAAGTGGATGACGACACACCACCTCAAGCTCAACCTGGACAAAACCGAGCTACTGTTCCTCCCGGGGAAGGGTTGCCCGCACCGAGACCTGTCCATCACCATTGATGATACCGTGGTGACGCCAACTCAGACTGCGAGAAACCTGGGTGTGACCCTGGATGACCAACTGTCGTTCTCAGCAAACATTGCATCGGTTACACGCTCCTGCAGATTCCTGCTCTACAACATCAGGAGGATTCGCCCCTTCCTCACTGATGAGACGGCGCAGGTGCTAATCCAGGCTCTTGTCATTTCCAGTTTAAGACTCTGGTGCTAGCCTACAGGGCAGTGAAAGGAACAGCTCCTTCCTATCTCCAGGCCATGGTCAAGCCCTACACCCCGGCCCGACCACTTTGCTCTGCTACCTCGGGGGGACTGGTTGCCCCGTCGCTCAGAGGTCCCTGCGGCCGATCGACCCGGTCGCGGCTGTTTTCTGTCCTGGCCCCACAGTGGTGGAATGAACTCCCCACTGACGTCAGGACGGCAGAGTCGCTGCCCATCTTTCGGCGCAGGCTGAAAACTCACCTCTTCAAGAAGGCCTACCCTTCCGCTTAGCACTTACCTAGCATCTACTGTATTCATACTAGCTTATTGCACTTATTGTTTTTATATTAGCTTGTGGCACTTATTGCATTCCTTTGTTTCTGCACTGTACGTTGGCTCTGGTTTATGCTCTTAGATGCTTGTTTGAGGTAGGGACATGCACTTATTACTTCTGGTGACTAGTTGTTCTCTCGAAAACCGATGTTGAATACACTTATTGTAAGTCGCTTTGGATAAAAGCGTCTGCTAAATGACTGTAATGTAATGTAATGTAATGTTTCTCTCACTTGCCTCACAGGGCTTCTCCAGATCAGTGTTCAGCTCTGCATGAAGATATAGTCTACAAGTCATGTATTGTAACCATGATGGCAAAGAATCCACTTCTGATCGGTCTAATTTAATCTTCAAATATCAAACACGTGATGTTTTAAAATATACTTATTATGGCCATATAAGTTCAAATTTAGAGAACCGTTGCAACTAACAAATATTGTTATTTGTGATTTATCAATTATTAATATTCTGTTTAATCATTGCATATTTGGTCTCAACAAAGGTCAAAACCCCAAAGATATGCAATTGACAATGATACTGCAATGACTTAGTTTGTGTTAGAGTATGATACCGTAGAAAAACAAGAAATTCTCACACTTGTAGAGCTTAATGTGACCAGCACATAAGGATGTGTATGGTTGTCATTTTCTTGATACAGCTACTCATTGGTTGCTTGTTGGGTTCTTTAGATTTGTGTGCAAGGAAAACAGATTACGAATGGATTCACTGCTTAGCAGGTACTGCTGGTAGGATGAGGGCCTGGTCTCAGCATCAATGTCTTTAAGAATTTGCCAAATGTAAAGCTACATGGTGAATTAGGCTTTTACACTGTAAGCCTGACGAGTTCCTTATGGTGATGTCAAACATACCGAATAGGGAGGACCAGTATGTGCTGTGATTGTATGAGGTAAACATATCAACTCTCATTTGGACAAAAAGGACTGTGGCTTAAAAATGTTTTTAGAATTCTTTTTACACTTAATGAGATTATAATTTATTCTGTTTTTGCTTGTTTCATTAAATTGAAGTTTTATGATAATTACATGAAATGAAATATTCAAATACACGTTTTTTTTTATAGGTACATACATCATTCATTGTTATTCTACTATATCCACTTCTGCTACATTTTTCCATTATTTTTATACTTACTACTCTCATTATATGAATCATTTATGTCATATGCATTGAATGTGTTGTAACTGTTGTGTTGTTCATTCTATTCACATGACATCTGTCACACATCCTGATTGAGGATCCTCCTCTGTTCCTCTCTCTAAGGTCTCTCCCTCTTTTCTCCCCGTTAAAGGGTTTTTTGGGGGAGTTTTTCCTGTTCTGATGTGAGGGTCCAGGGACAGAGGATGTCATTATGTGTACAGATTGTAAAGCCTTCTAAGGCAATTTTCAAATTTGTGATTTGAATACAAATTAATTGAATTGAATTCCAAAACAAAATATTAAAAATATTTTATTCTCTCTCCCAAATTTTGCCTCACATATTTGTAACTTGTAATGGGAAAATATGTTATAGTATCATGTGAAGTTTTAAAGAATGTACAACTGAAAGTGATGAACACAGACAGACACAAAACAGCAGTCCTGCAGAAGTAGTTAATCAATTTATGAACCAGATGTCCTGTTTTCTCTTACTTTTGGTTTATCACTCACTCCCACACAAGAAGGGGAAGTGAAGACTGTAAGGGAAAAATATATTTTACTCTTTGTGACCGAGTTGTGAACCCGAAACTTACGTGTGTTAAAAACTATGCAGTAATGAGGAACTTGTTGTAAATCTCATTTCATCTTGATAACAGTGACTGGTTCCCAGCTAACACAATTGACAGGAACTAAATAATGAGCAGAAGCTTTTAACCTGTGTCAGAAGACCTCTTCTCCCCGGTGTATGATTTATCTGCAGAAGAGGACCTCTCCGTGTATAAAACGGTGATGAATCCTGTAGTTAGTGGAAGCATTCACACAGTCTACTGAATACGTAGCTGTCGGGCTTTCTTCCCTCTTGCAAGAGAATAAACGGACAAAGACAACTTTGAATCTTTTGATGACTTTATTATTGATTTGTGAACAAAAACTCTCTTCTCCCGATTAACCTAGAAATTTTCCACCACAAACTCCACTTAAAATAATGGGAGTTAGTGTTAAGTTCACTGTAATTTAGTTGTGTGCTTGGAACAAACAGACTAATTTTACATCTCTGCTGATAAAGACAGAGGCAGAGTAAAGTGTCTATCTGCATATGTATAATCAGTTTTAAGGTGAAATCTTAATTCTCAAAGGGGAAATACAATATAGTCTCCGTGTTCTTCCTCTCTCAGGTGAGTGTGGTGGTTTCTCTCATCACCATGATTGCTCCGTCTGCTTTTGAGCTGGTGTCTCAGCTCGAGATGTACCACCCACGAACCTCGCTGCGTTTCCAGCTGGCCAGGTACTCCGTCACTACATTACTGCTTCCGAAGGCAGCACTAATTACACACTGTACATCCCAGGTCTTACAGCACACTAACATTGGTCATGTGTCTATGTGTTTACAGAGTGCTTGTTTTGTACCTGGGGAATCTCTACAGCCTAATTATTGCCCTCCTTGATAAGGTCAACATTATGAGCTCTGCTGTGAGTATAGAAAATATAGAATTATTTTGTTGTTATTTTCATAGCCATCATTCCCAATGTGTTACACCTGACCACATACTTTGCATTTCACCTCTACTGGGTACATACAAGTTATAGAAAGCCAACTACTAACTAACAGCAGAGCAAGAACATTCAACCAAACTGCTCAAAACTCTGAGAGACGGTCAAATTAGCACGCTGCCTTAGAATCTTCAGGTGAGGCATCGGCCCATCTGTGTGTTTACAGTCTGTGTTCACTTTGATATTTAATTAATTCGATCAAATCCAAAGAAATTAGAAACGACCCACACCTTCAGGAGAAATCGTACTCACCACTGCCAGGAGAACACCCTGCTGGGAGTTCCGGGATCAGACGCCCAGTCAGCAGCAACAGCAACTCAACGCTGGTGGAGTGCTGGGTCTAACCTGTGTAACGGAGGCAACAGAAAGTTTGGTGATCTGGCGGGGAGTCAGGTCAGTCCCTCAGGATCAGACCCCCGGTGCTCGGGTTAGGGCTGGCTGAATTTGAGCTAATTGCAAGCTGGGGGTATGTCACCTGGAACTGCTGCACGCTCTCCTCCCGGAGAAGTAGTCACCTGGCAGCAGGAAGGACGAGGCAAGGGTCTCCTTTTTGCCATATGGATTTAATCCAATAAACAATCAAAACTCACTCAGATCATGGATATTTTATTGACAAGCCCTCGGAGCAGCTCTACTTTTTGTTATCTGGACTGGGGGCAGACTGGACGCTATATTGACTCACTATCGGCTTTCAAAGAACAAGTTGTATTTCAGGACACTTTGCTGATTGGCAGTAGGGATCTCTGCAGCACAATACATTGAGATATCTGGCATAATGTCAAAACTGTTACTTCTTCACATAAATCTCATTTGGACTGACCCCAATGCTTCAAAGCTTTGAAGTTTCGACCATTGCCATGGTAATCGCCATCCAAATTAGTATTAAAATGCCTTTTTTTACCGAACAACATGTTAGCCTGCTTGCATTTCACTTCATCCTGTTGCATGGCCTGAGTCATCTCAAAAGTCATGTGTCTGAAATAATTTCACAATTTGCGAAGATGACCCCCAAAAAAGCCAAAAGCCAGATATGCTGAAGGAAACTTGCATATCCCAAATCTATAACGAGTTTGGCAAATCACCTGAAAACTGTAAGTAACAGCTTCGCTATTTTGCAATTCCTATTGGTGAGCAATGATAGCTAATTCTTATCATGTTATTGTTGGTTCATCTACTGAAAACTAATGTTTCCCTGGCCCCTCACAAAAAACACTCGACTCTATGGCGGTAAAACCCATTACAGAGAAGAGAAAGAGAGTCATAACTGATGCTGTAGTGTCATTCATTGTTCATGACATGAGGCCCCTTAATATTGTGGAAGGGAAAGGATTGAAACAAGTAATGAAAACACTGGAACCAGGCTACACTCTGCCTACGTAAAAGAGTGCTGTATTTCTTGTGCAGTGACAGCAAGGTACAATTATGCAGCGTTCTCCTAAAATGTTCGGCCCTCAGCCAACGGTCAAGTCAACAAATGGAGGTATACATGACGGTGACGGCTCATTGGATTAACATTGACTAAAAAGCTGCAGGTCTGCCGAGACCCTCAGCTCCTTTAAATCAAGATTGAAGACTTTGCTGCTACCTTTAATTGAACCAGATTCAAGGATATTAATCAATTCCCTGCATTTCTGCATTTTACTAGTGTATTTTATTTCTTAATTACCACTCCAGTAAAATTTGCCTAAAACACCTATCCAAGGCATACCCAAAGTAAATTGAAAGCTGTTCTTGAACCATTTGGAGTACATGCATGGGTTTGGTGTCTTTTGAAAGGTAACACTCTGAAGTTTTTTCCCCAATAGTCAGAATCACTGTAAGTGGCATTGAGTAATAGTTTGAATACACTGAAGTAGAACGTTTTTATTACCACCTGAAAATATTTTGCAAACAGATGCCTGCCGATGACTATAGCTGGGACTTATTAGCTGGAAAACACAATGGGACCACAGCATGAAGCCTTACCTAGTCCATGTTCAAATCTGATAACAATACCACAGAAAATTAATATTTTACACATGTTTGTCTAAGGTTTATGTCTAGGCACTTTCCAAAAAAGGCCATTTGGAGATGCTTGGTAACCTTGGTCACATACCTAGGCTAAAAAGGCCTAACCCACTCCTGATCTGAATCTACATCATATGATTGCCTATTATGTAATTTCTCTAAATCTACCCACTCAAGCAGCACATCGTCATTTTCGAAATTTCATTGGCTGTACGAAGCGTCAGTCATCAGAACGATCGGTTGCAATTGGCTCGGTCATTATACAAATGAAGGGGGGCAGGCACTTTCCTTAAACGCGGACTCTCGTTGGCTATTGTAGGCTGTGGACAGGACATAGACATGACCCTATTGGGTCAAGTGAGGTGTCAATCGAAAGGTCAGAGTGCAGCCGCCATTTTGAGACCCAGATACCGGCAATGTTAACATGCGAACTGGAGTTACTACGGAAAATACATAACTAACTAGGCATATCTGCCGGCTAATTTGAAATGATGCAACAGCAGTCCGTGGGTATTTATTGACGTAATAATGTGTTTTGGACTAAATATTGTACTGGATTGGATTGCGTGCTGTCAGTTTCTTTTAGTGGCCATTTAGTAAATGTATATTGAGTACATAATTGTAAAGGTAAAATAATACAGCCTTGACTTGGTTTAACACAGGACATGAACAACGGTCTACTGGGTGGAAGTCCTGTCTTTCTTTGACCCATTCAACCTCACCTCCCAGCCACACATGAACTTTCTCACTCTTTATACTCCTTCAGTTGTTCTGACCATCTCATAATTACATGGATGTGTTATCATCGGAGTCAGTTGAAAGCCCGGAGCGTCTCATACAGACTCTAAAGGGAGCCTCAGTGTGACGCACTGAGAAACAATATATTTTATTTATTTATTAGTTTTTGGAGTTAGTATGCAAGCTTCTATTTGCCTTTATTGGACAGTTGATAGTGAACTACATTTCTCTTTGTATTTGGATTTTCCGCTGTGTGCAGTCTTTATGCTAAGTATTAACTATTATGAACTATTACTTTCACACCACTAAGTAGCTATCTCATAATTACTTGCCCATATAAGCGTGACATAGCATGTAGCTGGTAATGGATCCTACTTTTTTGTCTTCCAGGTCCCAGTGAGTCCAGTTAACTGGTCTGACTCCAGCTCCTTCCTGGCCACCATCTCTCAGCCTGACAGCTTCTCCACCCTGGTTTCTGAGATCTCTGTCTCTGAGCATCGCAACAGCACCATAGCGACCATTGCCACACTGCTGGACGTTAGGAACACCAGCACAAGCAGCTCAGGGACCATCTTCAACCAGACAGCTCTGTTTGAGAAGAACACCCGCTCTCAGCAGGAGCAATGCTGGGAGACCTATGTTGGACAGGTACTTTCTTCTGATTACCATACACTACACTCATATTCATGTGGCATCTTTCTTCTTTTCTACAGTTGAAAGTAGGTCCAGAGAAAACTGTGAGGGAAGTCACACTTTTCTAATGACTGTCTAAAACTAGATTGCGGTCACTTTTACTAGTTATCTGAAGGTGTTCCCTTACACTAAAAATGGTATTAAAACATTGAATAAGGTTTTTATTTGTTTAAGGGCAATACATTTGTTAGAATTAGAGATATAGAATACTGGCACAAAAAATACTGTAGCTCTCAATCAGAATACAACATATAAACATTTGCTAATTAGCAATAAACACAAATTAGAGCTGAGGCTGAAGGGAATGACATTAACATAGCAGGTATTGTAGTAGTCATAAAACCATGTTTGGACAAAGTGAAATTTTGACGATTCTTTTGAGGATGGCAGTGGAGGAAATGTCAGGAAGTTATTACAATTCTTCCGAATTCATGCATTTTTAACAATTCCATGGCAATCCATCCATACATTTGTTAAGCATTTCAGTCTGGACCAAAGTAGCCGACATACGAAAAATAAATACAGTTCATGAAGGCTTTCTCTGCTTTCTGTTGATGTACACATCATTAAGCAGTATTACTTTATATGTCATTCTCTTTGTACAGTACCTACGAGATAACTGTCAAAATACATTTCTGACATGCTCATCTTAATGCAATCTCTAAAAACAGATATCTACCTTTGAATGCGGAGTCAACGAAATAAGATTTCAGTATCGGAAGTGTTCTTGTTTTTTCTTCCGTTTGCAGTCCACATAGTCTTGACCAATCACATTTGAGCAGGTTTTGGTTTAATGCTGGTAAACAACCCGTGTGGAGGGCCAAATGCAATCTGGGATGTCACCAGCCACGATTTAGCTTTTTATTAGATGGCTAATTGGCTCCTTGTTAAACAATCCGGTCGTAAATGTCGTGTCTAAACTCCAACTCCAGTCGCTCGTTTCAAGTCTCAGACTGTAAACAATGACCTGCGTTTTATTTGATTATATATTAATTTATTTTACTTCTACTTTAATTGTTTTTATTATTCTTTTATTATTTGATACTCTTTGTTTTCTTCTTTTTTCTCTTCCCTCCTCTTGTCTTGCTCCTTTTATCTTACTTGTATTTTTGTTCATATGGAGATATTTGTATATTTATGGAGATATTTGTGTATATGTACAGTATTTGTGTATTTTTTGTTGATATACGTATATCCATCCTATATTACCACTTACACACAGCCTCATTCAACACCTCTCACTCACCATTAATCGGATCTCACAAACGATGAACACACGCATCCATCTCTATACATTTTGCCGGACCTCCGTTTTTCACACTTATACCATCAGTCTATTGCATTTGTCCCCTCTGCTTTTGTTTTTGTCTTTGTCTTACTTTGTGTTGTCTTTAGTCGTTTATGTGTTCATGTACTTATTTTGTAACCCCAGAATTATAGCCGTTGTCCCCAGAGGCTAAATCGTCGTCAGACTGATAGGCGATTGGGATGCATTATACTGACAAGAAGAATTAAAATGTATTCTCCTCCTGCAAGTCCTGACTGTGCAGACGTCCGAGTGCTTAAACAAACAGCAAAAAACAATTCTGAGCAGTTTTTGTCTGTTGAGTGGTGGAAAATGTATCGAACTGCACATATTGACGTTTGTATATTGACATAATGTACACACAGTGTGTGTGTGTGGTGTGTCTCCAGGAGATGCTGAAGCTGTCCATCATTGACATGATCTTCACGGTGGCCAGCATCCTGCTCATTGACTTCATCAGAGGTTTGGTGGTTCGCTACCTGAGTGACTGCTGCTGCTGGGATTTAGAGAGCAAGTTTGTAAGTTGTGCACAATTTGAGTTTTTGTGTTATAAAACTTTAAAATGATTTACTTTGACCAATTGCTGGCAACCAGTGAAGACTTCAGGAAGTTACTACTTGTAGCCAACAAATAGTCCAGCACATAAATCCAGAATTGTCATTTTTATACTTTTTGTATGGACTAAGCAAACAAGATTTCATGTGTTAATCAGTGAGCTCTGGAGGAGCTGGTAGGCACATTTTGTTACCTTTGGACACAGCCTGGCTAGCTGTTCCTCCTGTTTCTAAGCCAACCATCTCCTGTCCGTAGCCTTGGACAGATAAGAGAGAGCTATTGATTTTCTCACCCTCTCCACCATAAGTGAAAAAGCAGATTCCCTAAAAATATCAAAATAATTCCTTGTGGAGTTTTCTTGTAAACAAACAAAGTTTCTGTTTATCAATTGTACCTGCTGTTGTGATTGTATCTTGAAAGGGTTTGCATAAATCGAATCACAAGAATCTTAGCTCTCCAGAGATATGCCGTATGAGTATCTACCTATAAATAGCAGTTGTGTACATAACACAGATGTACAGTTAACACTCCAAAAGACCGTGGGCGGGCCGTCGGAGTGTTAGCAGCAATGAAAAAAACAACTCCCGACTTCACAACATCATCAAAGTACATCTTTTGTGATTGTTTTGATTGAAAGACCCCTAGCGGCAAAAATGATATGCTGTGCTTTGAAGAACATAAATACAGGATAGAAGTATTTGAGCTTCATTCAGAAGCAGTGCAGAACATAAACCTTTTTAACCTGGGTTTAAAGGTGATTAAAGTCGGTGCAAGTCTAATACCTACCGGAAGTTTGCTCCAGCTCTGTGGTGCACAGGAACTGGTTCTCCATGCTCCATGACCCTCCATCTGATGACTTGAGGGGCTGAGAGGGGCTGAGAGGGTTCATATGGTTGAAGACATCAGGGATGTATTTCAGTCCGAAGGCATTGACAGATTCATAGACACGCAGTAGTACTTTACACTCTTTTCTGTGGCACACTGGAGGCCAGTGCAGAGACCTGAGAATGAGTGTGATGTGTTCACTTTTCTTGGGTTTTGTTAGAACTCTAGCAGCAGCATTGTGAATGAGCTGAAGTAGTCTGAGGGTGTTTTGGGGAGACCTGAGAAAAGACCATGACAGTAATCTAACTTAATTTTGTTCCCATTCTGTTTAGTGTGTCACATTCATTCTGGTGAGCCAGCATGCACAATGCCAGAGCCCTGGCCAAACTAAATGGAACAGTGCCATGATTAACGTTATGAATAACACGTGTTCACCCTACAATGACGTGTCAAAATGGCTGCTGTGAAAGAGCCTATTATCTCAGTTTTGTCTGTATTTAGATAGAGAGAGATTAGACACATGCAATCAATTATTTATTTACTTTTCAAAATAAACTCCGTTTACAGGAAACAAATTGGTTTAGTTTTGGCAACAAAATGACTTGGTAAGGTTTAGGAAAAGATTGGTGTGTTTAGGTTAAAATAACTAGCCCTACATTTGTTATGCAGATAAGAGTGTTAAGTATGTTACGTTATGTAAAATGTCACATAACTTAAATAGGGAAGTTAAGTATGTTACGTAATTTATATAGGTTACAATAACTTAACGTTGACTTTTGGTTTTGTACGGAACATGAAGTTACTTCCTGGGTGAAAGTACTTGTACTTGATGTTAAGTAAAGTATGTCTTGTAAGTTTGTTACTTAACTTAACTCATACAAGGTTAAAGTGTGTTACGTAAAATCTATTCCGTCCTCCTTCCTGCTCTTTATACTACGTCCCCTGACTTCTTCCTTCACTCCCACCATAACTATGGTCACCTTGAGGGTCATGGTTTGACAAATAGGGCCACTGGCCAAGCTGCTGTATTTGACGCCTTGGGAGTGAGAACGGGCTGTGGTGGGCACAATTTCTTCCAGAGTTCTGTGGTCAAACGCTTCAAATCCAGCCAATTTAATATTTATTTCTGACAGGCTGAGGACAGATTGTGGCTGATGAGGAATGGCTATTCAAATTTGATAAATATAGGGGCATCATTCTCACTCTACGTGTCAAAACGGTGATTCGGACAGGATGTGCAGTTGTTAAGCCTGCTCTTTGGCGGTGATGGGGTCCAAAGGATGCAGTGGGTCCATGCTCAATAGAGGAAAGTAGAAGGATGTTGGGGAGAATAGACACGGGGCTGAGATTTGACTGGCAGTTATTTGAAATGTGGCAGTGCTGATTAATGGGGGTTGACTGATGAGGAAAACTTTTGGTGACTTTGCTTATCAAGCCTGTCAGCTTGGGCAGGAGAGAGACGTTTTCTCTTTTTGTCGTCTTTGTTATCAGCTAGGTTGGTGTCAGAGTGTGCTTGGTTGGGGTGGAGGCTGACGACGTGGTAGTGACTGCAGGGTGAATGTAATGACAGCGTTAGCCAGTGTTTCTATTTTATCAGTGAATCCCAAAAGCACTGAGGCACGTACATGGGGGAGTGAAGGGCGGAGGAATTAGGAGACCGATCCATGAGCTGGTTGTCAGCATGTTTTCAGGCTGTAGTGTTTTGTCTTTGTGGTGCAGAGGCTGCTGTTTATGCTCACCTTTGTCTGTCTGTCAGATGTCCTTGGCTGGAGTTGGCTGAGTTTATGCCGTAAATGTTGCCCTATGGGAGTACATTCCTGCAATTATCTTTAGGTTTGGCAGCCAGATCCCAGCAGGTAAAAAATACTAGTCCCCGCACATCTCTTCACTGGTTTAGCTTCAGTGAAGCTGGGGAGATTTATAGAGTCATTTAGAGTCAGCTGTCCATTGAAATCAATAACTCACCAGCGGGAGACACCGGCAGAGTGTCATGGAGTTCAGAGTCTTCTCCAGTGCAATTATCCTTGCTCAGAGGCACGTTGTCTAAGGTAGGTCTGTCAGAAGACCAGTAAGTTGCTGTTTGGGAACTAAAGGCAGTTGAATGATGATTGTGACCCAGAGTTTTAATCATTAAGGAACCTCCCAAATATCTTTTAGACAAAAAAAAAATGATTAAGTTGATTTTGGCAGAGAGCCACCTTATAAACAGTGTGATAAAAAAAGTAGTAATGCACCAAAAATAATATCGAAATGAAAAGAGAGCAGAGAGAAAGAGCAAAAAGAGCCATTGCACTGTAGCAAAGCAGGAAGTAAACTTAGATTAGCTTTCGTACAGTTTATTCTGTTCAGCTCGTTCCAATATTTTGTCGAAGCCAAGCTACATGATGTGTTGTTTACTCTGACTGAAATATGTAAACGTTAAGACTCTTGAGTAGGTGCACGGTTGTATGGTTTAAATTTCATCATCATTAACATAATCGATGCGCCTAGAACTGCCAATTGACAAGGTTACCTGTTCAAGTGCTGAAATCAGCAGACAAAAAGATAAGTGAAGCAGTTTCAGTAGTGGTACTAGAGGACACAAAACTATTAGAAATATGAATAACACAGAATAATATGAATGAAACGATGTGTCATCAGAGCAGAAATAAAGAGGCGTTCCATACCAAGTGAAAGAGGTGGTCGAGAGAGATACAGTATAACATTGCCTACAGTAGGGGATGGTGCTCCACAAAGGATGATACTGGGCATCTACCTGCAGAAAGACCATGAGGCAGCTATAGACCCTTTTACAGCCGACGTCATCAGAAATATGCGCGCATATGTTCTGCCCCAGCTGTCCAGACGAGTTTGAAGTTTTAAACATTTAATTAAAACTGTTACTATATGGTGAACAGAAAATGAATTTTCTTCGTCATCTAATTATAGTTACAGTAATATAAATGTTTTTAAATCCAAATTCATTCAGATTAGAGCATTATGATTTCAGGTCAGTATTTTTCCCCAGTGGAGGGAGATAGAATATATAAATGACATTACGAGTTCATGACTCAAACAACTGGAACACTTGTGAATTTCTGTTCCTAAACCAAAGAGAAAGCTCTAAGTACAAGAAAACTGGTGAATTGGTGCAACCAATTGTTTTTAATCATTTTTACGCCACTTGAGAACAATTCTATTTGTACTAGTTGACTTATTTTACCCTTTGTTTTGTTACGTAACTATCATACTTTAAAAACATCAGCTGTGTAACAAACACAGGCCAACTTATTTTACGTACTTATTTTAACCCTAACCACAATCCTTTCCGAGGCCTACTCTGGTGCCTAACCCTTACTAGGTTAACCGAAAGCTAAGTAAACCTTTGTTGGAAGTTTATTTTGACACACCATGCATGTAATGAGGAAACTGGCACGCTGTCTCTAAAGCTGACACTAGAGGGGTACCTAGAGCATCATAGTTTAAAGCGTAGGGCCACGGACCAAGCGTTGGTGTTTGACGAGTTGGGAGTGAGAACATGTTGAGATTTAAGGTGAGCACAGAGCAGATGAATGTGAAAACAGCTTTCTAGTGTCAAACTGTTACTTAACAGTGAGTAACACATTTTTGAGTGGAGGGAGACTTTAAATACATTTCTTGGTGGCACAAATTATTGACATTAAACATGGTGATAGTGTAAACATATTAGCAAAAGGAAAAAACAAAATAAACAGCCTGTTTAACCTTGAGTTAACATTGAATGCATCATTTAAGGACTCTATGGTTAAAAAATTGAAAGGAAAAAAACACAGCAACACATTAATGATTTTTCTGTCTTTTTTCAGCCTGAATATGGAGAATTCAAAATAGCAGAGAATGTTTTGCATCTGATTTACAACCAAGGGATGATCTGGTAAGTCCAAAAATGTCTCTAAAATCATCAACAGAAAATGAAATATGGAGGATATCTTTCTCTCATATACCTTGGCCCTCACTGTGTGTGTAATAGAAGATGTAATTCAGAGTTAATAGTCTGGCCGGTGCTGACCAGTCTCCATGACCCTGTTTAAAAGAATGTGGCCCTCTGTGATCTCTCCATTACACCTCTGTGTCTGGCTCCACTGTATTTCCTCAACTCATTTCAGAAATGTCGCCTTGCAGCAATAAACATAATGAAGCAAAACCATGAGCCACAGGATGTAATGTGTGTTATATGAGGTGTGACCCCAGTGGTTGTGTGTGTGTGTGTGTGTGTTACTGACTTTTCTCTTTCTCTCCTCCAGGATGGGAGCGTTTTTCTCTCCCTGTCTTCCTGCCTTCAACGTGTTGAAGCTGATTGGTCTTATGTATCTGAGGAGCTGGGCCGTCCTCACCTGTAATGTTCCCCATCAGCAGGTGTTCCGAGCCTCCAGGTTTGACATACACGTATACACACACACACACACACACACACGTTTGTGCATGTATGTGGGTGCTGTTAATATGCTGTATATAACTGGGTGTGTCATTAACCTTTGCTGATATCAAGAATAACATTTTTAATAATCAAATGTGTTGATGTCACCACACTGACATCCAATTATTACTAACATCAAACTGCATCTGCAATGATAAGTTTTGCAGATGAATAAGGCATACCGTATTTTCCGCACTATAAAGCGCACCGGATTATAAGGCGCACCTTCAATGAATGGCCTATTTTAGAACTGTTTTTATATATAGGGCGCACCGGATTATAAGGCGCATAGAATAGAAGCTACTACAGTCAAACGTTTGACTGGGGTTGCGTTATGCATCCACTAGATGGAGCTGTGCTAAAGGGAATGTCAACAAAACAGTCAGATAAATCATTCAGTCAAACTGTATTGACGTCGTAAGCGTGTCTCTTGAAAGGTGCCATTTTGGGGTCTTTATACACACAAGTGGTGTTGGACTAGGAGTAAGCACAGTACCAGTGTTTACCGCGGTGCGGCTTTGTAGTTTACCAGTCGTACTGAAACATTTTGACAGAGCGCCGTGTACAACCAGTATGGATCAACCAATTAACCAATTGATCCATATATAAGGCGCTCCGGATTACAAGGCGTACTGTCGTTTTTTGAGAAAATTAAAGGCTTTTAAGTGCGCCTTATAGTGTGGAAAATACGGTACATACCGAACATAGTATCAGTCTCAACTAATGGGGCATCTAAACAGACAAAGATACACACTGCCAACGGAAACAGCTGATTATCTGAGAAACAACCATGTCAATCTAATTCCTACTTATTTACAGTACGCTATCAGTATTTACAGTAGCCTTTTAGCTAGGATAACATAACCATTGGTGATTGGACTGAAGTCAAGCAGTATAACAGTGATCCAACTGTTGGCCCTGGCAGCAGATTATTTAAAGTTTGGAGGTCCCTTTGGGCCCGCAGTTGACCCATGGCCTGCAACAAGTGACGCGGTGTTCGCCCTCTATCGGCGGCCCTGGCTACATGCATTTAAAGGTTCTCTATATACAATATTTAGATCATTAATATATCATCTGACAACTATCATCTATTTAAAGATATAGTGGACTAATGTCGACCTGAGCAGAGCATGAAGTCTCTCCTTCTGTGTGTTCTTATCAGAGCTTCTCTTTGCTTTGTTCACAAGTATGATCCTAGTAAGTGTCCTCAAACTTCATTCTCTCTAATGGCCACCAGGGGGCGACTCCTCTGATTGTATAGAAGTCTATGAGAAAATGACTCTACTTCTCTCTTGATTTATTACCTCAGTAAACATTGTAAACATGAGTTTATGGTCTCAATCTCTAGTTTCAATTCTTCTTCAACACAGCATGCTGTCCATTTAGTAAATTATGGTCCATTTAGAGTCAAACAGACCATAACGCAGGGTGGGGTTAGGGCGGGGCTAACTTGTGATTGACAGGTCTCTACCAGAGCCATGTATGGCGTCCCTCACTCCTCCTCAGTCCAAATATGGTCACTTCCATTAACTGGTTACAAAAAGCCAAGATAGCGACGGCCAAAACACCGAATTTGAGGCTTCAAAGTGGAAATTTACAAACCAATGGGTGAAGTCACGAGAACTACGTCCACTTCTTATGTACAGTCTATGGTAAAAATGCAAGAAAATTGTTGGGATCTGACTATGTGCCTCGCGATGTGCTTTGAAACAAAGGGATCTGAGCCTGCCTATTCTGCAAGCAAGGCAGAGCCTGATTTGAGTTTGATAAGCATTCAAACCCCCACTAGAAAGAAGTTCATATCAAGGTGTGAACTCTTCACCCAAATGCAACACTGCGATCTAATTGGCCGAGGGCCACAGACACCCCAGGACCCCTGTGGTTTGGCACGGTTTCCATAAAACAGTCTCTCTCCCTCAGCTCCTTGCTTATCCCGCTGATGTCGAGTCGGTGAAAGGAGGCACGCAACGTTGCTGTGTTTAAAAGAAAATCCTAGGTTTTAAACTGTTTTATATTCGCTAGACGAATCTACTGGACTGTTTGTTTGTTTTGTTTCGCTTCCTGGGAGAGGAAGTGGACAATTTTCCTGCAGAAGTGAAGAAACGGATTCTTCAGAGAGAGAGAAGCACATTTCTCCTCTCCACCGAAGCCGCCTTTGTTCCAGCCGTAAGGAAAGAAAGATTCCACGAGCCAAAGAAATTCTCTGACGCACAGAGAGTTTTATCACTCCTGTCTTCCTCTGTTGCTCTGCTTCCAGCCTGCAGCGCTGCTTCCAGTGCAGCTTGTTTTAAGTAGAGCTTTTATCCAATCAGATTTCACCCCTATGTCTCTATGTAAGGAGAGAGGCCCAAGGTCCTCTTGGTAGACTTTGCAGATTAAGTGAATGGGGACGATATTGTTGATTGTCATAGTGTTCAACCAATCTGATCTTTAGTTTGACATGTTGGGCGTATTCTTTGATGTGCCGATGCTACCCAGGTAGCCTGCTAAGTACGTCAGCATTAACGTGCGCCGTGATTGGTCAGTGGGCGAGCGCGCGACTAATGTGAAATTTAAGGAAGCTTAAAGCTTGTTCCTGGCTGACAGCGTTGCACATTTCATGGCTGGGAATGTGTTTCATTTTAACTGAGCATCTTGGTGTTTGGAGCTATGCTACGCTAACCTGTGGACGCCATAGCACGGCAGGACACTACGGTACTTTTGAAAACTTTTGGGAGAAACCCGAGTGGAGATCAACACGTTCGCAGGGAAACGCAGCTCCACAATTGCGGTCCGCCCGCAGCTGGGGGCTGGCGGTCGCGGTCGGTCCGCGGCTGGGGGTCCGCGGCCGGGGGCCGGCGGTCCGTGGTCGCAGTCGGCTGTCGCCGGCCGGTCGCGGTCGATTCGTCCATGAATCGAGAAGGACTTCTTACTGGAACTGAAACCATGTACTGGGATTAAACTCTTTAACAAAGAAAGGAGGATGGACTTTGTCTTTAAGTGAACAGCATTCGATAAGTGACAAACTGCATTTGTTTTTTACATCTGCAGTAACGTTACTACTGTTCATTTGTTTATCGTGTCGTTTTTATGAATAATATTTGAATGGCTCGTGCTCTTGTGTGGTGGAATGCATGGATCCGCTGCAGCTCTGCTGGATTGATGTGTCATGCTTTGTTGTCATATAAATATATGTGACTGGTTCTTATGACTTTGTTGTTGTCATTGTTGATTTGACTATGCATTGTCCGTTAATGACGCAGCGTCCCGTCATACACGGATTCATGTATCTGCACCGTAGCTGTTCAACTGTAGTAGGACAGCACAGAAGGCCCAGGTATAAAATGCACGGCCCGCCACTTTTGTGCATGTATGTGGGGGGTGTATGTGTGTAGGGGAGGAGTGAACTACTCAGACAGTGGTAGAATGTAATCTCAAGCGGGGCCGGGGCCCGTGGGCCTACAAACAAGATGGCGGAGGTAAGAGAACTACTACAAAATAGGGGGAGGTGGCTATGTACGTAACCACGTGGATCGACGCACAATGTGGGTTGAGACAATAGACTACGTTCACCTACGTGTCTGAGATGGTTAGCTAAATCAGTATGTGTGTCTAACTATGTGTGTGCGTGTTAGTAGGAAGAGAGAGAGAGAAAGAAAGGAAAGCCGAACTCTAAAGCACGGCACTTAGCGCCGCCGTAAGATGTAAGAACAGCTTTTCTATCACGTAAAAACTCTGCCACGTTTATACAGTGATAGTTACAGTTCTAAATCCTACTCACGGAGCCGATTGAAAGAAGAGAAAACAAAACGAACAAAATAAAATAATCCCCAAATCAAAGCAGATCTTTATCACCGCGGTGAAATATGAATATTACTTTGCTTTCTTATCACCCCGGAACCTGGCCGGCGAATCGAGGTTCGGCCCGCCGTGGTTCTGGTCTTTAAAGTAATAAAATCACAATCTCCAAATTCACTGGCAGTGACTGATCTAATACAACACGGTTACAGCTGCAGGAAATACACAGTATAGCAGGACTCAGCGGTCCGCGATGCTTGCACAATAACACCTTCTAAACACAACATTAAACAAAACAAGCTAAGGAATAACACACTAAATGACCTAAATTAAGCCCAGACACCAGATAAACTCTTACTATGAGAAGGTTTCTTTTGGTCGGATTGGTCCTTCGAGTGGGGAACTCCACTCGGTTGCACAGCTCCAAGCGTGGCTCAATTCAGCCTCAGTCTCTGCAGAGAGGAGGGCTCTTCGGGGGAATTGTCGTCCTTTGGCCGGCACTGTATACAATAATGGTGAGAGAACGGGTCGTAGAAGTTATCCGTTCTCTCACTGCAGGATCCAAAAACAAAAATATAAAACAGTCTATGTTCGTCCAGCGAATTTGACTTGAGACCTAATAGAATTTCTTGAGAGGCAAACGTTTCCTTGTGGACCTCCTGGCACCAAACGAGTTTGGACGGAAAGGGGAGATTTGAAACTCGCGCTTGGTTTTATCAGATGCCTGTCCTCAGGTCATAAAACCGGTGGGGGGTCCCTTTTGTCCAATGAGGGGCCAGCATTTAAATTTGGCTGGAGCTGTTAGGTGTGGCACATTCCTTAGATCTTGAGTGTCGCATCTACCAGGATCAGGCCTCTTGTTAAGCATCAGGCCAACATATGCTCCTTTGTTTAAAAGCACATGTGAGGGCCTTAGTCAGCCATCAGTTCAGAGTCAGACCCCAACACACATCATATACACACGCACAGTAGAAGAGAGAGAACTATTTTATCTCACACACTCAGTGAACTAAATAACACATGACTTCATGTCCATATTTTCTCTGAAATCCCACACTCCTGTGATCTTCTCTTTGATAAAGATGAAACAGCATCAGCACCAATGTGCGAAACACAGGGAGTCTCAGGGGTCCGAGACTTCTTGATTGACACTTCAGACCCCCTGCAGCCCCACTGGCGGGGTCTCTTAACCTTTTAGTGACTACAGCCCCCTAGCCCTATTTTTAGGCCTCTGCTCGAAAATTGCATACCCATACTTAAAGACTGTAGATCTGAAACTACAAGGTCTATTTTAATAATTTTGATGGTATAATACAGGTAAAACTTGTGAGAGACTTGTTCAGATGTGTAAATATTGTGTATATGTTACTGGTTAATAGTGAACGAAGATGGCACACAGCTCAAATTGAAAAGTTTCAGGTTCACCTGAAAAAAAAGCACTTTTATTGAACATTGTTTTTGAAATAATGCAGATTGAAGCCTAAAAATACTCCACAGTCATAGCACAACAGGTTTGTGGTCTGTCCAAGCTAATTTTACTTAGCAGGCCAGCATAAATCAGGTCTGAGTACAGAATTTCAAGCCAAATTTTCATTTTTGGAACCAGATTTTGCGCTGCTCTTTTCTAATTTTATATACTATATAACTACATATTAACTATATATTCACTTGCTTTATCACTAAGAGTGTTCAATACATCGTAATAAAGCAGTTTGCAATCATTTTCAGCCATGTTCAGTTATTTCCAGATGTCATATGTCTCATCCATGAAAAGAACCTGCTCTGACTCAGTGTGTATGTGGGATTTGTAAGGCCTGTGATTTGCGGATTTAATCATATGACACGTTGTTAGGTCCGGAATAGTCCATTGAAATCATAACACAATTATTTGTCACTTGCAATTGTCACTCAAATATGTTTTAAAAGCCTATTAATGTCCAGCAGATTTTATCAATCAAACTGCACAAAACAAAATTCACAAATATGAGTGCGAGAGAAGATTTTCTGCCTGAAATAACACAGAGCAGCAACGGGTTGCAGAAATGAGCCTGTCTTTATGTCTGTTTGTGGACCTAAACAGACTCCCTTTGGACAAATTTGATCCAGTGCCTTTCGTGAGAATCTCAATTAAAGCAGATTATCATCGGCAACAAAAAGGAGCAGAGCCAAGGTGTGTGTGTTGGGTTTCGAGCCTGTGCATGTGTGTTGGGTCAGGGTGAGAGAGGCGAGTGTACTATGTGCATTCTGCTGCAGGGCAGAATTTGGAGACGGGACCCTCCTAGGAATTTTACACACTGATCAATACTCTCATTATTAATTATCACTAATGGTTTAATTTTCCAGCTCTGCTGTGGTAGTGACAAATCAGTGTGTAGTCCTACAGTACTCAAACACACACTCACACACACACACACACACGCATGCACTTTGTTAGGATGCCCGAGCGGCCATGGAGGAAAATGAGCAGATCAGGAGTCCGGACGAGGTTTCAGCTGAAGTTTCATTTAGTGATGTGACCTTTCGTGTCAAGGCTTCGAAGCTTGTGTCGAGTAATCCAGGAAGATTTTTGTGAAGCGCGTGTGGTGACGTTCGAAGCCTCCCGAGCCGACCGTACCACGTGTATGAAGGCAAATCACTGTCAAAATCCGAGAGCCCAAATGAGATCCATGCGCGCGCGAAAATCAAACAGCCGCTCGCGTATTTTACTTTGACGAGCGCTTTTACGTCACTCCGCGAGCAAAATTCACTCTCGTGCGAGCAAAATTTTAACCCACTCGCTCGCGAGTCTTTTTCCTGCTCGCTCGCAAGTAGTTTTTCTTTTTGACAGTAAGTGGGCGGACCCAGTCGCCATTGTATCTCTACATCTAATTGGTTACAATCCTCGTCTTGGGATAGACCGGATATCACTCTGACACAGATGCTAGTTCTGATAGAGGTGGTTTTCAATCCGCCACTAAACACTACTCCACTACATCTCAAGATGTTCTACATTTGTCTGACAGGTTTTGTAAACTTTTCAGACTGTAGAGGCTGATGAAATACAAATTATGTTAATAGAGTTGTTAAATACAACAATTAACAATGTGTTAAAGTCAAGTTGCTCAGATTGGTTTAAATTCACCCCATCATTCTATTACAGACAATGTGTGTTTGATACTCAAACCTCTTGTGACAAACAGCTCAAAGAAACTCTTTGATCTTAATTGATTAAAACATGATGTGATCATATTTAATCATAGTGTTGTGTTTACAGAAGAGATATAATATAGTTGTATATAATATGAGCAACAATTTGGACCTGCTCAAAGATCTGGAGCCAAGATTAGGGACCACCGTTTGTATATTAACTGTTAAATCACTGACAAGTAATTAGTGGATGAAAAAGTATTCAGATCCTTCACTGCAGTAAACGTACTAACCATACTGATGAAACAATAATCCACTACGAGTAAAAGACCTGCATTCAAAACCTTAGTCAATGTTATTATCAGCAAAATGTACTTTAAGTGCAGAAAGTAAAAGTACCCGTGCAGTAAAATGTACATTATTTGCCCCTGACCTGCAATCTGAAAATCTCCCCCTAGCATCTGTGTCAGAGTGATATCCGGTTTATCCAAAGACGATTGTAACCAATTAGATGTAGAGATACAATGGAGACTGGGTCCGCCCACTTACTGTCAAAAAGAAAAACTACTCGCGAGCGAGCAGGTAAAAGACTTGCGAGCGAGCGGGTTTAAGCTTCGCGAGCGACTTTTGCTCGCGCGAGAGTGAATTCTTCTCACGGAGTGACGTAAAAGCTCTCGTCAAAGTAAAATACGCGCGCGGCTGTTTGATTTTCGCGCGCGCATGGATCTCATTTGCGCTCTCGGATTTTGACAGTGATTTGCCTTCATACACGTGACTGATTCAGGAAATGGTTCATGGGTCTCGCGTGCGATTCGAAATCTAAGGGGCAGCGAAACGCAATGGATCCCCTGTCACATTTTGTGTACTTCGGACTTTATTGCATGTTTGTTTGCAAACTATTCTCTGTACCCCAGCTTCATCTGTGCCATGTGAAAGGGTGTTTTCTAAAGCAGGCGAAACAATCTCAAAAAAAAGAAACCGCCTGAAGCCCAGCACTGTGGAAAAGTTGTTATTTTTAAATACAAATGAATAAAATGTTGTCCCTAGTAACACAAGCACATTCACATCACAAACCTCTCCCCAATTTGTTTCCACTTTCCCTTTTGACCCTGCCATTGTATCATAAAGACAGACACCATATTAATAAGTTCATAAGTTATGTATTGGCATCACAAACATCATTCCTTCATTTATTCAATTCAATGCTTCACACACCAAAGCCATGGCGTCTTTATCATCACTCTGTCTGTTTTACACAGTGGTGTATAAAGTACTCAAAAGCCATACTTGAGTAAAAGTAAAGATACCTTACTGGAAAACTACTCCAGTAAAAGTAAAAAGTCACCTATTAGAATACTACTTGAGTAAAAGTCTTAAAGTATCTGATATTTATTGTACTTAAGTATCAAAAGTAATTTTCTGATATTAAATGTACTTAAGTATTGAAAGTAAAAGTACAAGTAAACGCTGTTAATAAAAAAGCAAAGCGTCAGAATTATGAAGTTTATTCTTTTAAGTGCTGTGGCCACCATGACCAAGGACAAGGAGTTGTGTTGAACATAATTGTGTTGGCTGTGATCCATCCAGGAGCAACAATGTTCAACATAATATATTGTACATAAGTATACTTTTGCATCTACTATGAACTTATCATCATAATTCTCCGAAAAGCAATATGACACTATGAAGGAGTTGTAACAGTGTGTTTATAAGTATGCTCATTCCGACTAGAGGATGTAGAGGGCAAATGCATAATATTATGTTCAGCAAGAAATATCCACTTGATGCATCAGGTCAGTGTTGTGAGAAAGGACACCTGACTTGTAAACTCCTATGGGCCTGATTTGAACACAACAGGCAAAGGTTTTGCTCAAGCTGAATCTGCAATTGGGCGACTGCTACCATCATAACTCCATCTGATCATCCACAAAATGACTCAAATATCAAAACATGATCAATACTAAAGCAGCACCGAAAGTAACAACCCAGTCATTACTTGAACCTGAAAAACGTCCTGTTCATCTTCAAAAGAAGTTGGTTTTCAAAATTGCGAGAATTCCGTCTCGCTCTTCTTGGGCTGAAGACTAGTCCTGCGATGCTAAATAGCCTTTCACAGGCCGCTGAGGCAGGTAGAGGTGTGTTCAGCTTCACAGACAGCTTGCGCACAGCTGGGAAGGATTTCCCTAATGCTGCGCTCTCGCGGCTCCTGTCAATCCTATGGTGTAGTGGCTCGCTAACGTTAGCCAACTAGTGCTGCACAACTGTCAACACTTCCTCAGCTCACTAACTCGCTAGCGATCCCCAGGTGTTGGTCTTCGTCACCACCGTAGTTTGTTGCGGGAGTAGCAGGTGCTTCCATTTCTGCTTCCATCATGAAATCAGTCATCGTAGAGTGGAATTATACTCATGTAGTCGCTCGCTAGCTATAGCATATAGCATCCTGGGCATCACTGGGAATCAAAACACCGCGGCTTTGAGAGCACTTGTTTGCAATTGCGCATTAACGTGATTAACCAACGATTTAACTTGCAAGCTAGGACCACTGATTCACCAAACCTGCTTGCTTGCAGTCTCTGTTCCACCACAGTCCCTGACGTTGGTCTCATGATTCATTTTGTTTCTAAAGATAGATTTGATTTTGTAGCGAGTAACGAAGGTTTCAGGGGAAATGTATCGGAGTAAAAGTATCAGTTTTCTTTGCAAAATGTAGTGAAGTAAAAGTAAAAGTAAACAGAAATATAAGTAGTAAAGTACAGATATCCAAAAAAACGACTTAAGTACAGTAACGAAGTATTTCTACTTCGTTACTATACACCACTGGTTTTACATTTATTGTCCACTTGATGGCACATTAGAGCAAATGAAGCACCATGAAGCTTCATTTCGCCATCACTAGTTTCATTTATTTGGCTATTCAAAGCGCCCACCATCAATCACACCAGTGTCTACTAGTCTCCACTCGTTCACCCTACACAACAAAATGAGCCCCCTTTTATACACCTGATGAATTAGACCAGACAGACCATCCACAGGTAAGTATATCCATAAGAATATATGTACAATAAATAGTCACATGATTTCACCAACCCCAAAGTTATCAATAATAATTTACCAATATTTACCATCCCTATAAATAGAGTAAATTATAAAGAAATAATTAATCTAAATAAACAGAGCAACACATATCGTGACTTCCCCCCTACCCGCTTCCTGTGGTTGGTATGTCCCGGAACCATAAATCGGTGCTCGAGCCCCCGGGGAAGTATTTTGCCCGAACACACTGGGAAGAGGAAACAGGCAGAGGTGACTTAACCTTTGTCTTTGCAATCTATACACAATATTATTCTGCCACATAACTAATTAGACAATCAAGTCTGTTCAATCAGTCATTAACTGCCGTTGTCTATTTGTTTGTTGGCAGGGAGAACAAAAAGGAACACCTCTTTGTCCTAGCTGTGCACATGGCTCCCAGCATTCACAGTCCTACAATAAATCTATCCAATAACATTGTGTGTGGGCATTTTCCTTTGTCATCACATCACATTTCAAATACATTTCAAATACTGTCCGCAGCATAGGTAACTGCAGTGCGTCGTTACACACCTACACACACACAGGCCTGAGGCGATCAGCCTACTCTGCATTTATGTAACAAGGCTGTCATGGCCTCTTTCAGTCCTTATCAGTCACTCCCAGACGTAGTGGAAAATCGGAGCAGCCACACACACACACATTCCACCATACAGCTGAGTGAACATCTAATGTAAGCCATTGTATGCAGTTGTGCTGGATGAGAGAGACTGATAGTGAAACGTTGCTGATAGTAAATGAGGTGTTGTGCTAACCCTGCTCTTGATTGTGGAGTGCTGAGAACACTGTGTAACACTGACAACATGTCTGTTGGTGATAATATGGATTTAGTTCTAGCATCCTTCAAGTAGTCTTGTGTTTCTGGCCTCACACAAGAAATACAGGAACTACAATGGCGATGTGTTTGTCAGTTGGCCTTCACAGGTGCTAATGTATAATCAAATACTGTCAAAAGTTCATAACACTCAAAGGAGCACCACACCTTGCAGTATATTACTGTGCAAACAATGAATTGTGTTGCCATATCAGTGAAAACATACAGCAACAGGTCTTTATTCACAGAGATAGTTTTGTGAGTGTTTAGAGAACTAGCTTTAAAGAAATGGAAGCGTAATTTGGAAAATGTTTAACGTGCACAGCTAAAATATGTATTTCCCGAAAGTTTTGTGGGTTAAACATGGAGCTGGAGTGAGGGCGTAATTAGCCTAGCTTAGCATAAAGATTAGAAGCATTGGGAAACAGCTAATCTGGCTCCGTCCAGTTCAAAAATCAACGTGATCTACGTGAAATGTATGCGACCTCTTAACAGTGCAATATCATGTTTTGGGGTAAAATAAGTATGTTTGCTACGTAATTTTAACTGAAGTAAACTCTGACTTTTAGTTAAACTGGGACACAAACACAGGTCTCCTGGGTGAAAGTCCTGTGTTTGCCCTATCTGTCAACTTGGACCCCCTCACCTCATAGACTTTGATTAAGACCTTATTCTGTTGGACCTAAACATTTGTGTCTACCTCGACAAAGGATCCTAAATGACTTTCCATTGGTATTGTTTAAGTGGTGCTGGCACATCATTTTAACATATGGTGTGCCGCCACCAGGAGACATTACGTCTGTGTATTTATATCTGTTTAAATTTATAGCCCCTGACATCAAGTCGACCACAGATGGCAGTGTAGGTTATTGTGGCAGGTGAAATGCTGGTCAGGATAGTTGCTGAAACAATAGGGTCCCATATCATCCTTCAGCTGCTGCACTCATGACAGTGCAGTCAGGAGACATTGTGATCACACTCTCTGGCTGTTAAAGGAAGTGGACTCATTTCTATTGTCTTTCAAAGTGTGGATGGTGTGTACCAGAATGAAGAGCTGAACAGTTCTAGTGAGCACAGCTGCTTTGGGTTTTAAATCTGTTCATTTATGTCTGTTCCAAGAGGCAATTGTCAGCTACATGTACCACACTTCTAAAGATTTGCTGTCATTTTAAAACTACATTTGAATCATGCAGTAGCCTATACTCATTTTCCAACAGTTACTTCAATTTCTGTTGCATTTTGCTGAATTGAGGTATGAAAACAATGGGAATGTGAACATGTTTAAACACCAATGTTGTCTTTGCTTTGCTTTTTTTGTTCAGATCAAACAATTTCTACTTGGCTATGCTGCTTTTTATGCTGTTTCTGTGTATGCTGCCCACCGTCTTTGCCATAGTGAGGTACAGACCGTCACAGCACTGTGGACCATTCAGGTAAAAACATAGTTTATAGTGTCAAAAGATGTGTGTTGAAAGGAACTGCTGCGATTTATATTCCCTATCAATGGAAGGATGGACGTCCTGTAAAGGCTGTCTGCCTCCTCCTATTCTTGAAAAAAACGAAAGTTACGAATGTAACTACGGTTCTATGAATCCTGGATGACCGCCAGAGGCAGTGCTTCACACTGGATATCTTCTGTCTCGCGCATGCGCAGGTCGAATATTTATACCAAAAAAGTCATCTGTGACCTCGGATGACCCCCGTCGTCTATAAGTTCCGGTGTCATCCCGAGTTCAGTCCTATGGAATCTTCTCGCGAGTTCACGGGATTCCGAGTGACCAAGAACTCTGGCGGTCATCCAGGATTCATAGAACCGTAGTTACATTCATAACTTTCGTTCTATTTCATCCTTACTGACCGCCAGAGGCAGTGCTTCACACTGGATGACTTATACCAAAAGAGTCACGAGGAAGCACAGTAACTACCTCGTATAGCTCCGGCAGAGAAAATTGGCCAAAGAACCCTCCCCAGTGGGTGAGGGGTGGCAACGTTAACTCTGTAGTGTTTGGTGAATGTGCTCGGTGATGCTCATGAGGCCGTAGCACATATATCCTCCACAGGCACACCTCTCAGGGCTGCCCTTGGCGTGGAGACACTCTTGGTAGAGTGACCCTTCATCCCGGATGGCCGAGCGCAGTCGCTCGCCTTGTATGTATAGGCAATGGCCTCCACTATCCAGTGGGATAGGCGCTATTTTCTTTTTTGAAGTAGCACAGCCCTTCTTAGGCTCACCATAACTGACAAAGAGCTGCTCCGACTGCCGTATGCAGGCGGTGGCTTCCACATAAGCTCTGAGGGCCCACACTGGGCACAGCAGCATTGACCTCTCCTCTCCCGATGGGGGGGTCAACTTTGCCAGCTGGATAGGCTGGTTGATATGTGAACGTATCAACACCCTTGGGAGAAACACTGCATTAGGCCACAAAGTGACACCCAAGCCATCTGAGTTCCACCTCAGACATGATTCTTTCACCGACAGGGCATGCAGCCCGTCCCCACATTGAGCTGAATTGACGGCAAGGAGAAAAAACGTTTTGGCCGATAGCCATCTCGGCTCCGCCTCTGCCAGGGGTTCAAAAGGAGACAAGCATAAGGTGTCCAGTACCAAGGGTAGGTCCCATGCAGGGGAGACCGGCCCTTACCTAGGAGGGACTGTAGAAACTCAGTACAGCAGGCACGGGGCGCTGTACTGGGACCCTGTTCTGAGCAGCACACCAGTCAGAGAACAGCTTCCACCTGTTTTTGTACTGCAGGCAGGTAGATCGCGCTGGCATTCAGAATAGTCAATCTGACTGGTTCTATGCAGCCACTCAGCGTCCGGTCGGGCCCTCCCGTGACCCATAGTTGAAGGCGGCAGGGATTGGATTGCCAAATCCGCCCTCTAGTTGCGACAGGAGATCCCTCCTGTCGGGGAAGAACTCTGACAAGCGTTTAGTAAAATCAGAGGGAATGGTGGAAAGGCATAAAGAAGATCCTCTGGCCACGTGTGAGCCAGGGCATCTTGACCCAGAGGACTGGTCCTCTCCGTCAGGGAGACCCAGTGGGGGCAGTGGGTCGACACGTCTGGGTGCAGCCGCCACTCTCACGGTGGATGCTTGTGACGGAACAGGAAAACCACAACCTGGTTCCGTTCTCCTGGTGGGTACAGGCTGGTCAGGCGAGGGGCCTCCCAAGTCAGAAGAGCACGGTGATCCCCGTAGCAACTTCTGCAGATCTGGTGCCCCATTGATAGTTTATGTGAAATCACAGCAGAGGTGTTGTCCAACCGGACAAGCACATGCTTTCCCTTCAAATATGGAAGGAAGTGCTTGAGCGCTAGCTCTAGAACCTTGACCTGCCCCTGTGGTCTTTGAGCAGACAACTGCTCCCAAGCTGTCTGTTCTGTCACACTGCACCCCGCCTTGAGAGGCAGGTATCTGTTGTGACAATCTCCCGGTGGAATGGAACCGAGCCCATGGGGACACTGTTTGCCAGTTATGCACTCTCCCTCCATGGGGATAGAGTGAGTAGGCACTGTTTTGATAATATTATTGCCCTGTATCTGTGCCACTTGGCATCCAAGTGAAGGCTGTTCAGCCATCTGCAAACCCAAGGGAACGACAGTTGAGGCAGCTGTCAGTTTACCCAATAGTCGGAGAAAAGGATGTAGGGCAACCGTCTGCCCCCTCGGAAGGGGGAGAGGTTGTGGTGGTTGTTGTCCACATGCTGTGGTGACAGACAGGCCCTCATAGGGCCACACTAATGAAGGTTATGCTCTGAGAAGGGCTCAGGTAGCTCCTCTCCATGTTCACCTTGAGGCCCACCGGACTGCGTGAGAGAAGGCGAGCAGTGTCCTGTGGCGCCTGAAGCCGGGATGGCACCCAGGTCAGCCAGTCGTCTAAGTACGGCAGTATGTTCACGCCCTGTGATTGCAGGGGGAAAGGACAGCAGTAACACACCTTGTGAACACCCATGGGGAGATGGGAGAGTCCGAATGGAAGCACCCTGGACTGAAAGTGGCGGCCTTAAAAGGCGAAACATAAAAACTGCCTGTGGTGATGCACTATGGGAATAGGCGTCTGTCGGGGGGCGACTATTCGTCCCCAAGTTCGGAGGTTGTCTGGGGGGGGGGACATAGGTAGGGTTGTATGGGTAGCGGCCCGGCCTCTCAGCAGGACGCTGAGGCCTGTGTCGGCTACTAGGGTAAGCTGGAGGCTGAAAAAAATGGCCTTGTGGGGCCAAAGTGGGACCTCTAGGTCTGTGGGGTGCAGGCATGCCCCTGCGAAGACCAGAGAACTGCTGCCTGGTCTGGCTAGCTTCAACAGTTCGCTGAAGCGCCTGTATAGCAGCTGACTCGAACAGCTCACCAGATTCCACTGGGACAGTACAGAGGGTCCTCCTACATGTCTCAGATAGGGGTGACTGCGCCAGCCAAACCTGGCAGCGAGTCTAGACCAGGGTGGACATCATACGTCCAAGTTGCCTCGACATGAGCGCAAACGCCTGCAATGAAGCATCACTGAGGCTGGAGGCGGAAGCGTCGAAGTAGCCTGCTGCAGAGAAGCTGCGAGGGCAAGTATGAGGTGGGAGAGGGAGTTGTCGATACGGTGCACAGCGCTGCTGTGTCATAAGCCCTGGATAGCAGGTCATCTTTGACCCGACGTTGGGTCGAGGGCACCTGGCATCGGGCCTCAGAGTCTCCTCAGGGGAAACAGGGGGAGGTAGACCTCACGTATCAGGTGTTCCACTTCGGCCAGCCTAGCAGACCTTACTGCTCAAGGCGTGATGCCGCAGGTCCTGCCTGAGTTCTCCGAGAGGCCCTCCCTCAGATGCTCGAGGCTAAGGCAAGAGGTCAGGGCCGTCCTCAGGCTGAAGAGGAGCTATACAGGTCCTACAGCCGGGAGAGTTTAACATGGCCGCGATTCTGGTGGAACCCTTGTCCCACTAGTTGATGCGGAATTCCAAATCAGTCTGAGCGGGAGCGCTCTGCTGAATGTTGAGAGAACAGGCAGGGGGCAGTCAGAGGAGAGTGATCTTTTCGGACACTGTCTTCACTTGGACAGTCGCTGTGGATATTGGTGACCCACCAGTTAGCCTGAGTGAGAGCACTCTGCTACTGTGGAAACAGACCCAAAAAACAGTCCTTACAGTGAGAGGGGAGCGAGGACACTCTCTTCACGAGGACAGTCGCTGCGGATATTGGTGTCCCACCAGTTAGCTTGAGCGAGAGCACTCTGCCACTGTGGAAACAGGCCAAAAAAAAAAACAGTCCTTACAGTGAGAGGGGAGGGAGGACACTCTTCACTAGGATATGTGCTGCAGATATTGGTGACCCACCAGTTAGCCTGAGCGAGAGCACTCTGCTACTGTGGAAACAGACCCAAAAAACAGTCCTTACGGTGAGAGGGGAGCGAGGACACTCTTCACTAGGACACTCGCTGCGGATATTGGTGTCCCACCAGTTAGCTTGAGCGAGAGCACTCTGCTACTGTGGAAACAGACCCAAAAAACAGTCCTTACAGTGAGAGGGGAGCGAGGACACTCCTCACTAGGACTGTCGCTTGTAAATAGTGGTGTCCCACCAGTTAGCCTGAGCGAGGACACTCAGCTAACTGTGATAGCCGTAATGTTACAAAATCAATGGACACAATCCCAGTATTAACTTAGTCTAGTTAGTGTCCCACCAGGTTAGCCTGAGTGTGGACACTGCCAGCTACGACAGCCGTAATGCGTAAAAAGCATCAATGGGCACAACATCAATGTTGATTTAGTATAACTAGCATTCACTGAGTTAGCCTGAGCGAGAACACTCTGCTAACTGTGATAGTTGTAATGCTACAAAGTTGATGGCCACAGCCCCAGTATCAGCTTTGTTTAGCTAGCTTCCCCCTGAGTTAGCCGGAGCGGGGACGCTCTGTTAACTGACAGCCGTAAGGTTACAAAGTTGATGGACACAGTCCCAGTATCAGCTTTGTTTAGCTAGCGTCCCACTGAGTTAGCCTGAGCAGAGACGCTCTGTTAACTGACAGCCGTAAGGTTACAAAGTTGATGGACACAGTCCCAGTATCAGCTTTGTTTAGCTAGCGTCCCACTGAGTTAGCCTGAGCGGAGACGCTCTGTTAACTGTGACAGCCGTAAGGTTTACAAAGTTGATGGACACAGTTCCAGTATCAGCTTTGTTTAGCTAGCGACCCACTGAGTTAGCCTGAGCGGGGACGGTCTGTTAACTGTGACAGCCGTAAGTTTACAAAGTTGATGGACACAGTCCCAGTATCAGCTTTGTCTAGCTAGCATCTCACCAAGTTAGCCTGAGTGAAGACACTGCTAACTGTGAATTATGTCAGATGTAAAAATTAAATCTCAATGGACACAATGCCAATGTCGATCTAGTCGAGCTAGTCTCTCACCAAGTTTGCCTGAGCAGGAACACTCTGCTCAATGTGATCACTCTGAAGGGCGGGCCGACAGCGTATATTCTACGCTCTAGTTAGCACGCCACTCGATTAGCTAGAGCGGGAGCGCTCTGCCAACCGTGGAAAACGAACAACGGTTATAGAAAACAATGTTAATCGATCTCACCGATTGCTGTCTTCACGACTTAGGTGGCCCTTATCAGACTGGTGACGACCGATGATAGGGGCGTCCACCAGTCCGGGGCTCGATGTCCGAACGGCGAACACACCACTCCATCCGAAGAGGGACAGCTTGTCGCAGCCCTTGGAGGGCGAAATCCGCAACTCCGACCGGTGGTCACAAGGCTACAGCGACAAGCTCTAATATGTCTTGATCGTAGACACATCTTTGTTTATGCTACCATGGTAGCTAACCTGCGTAGCGAGAAGATGAAAAAGGACTGAACTCGGGATGACACCGGAACATATAGACGACGGGGGTCATCCAAGGTCACAGGTGACTTTTTTGGTATAAATATTCGACCTGCGCATGAGCGAGACAGAAGATATCCAGTGTGAAGCACTGCCTCTGGCGGTCAGTAAGGATGAAATAGAACATATATGTATATATATATTTTTTATTTTTTTGCAGCTAAAGTAATATGTAAGGTCCTTGTAATGACATTCCACTTTCCTCTGTGTTTTCCAAAGAGTAGCTTAATTACACACAGTAATTTGTAACTGATCTATATAGTCACGAAATGTACAATGCAGGTTGTTTGTTTGCATTTGGCGCTCTGGGTTATGTCCACAAGTTGGTGGTAAGGGTGCAGCAGATGACAGGGATGCCAAAGGGGAAAAGAAGCTAAAGTACTTGCTCGAGTCTGCTGTGTTTGTGCAATATGAGGAGGTCATTACATCTGCCACCTGAACCCTGAGGTGTGGTATTGTGTTTATATTGTTTCTAAATGTTAACTACATAAAAGTACTTAAATGTGTGTTTCAGTGGTCAAGAGAAGATATATGACATCATCTCTGAGACAGTGGCCAGTGACTTCCCCCTGTGGTTCAGTAAAGTGATGAGTTACGTCACTAGCCCTGTCGTAGTGCTGCCAGCACTGCTGCTGCTGTTGTAAGACTAAACACACACACACACACACACACACGCACACACACACACACACACACACACGCACACACACACACACATACATACATTCCTACATTAACAACAGTGGATTATCACACTACTCCAACCAAGTGTGGACTCCTGTTTCTGGTCTTTTTGACAAAACAAAAATAGAATAGAAATTTTACTTTTAAAGTATTTTCCCACAGAATTACTGCAAATGAAATCAAAGGGTTTTAGACAGGAGTTTAGGGTGATTTAATTAGCCCGACGCCCTTGGGGGCTCTCGGGCTCAGAACCCCTGAAAATCACATGCGGAAAATAGCCTGATTGTTCGCCAGTATTGTGGATTGGCCCAGTTTTTTTTTCGGATGAAACAGCAACGTATGGGCAACACCATCATATAAGTCATTTCTTACACACTCCAAACACAACTATAGGCTACTCATATAAGCATCTATAAATCGTGGCATAAAAGCATGAAATCCTGGCCAGAAATCGCCGTTATGAGTACCGCAAATCAATGTTTGCACCCTGATGCTAGCGGCTACCAAGCCATGCAATGCATTTAATAGCATTAGCACACGTGGCCGAACACGTAACTAACTTCGATTTTCCGCTCCGTGGGAGCACTGGACAGCTGTGAGTGGTCAAACTACCTTCGTGCTGCCCTCCGCCGAAAAAAATCGTAGGTATGTGGCCAAGTTTTATGAAAAATGAGGACAATAACGTCGCAGATTATCCGTTTCAAAGCTGGAGTCATTGTTGCCAACTGCATCCTGTTTACTTCCGAGCTGTTTCCAGAATAAGAGCGGTCAACCCAGCATGGGCGAGCGGTCAGACTTCCTGCGAGCGGAAATTTACGCCCGGGGACACGCGGCACTTCTTGCAACTTGACTGGTTGAAACTTCTGTCAATCAACACCAAATTCGACAGAGGCCTTCCTGAGACTCTGACGCGTCGAAGGAGGGCTTATTTACTGAAATCGACCGAGGATAGGCTGAGATATAGCGCCATACACACACATGAACTGAGAAAATCCTATAGATGACAGCCAAAACAGGCTCTGATGATGTTATGAATCTCAAAATGATTCCTAACATCTGTATTTGGATGTATTGAATAATATGAGTGATAAAAAAAGTGAAATATATAGTTATATAGTATATAAAAGTACCATGTAAGAGCTGCAACAGCTGGTTCGAAAATGATGACCTCGCTTGACCGCTCTCTACTAAAGCCTCTTATTCTTCACTTTATTCCACTTTAACCTTTATTCAATAACTACTGATCAGTTGTGCTATGATTTGGGAGAGTTTTTAGGGAGCTATCTGCATTATTTCAACAACCTTTTATCAATAAAAGTGCTTTTTTTTCAGGCGAACCTGATTATTTTCAATTTGAGCTGTGTAATGTCTTCATTTACTATATTAACCAGCAACATATACACAATATTACCCATCTGAACAATCTCACAAGTGTTGTGATCTGATTATATCAACAAAAATTATTAAAATCGACCTTGTAGTTACAGAACTATGGTCAGTTTTGTAGGGCTATGCCATTTTCGAGCAGAGACCTACAAATAGGCTCCGAGCTTAAGAGGATTTATTAAAGCATGACCAAGAGGGGACTTCCAAAATATCCTCTGTTGCACACACACACACACACACACACACACACACACACACACACACACACACACACATCTTATCATTTGTCCTTGTGTGTTTCAGCATGCTGATATACTATCTCCAGGCCATTGCCAGATCCCTCAAATTCACCAACAACCAGCTGAGGATGCAGCTCCAGACTGTAAGTTTCTGATGAATCATTCGCAGAGTGGGTAAATGGTAAATGGACTGTACTTGTACAGCGTTTTCTAGTCTTCCGACTACTAACAGCACTTTCACACTACATGTCAACATTCACCCATTCACACCCATTCATAAACTGATGACAGGGGCTACCATGCTGTATTTATTTTCAACATGTATGCTTTGTAAGACACAATATAGTCCATGTCGACGTTTCCTTGGGCAAGACATGTCTACATCCCTCTCGCACATTTGCACATTTGCATTTAGCAGATTTGGTTGCCCCATATGAAAGGAAGAATACGGCAGGAATATGATCAATTATATTGACCGGTGATAATTCATTCGAGCTGTCTTCAAGGAGCTTCTTAAAATTTAGTTTTGTGGGTCCAAAACAATAAAGGCAGAACGATACTGGATTTTTGATGGCGATAGGATATCAATATTTTAGAACAAGAAATCATACGAAATCAAGCAGATTCACCAGAAACTCTTTCAGCTCAGACTCCAGCAGGGCCTCCAGCAGAGACCAGCCCACTGCCAATTGACCCAAATCCGCCAATGCTGCCGGTAGAGCAGGTCGTCTTTCAATCAGAAGATCGGCTCGATCCCCTGCACTTACAGTCCATGTCGACGTTTCCTTGGGCAAGACACTGTTGGGATCTGACCCTGCTGTCCTGGCTGGCTGAGACCTTCACACGTGCTTTTCAAACAAAGGAGCAGCCATGTTCCTTCCTTTCACCAAAACGCCTGACCTGGGGTCTGCAAGAAACCTCATGCCGGATGACCACACCCCCCAGCTCCAGCAGAAACCTGATGCTGGTCCCTCATTGGCCAAGAAAGGGCCCCCCACTGGTTGTGCCACCTGGTTTATAAGCCTGAGCACAGTTAGAATTCTTCCTCTTCCGTCCAGACACCGCTGGTGTCAGGAGGTCCACAAGGCCTCTTCCCTCCGGAACAAGAAGATTCACGAGGAACCGCGGCCTCATCAAATCCTATCAGGTCACATGTAACATTCGCTGGTCGAACAGACTGTGTTTTATTTTGAGTTTTGGATCCTGTAGTGCAAGAACGGATAACTCCTATGCCCCGTTCTCCCACCCTTTTTGTGTACACACCGCCGGCAGAAGGTAACAATCTTTCCTCGCCGAAGATTTCCGGGAAGGACGACCCAAACCTCGTCCCTCAGCCGAACTTAAAAAGCCCCTCTCTGCATCGAGGAGGCCGAGTCTGCGCCAGCCAGCCCCGAGGCCGCGCCACCGGGAGCCCTCATCTCTCGAGGACTGACTGATCCCCACCACGGGAAACGTACCCTATCGAACGAAGCTTCTACAAGTAAGAGTTACTGGTATCTGGGCCTAGCTTAGCTTAGTTTAGCATTAGCTTAATTTAGCCTATTCGTTATGTCGTTGTTATTCCTGTATCTTGTTACGTTAAGTTACTGTCGTGTTATAACGTGTTATTGCGCAAGCATTGCGGACCACGGAGTCCCGTTATATTGTGTATTTCCTGCTGTAACTGTTTGCATTAGATCCGTCGCTGCTAGTGGATGTGGAGGTTGTGACTTTATCACTTCAAAGACCAAAATCACGGTGGCGGAGCCTCGTCTCGCCGACTGAGTTTCGGGGTGATCAGAGAGCAATACTCGCATCTCACCGCAGTGATAACGATCTGCTTTGTTTGGGGATTATTTTATTTTGTTTGGTTTTATTCTCTCTTCTTTAAATCGGCTCTGTGAGTGAGATTGAGAACCGCAACTATCACCATACAAGCGTGACCGGTCGGTTCAGAATCCGACCGCAGAGTTTGCGAGTGATCAGCTGTTCCTCACATTCTCACTGCAGCGCCGAGCACCGCGCTCAGAGATCTTCCTCTCTCGCTCGCTCGCTCTCTCTCTCTCTCTCCCTACTAACCTGCACACACATAGTTAGATTCACTGATTTTTGTTGAACCTCTCAGACTCATGGTTGCGTAATCTATTGTCCCCACCCACATGGTGCGCCGCCCCACGTGGTTACATGTGGCCCCCTCTCAGCCATTTTGTCGGAGGTCTCTAGACTCCGCCATCTTTGCTTGTAGGCTCACACGCCCCTTTTTAGGTTACGTACATCACTGTTTGAGTAGGCCCTCCCCCCTTTGTTTCCACACACTCACACACACACTCACACATGTACATATATCTATATACATATCCTTACCCCACTTTATTCATTTGACTTTAGGTATTAGACATATAATTGTATGATAGTGTTTGTTGATTTTGATAGTACTTGATTTGATCATTTATTATTTTATTTAATAAACTCTGTTATATTTTAAAGAGCAGTCGTCTGTGATTACTTGTGCATATGTGTGTAATACTAACTGGATGTAGTGGCCTGTGCTCGAACTTAAACCTTCACTTTCACTCTGAATGTGTAATAGTACTCAGACTATTGACATTATGAGTGAACGCTAATTATGAGACTTAGTTTTATTGTTTGGTTATTGGTCCCTGTTCACAGGGTGGTGCCCCGTTATTATTAATAATCATTAATAATTGTTACTGACATTAATAATTCTATTGATGTCAAGAATTTAGTTTCTTAGATGCTGATAACCCAAACACGCTCCTCTACGTTCCCAACAACACTTAACCCCAAACTGCTCCCGAAGGCCGTGTGGATGCTTAGTTATGGATAGTAATAGATAGTGGCACCTTGCAGAGCCCATGCCATCAGTGTATGAATAGAAAGACGCTATGAAAGCTTTTCTAAAGGGACTCTGGTGCTCGTAAAAACACTACCGCTTTTGTCCAAAGGGACCGCCAAAATGAAAGTGGCTTGTAGTAGCTTTAAGTAATTTTAAGCTAAAATGTAGAAAATATTTAAGGTGGAATTTTCCTTTAATCTCTTTAGGAGCGGACCGAGGACAAGAAGAAAGTCTTCCAGCTGGCTGCAGGTATCTCTGGAGTTTTTTTCACGTGTCCTGTGTGTGTTCCATTATTTCTTGTAGTGTCGTGACCCTCACCCTGTAACATTTACCCCATCTTAGCGAGATTACAGGCTCCAGAGGCTGCGGCTGACCAAAAGCCGGATCAGCAGGAGAGTGACATCACGAGCCAGGAGGCCTCCATTCACACTCCATCTCCCCGACGGAATGGCAGCGTTACAAATTTTAGGTCTCCTGTTCGTCATGGAAACAGCATCCGCACGATCACCCAATCAGCTTCTAGGGCGGACCTGAACAGAGGAAGTGTGGCTGGATCAGTCAGAAGTCCAACAGTGACCATACTGCCTAAACACAGGCCGGAGCACATACCCAACAGGTCTGACACACACTGATATTTTGGTTTAGCCAATCAGATTGTCTAAAGACAACAGGATTATATGATGGATCTATACAATTTCATTGATTAGGAATTTATTGTAGGATTGATAAATGGTGAAGATATAGCCAATGGGGATGTCTTAAACTAGATTGTAGTTTTAGGGTTATTTTACAACCTAACCTGTTTGGTTTGGTTAAAACAAACTCTGTTTGCCCGGGTAGTACGGTTCCTTTGAAAGCTGTTAATTGAACCCTAATAGTGCGTTCACACCAAACGCGGCGCAAATTATTCGCGCGAGTAGATTCAAAGTCTATGTACAGACGAGATGAGACTGGAGTGACGCGAATTTGCGATTGCGCGGCGCGATTGACGTGAATTCGCGGCGTGATTGGCGCAAATTCGCGTCAAACGCCAAATCGCCCCATCCGAGCCCCATTGAGAAGACAAGTACAAATTGGCATCATTACGTAGTTATTTTGGAGTCCCTTTTTGTCAGTTTATTGCCGTTAAATCACAGCCAAATCAGTTTATTTTGTGTTCATACAGCTGTAGTAAACAGCAACGTGTGGCTTGCTAGACACAGTGAATACAGCTCGATAAAATCCACGGAGCTCCTCTGGACAATATTATGAACCCAGACATGACGGCGTTTAGTTTCCCGGGATATCTGTGACTTCCACAACACATATTAAGCAGAAATAGGTTATTTTTTCCATGGTTAATGGCGGACAGTTGAACGGCTTTCAAGGCAATAAGCCATGCCCCCTCTCCGGCGCGTCCAGCGCGATTCACGCGAATGAACACAAATAGCCCCCGGCGAGACCGATGGCGCGAATACGCGGTGCGAACACGGCATTAGTGGGGCTTGGTCTATTTTTTTCCTCCAAATAATTAGCCTGTTAATGTATATTTTATTTTAGCGAGTACTTTCATATAGAATGCAGAAGAAGAAGGAAAAAGCGACGCAATTCTTTTTCCGGAACAAGGCTGATTTTTCTGAGCTTACGTACCTCAAATAAAGGCATCAATCAATCATGTTGTGGGAAACGTACATGTTAAAAATATGCACTGTAGCGTGCAACAACACAGAGGCTCCGTACCAAGACAACAACAAACTTTATTAATCCTTTCAACCTTCGCAAAGGCAGAGCAGACCAGATCCACTCCTTCAGGTCATACCTTTTACAATAAAAGCTAGATACAGTGCTTAACCATTTATTTTCTTTAAGCAGATTCTGCATTCACATGTATAATCTCTAGGCAACGGGACAAGAATTGGCAACGGAAGCATTCTGGTGTCCGATTGTAGTCTGTTTAGTATTGACTAATCACTTTCAGCAGGCTTTGGTTGAATGCAGGTAAATAGACTGTGTGGAGAGAAAAAGAGGCGGAACGATTTGGCAGAAATGTAATCTGTGAACCGGCTACACCAGAACCCAGAAATATAGATGGGTTCGAAGATTGCTGTTTACCAGAAGGAACACTCAAATTCACTCAGCAGGAAGCTCAATACATTAACTTACAGGAGTTTAAACTATACAACAATTTTCCTCAGACTGCCAGAAGCTGCCCTGGGTCAATCGGATCCTGGGTGGTGGTCCTCTGCCTGCCCAAATGTACTAAAAGCTTTTATTGAAACAGTGTCTTATCGCTGCTGGTATGAATAGTTTGAATGTTATTTTGCAATTTACTTTTAGCATTACTCGTCCAATCCCGTTTTGTTAAGCATCTTGGCCTTAAGATGCTTTTGGGAAACAAGGCCCTGGCCAAACGCTGGTCATTGACACTGTAGCTCAAGCTATAGCAGCTTGCTACATTTCTGTAGTTATGTAACATAATGTGGTATTTACAGAAAGACCGACTTCTTGGTTGATCATTTTGAAGAGCTTAAAGCTTTTCAAACATCAAAATGTTAGTGCTTCTTAATTGAGGTTTGTCCAAGTGTTAGTGACAGTCTTAACTATATTAAAATATTACTTTCAAGGCGTGTTAGGATTGTTACAGAACAGGTTTAGGGCAACGAGAAAAATGTATTTGAGTTATTTAGAAATCTGAGAAAAGTCAGAGTTCTGAGTTCAAATTCAGAAGTCAAATACATTTTTTTAATATTTGAAAAAAGAAAATCTGACTTTGAACTTAGAATTCTGACTTTAAACTCTGAACTCATCATTTTTCACATGTTGTCTGAACTCAAATACATTTTTCGTAGATTGTAGATAATGTTTATCCAATTAATAATTACAATTGTGACTCCTGTGAAGAGATGTTGCGATTTTTATATAAAAACGATTCATTGTTCAGTCCTACGCTGAATACTTGTAAGTTACGGGAATGTTTTTTGGCATGAAAAAGGTCCAATTTAAACCTGCTGAATATTGGCTTTAAAGGAACATACCAGTGTTTTGTTTAAAAACATTTTGACCAAATAGCATATACATTACATCACTGCTGACCAATATGCAAATCATACCAAAGTTGTTTTTTAAGTGTTTATTCAAGCTTGCTTTACTGTTTTGAACCATGTTTAATTAGCCATTACAGTGAACAATATGTCCCCTTATATTTTGTCAAAATTGCATTGTAAACATTTGATAAAGCATTATGCAATGATAACATACCAACAATAATATTACATCATAGTTATCTAAGTTCATTCTTATGTGTTGTCCTCTCTTGTAACAGGCCCCCACTCTTTCTTGGTGGCCCTAGTGGTACCTGCAGGTCCAAATCCTACCACCAAGTGGCGTATAATCTACCAGCTCGCTATTCTGACAACATCCACTCTGACCCCCTGTACAGGAAGGCCATACGCTCCATACATCCAGTCGAGGCTGCCGGGATCATCACTGCACAGAGTTATGGAGGACGGCGCGGTCACACCACCCGCTATGTGATTGTCAATGAGCCCAGGAAGAAACTGCTGCGCTCATCCACACGGATCCCACGCCATTACCTCATGGAGGAGCCTGCAGAGATCCTCGAGTTGTACCCACGCAACATCAAACGCTACACACCCCGCAACGCTCACCACCAACCACATCCTCACCGGTCCCACCCATCGCATCAGCATCTGAGTGAAGAGGAAGAGGAGGAGGAAGAGGGAAAAGGCAGGAGAAGGATGGCGTCAAAGGCTCATCGGCCCCGGTCCCTCTCTGACCTTCACCAGCCGCCACACTTCTACATTGGGGACTGTGTAGAGGGCCACGTGTCTGTGGTTAAAGGCGGTCACACTCGAGCTCGGGGCAGATATGGAGTGCAAGGAGAGGGTGAAGGGGAGGATGGTGAAGGAGAAATGGACTGGGGAGATTTAGAGTCAAACTCCCGGGCCCAGGCCAATGTGAGAGGAGCAGACTCGCTCCTTGTACGAACCAGGCGTCACATCCATTCCCCAGGAAGACATTGTCAGTCCCCGGCCAGGACCAGGCACATGGAGTCTTTTGTGAAGCCCAAGACCAGACCAAAGCTAGAGACCCCTCTGACCGAGTCAGACTCCGCTTCCCTGGCCTCCAGCAGCGACCAGCAAAACAGCAGCACTGACCAGTACATTCAGGTCATCCACAACAAGGAACACCATCTCAAGACTGATGCCGGGCAAGGGAAGCTGGCCAAAAAGAAGTCCAAAACCAGCTTTGATCTAAATGTCATTGAATCAAATGACCTTGTCTGCTCAAATGTATGACATCTTTGCTAAAATTATGTATTCTGTTAAAATGTGTCTCAGAAAATCAAAGATATATACACTACTAGTGGTTAAAAGGGTACAGTGATTTAAAAGCACAACAAGAATATTATCATAAATGTGATATTTTTTTCTTCTCCGATATGTGTCCATGTACATCAGATAATTAAATGGGTTATTGTAGCATTGTGTATAACAATCAAACCATACTGCACTGAAGCTATAACAGCTATGGAACACACCGTTTACATAACACCTGCTTCCCATCCAATCAGAATAGAATCGATAATCATTTTTCATTGATCCGTCCTGCACATTGAATAAGCAGCATTTCGGATGGGTTGACATGAACACTACAATTCCCAGCTTGCTCTGCTGCAACATACGAGGACTCCAGCTGCAGGTGCGTGATGCCATCAAGATTACGAGAAAGAGTCGGGGATTTTTGCCTTCAAAATAAGATACTTGGTACTTTTCGCTTACGTAAATGTTTTGCTGTGTTAAAAAACAATATCAACATTCTTGAATAAATCAATGAACACATTGAAAATGTAATGAAAGATTTGTAATAGCGCATGATACATTTTCATAAATGCTTAAGTATGTGAGATGGAGTTTTCTTTTGAAAGCTATACCGGCAAAAAAGAAATCTCTGAATGATTTGACGCCGCTGCTAACAATTCTTATATTTCAGGGAATTCATTCAAATAGTTTCGAATTGAAACGTTCTGGCCGAGACAGGTGTGGGCTGTCGCACGGCCATAAAAGGTTTACAGTGAACAGCAACTGGCAGAGTTGTCATATCCATTAGACACGTGAGCTAGCTGCTTGTTAGTGAACGATGCGGGCATTGCATAGCACATTTCATTCATTTTGGCTAACGCTAGCTCTATAGTAGCGGTTCTACTTGCTCATGTTAAGTAACTTCAATTGTCGCTGCTGCATTTGAGTCGCACAGCTCAGCTACAGTGTCTCTTTGAGTTTCTGTTGAATTAAAAGATAACAGGATATCGTGTATCCACCATTAGCCGCTGTGCCGTCAGCTAACGTTAATGCCAATTGAATTAACGCTAGGTTAGCAAGGTAACGTTAATTTACACCAACTACTATGGATTATGAACATAAAGCGAAGGCAGTGGGTGACTGCTTGCTGGGTTACAAGACGGATGAGTCTGGCTGGAAAGTCTGCAAGAAATCGGTAAATGTTTTCTGTTACTAATGTCTGATATGGAATCGTACGACATGTAACGTTAATATCCACTGTGCACTGACGCATGCTGTTCTCTGGTATGGTCACAGAGCACCAGCGGGTAGCTCCATTGTTCGGTGTTAACGTTTCTTGATTCATTGCTCACCGACTAGGTTAGCTTGCGTCACGTGACGGAACTTTAGAATCAGCTCTTTAGTTCATTCTGCACGTGTAACGTTAAAGGAACTCTTGGTTCTGTACAGACTTGGAGAACTCATTGATGTTAGTTCCTACAGATCTGCCAGTGAGTGCTGGTGGCTCAGGGTCTGCTTGAGACAGACTCTTCCTCCCTTTTCCAAGTCACAATACATGAGATGGTGAATTAGTTTCAGGTTATCGATATTCAGCATATATATTGTCAGTTTAACAGAGCTAAACTAAAGGTGTGATGCTCTCTCTACAGGCGATGACGACACAGTCCTCCACAACAAACAGACATCATGCATTGTCTGTTCCACCTCTGACTGTTACAATACTATTTAAAACATCACTGACCCTTTACAGTGCCAGCACTGCTTAACATACTGCAAAAGCTCCTGACAATGGTGCATCACCTCATACTGGCCTCTGTCACACTCGCGCTCCTCAAGACTGCAGAAAGACACGACCCATGACCTCTTTTGCCTTTTTGAAATATGTTGTGTGTTTACCAGGGCTGTTCATTACACTAAAGCAAATGTAGCTCACTGTAAATTGTTTTCTTTGGCAGAATGACGTGGTTGTGTCTTGGCGTCCCTCGTCGGAGTTCCCAGGGAATGTGTGAGAAACCTCAACTTCTTTTGTTTTTCTCATCACGTTTAGATTTCATCAACAGTTGAACACAATGCATCATATCTGTAGATGGAACTTTTCAGGTCATGTGACGGTAAACACAAGAATCAGGACATCAGTCAGGGCTTGTGTTTACAAAGCTACCTTTCCTTCATAGTATGATATCTAAAACTGCAGACAGTTTAAAATCACCATGCTACTTAATCTTTTACATGATATTCAAAAGATATTATTAGATGCTACCAGCAGATACTTTAATACCACTTTTCAAGATACTTAGATTGTCAAATGTGGTTTGAACACAGTTTTGTATGAAAGTCAGACATTTCAAGTTCCAATTGTCGCAGAGTTGTGAGAACGTATGAGGGGTGAAAGAAACATAAATTCATTGGTAAAAATAGAGGTGATTAAAAATGCATGTTTCAAAAAATGCAACCATAAAAGATGGTTGTGATATGAACACAGAGCCATGTTTCATAATTTCCCCTGTCTTACATTCATCATTCACAACACAAATTTGTCCTCAAGGGTGGGAGTGATGAAGTGATGAAAATGTTTACCAATTAATAATATAAGTGATTACAGAAAGTACCAACATTCAAATCTAAGTTTAACCTTTGATGGAAGGAGTCATTGCCCGGGTAGATCTCGTTCATCGTTCTGAAATGAACTTCTTTTGCCATAAGTGGACTTCTGAAATACAGGGAACTAGTTCAATTCTATTCTATTCGACTCAGTTTATTTTTGTATAGTCCAAAATCCCAAATTTGTTTCAGAGGGCTTTACAATCTGTACACATGTGACATCCTCTGTCCCGGGACCCTCGCATCGGAACAGGAAGAACTCCCCCAAAAAACCCTTTAACGGGGAGAAAAGAGGGAGAGACCTTAGAGAGAGGAACAGAGGAGGATCCCTCTATCAGGATGGACAGAAGTGCGATAGATATCATGTGTACAGAATGAACATAACAGAGTTACAACATATTCTATGCATAATTTATTTATTAAAATCCCTCTAATAGAATCCCTCATCAGGTGTTGTCTCATGCAAACCTGATGCAACTAATCAAGGGCCTCATTATTTGCATCAGGTGTGCTTGAGATAGAACACATCAAAAAGCTGGACTGGCAGTGATGTTTGATTGCATATTAGAAATATGGGTAAGTCAAGAGAATTGTCCAAAAAGAGATCATTGCTACAAAAAGATAGCAAAGGCACTGAATGTTGCTAGACACCGTTGGAAGCTGGCTACACTACCTGGACGTGGCAGAAAGAGGAAGCCATCAACGGCTGCCACCAGATTTCTGAGGAGGCAGGTAGCCAAAAACCCTCGAGTGACTGCAAAAGACTTGGTGGCAGCAGGCACTGAGGTTTCAGTTTCCACAGTAAGGCGCATACTAAACGCTGAAGGTCTCCATGCCCCAACTCCAAGACGTACACCACTACTGACCCAAAAGCACAAGAAAAGTCGGCTCCAATATGCTCATAACCATATTAATAAGCCACAGAAGTTTTGGGTTTCTCTTCTGTGGATCAGCGGTATGTCTGGAGGAGGAAGAACGAAGCATGCGCTGAGAAGAACACCCTGCCTACAGTCAAGCATGGCGGTGGCTTGGTGATGCTCTGGGGCTGCTTTGCTTCTTCTGGAAACCTGCAGTGTGTGGAGGGCAAGATTGATTCAATCAAGTATCAGGAAAAAAAAAAAGTTTGGCGTCATTGGACCTTCCAACAAGACGATGATCCCAAGCATACTTCAAAGTCCACCAAGGCTTGGTTTCAGAAAAAGTCCTGGAAGATTCTGGAGTGGCCGTCACAGTCGCCTGACTTGAACCCCACAGAAAATCTCTGGTGGGATTTGAAGAAGGCGTTTGCAGTGCGCAAACCCAAGAATATTGGAGAGCTGGAGGCCGTTGCCCATGAGGAATGGGCTAAGATTCCTCAGGAACGCTGACAGAACCTGGAGTCTGGCTTTGCATCAGGTCATAACAGCAAAAGGGTGCTCTAAGTACTAAAGATGCTCGTCATGAAGAAGTTGAACCATTTTGAGACTGCAGTAGTCATTAACAATGTCATTTTGTTTTGTCTTAAATTAGGAGAAACCACTTGTAGTATTGCTTGTGTTGAGCTATTTAAATTGTTCTTTGAGATTTTGTCAATAAACCTAATTTGCAATGGGGGTTGAATAATTGTGAGTGCAACTGTATGTTTCCTCTTCAAGGGTGGAAACAAACTGATGAATAGTCCTTAATCTGTTATTGCATTATTTCATCTTAAAAGCTACATCCATCTATAACTGATGAAGGTATTTTTGTAATGACCACATGATAACCTGGTTTTCCTTTTGATTCAAAAGTATCAATGCTCGCAGCATTGCCTTAATTACTGTCATATTACCTTTTAGTGCAAACATTGTATTTCTCAGTGAAAGTATTATATGTCCAAACCATTATCATATAACATAACATAACATATAATAAACCAGATACCTTTTTCCCTCCATTCTTTGTCTTTATTAACATGCTTGTATTAGTCCATATTGGGATGCTTTTGTGGGGTAAAGTTCTACTTCTATATTTTCCCATAACCCCCTGACTAACTGGCTCTGCTGTTGAAATGAGAAGAAAGGAGAGGGCTCACTTGTGAGCTCCATCATCTGCTCACCAAAAAGTATTTTTTCGTTCAGAATGTTATCGATTATGACTTTTATAAGAAACTTATGAACACATCTCTGGTAAACACAAAATGTAAAGAGGGGGATTTTGTGATTCTTTACGGAGAAACCTATTTTTACAGATCTGTCTATCAAATCAACTAATCAATCAGTCAAAAAAAAAACTCTTTAAATGTATATGTGACACTTATTCACCTCAATGATACGTTGTCATTTATTTATTATCCCTGGACTTTAGTTGCTCTTGTGTGTCAGCAAGATTTCTGCTCATGTTCAAAACTTTATATTCAAAACATATCGGTGTTTTCTGAGAATGAAGAATAAAGTCGTAATAAATAAATCGCCCTGCCTTATAAAACAATCTAACAGAAAACACTTGTGATTAGGCATAACTCTCACTGTCATGTCTGATTGTCTACACAAATGTTAACTTCACCACCAAGTACAGGCTATAGATCCACTCATAAACATTCAAACCGCAGTGTTTGTGCTAATGAACCATAACTATTCCATAAGCACCTTTTAATCCCAAAAGAGATAAGCCAACTCAAATTTTAACTCGGTCATTAGAAATCCAAGAAACCATCAAATAGCCTTAAAGAATGGCACAAAAGAGCATCTGCAGTTTCTATAATATTTTCTATTGCTGTGCATTTATCAACGAGTAGGATTTCAGTCTTCATACAGTTCTAGTGTTTAAAAGGGCTGCAGTGAACCCGACTGAACCTCTTTGGAAAGGCCTGGAAGTACTCACCAACTACAGGAGACCATCCCCCCACTGAGGCCAATCACCAACTGGCTGACGACCTGAATGTTTTCTACTGCAGGTTTGATAAGCCCACTTTCACACCACCTGCCCCATCATCAAACAACCACCTACACCCCCTGCCTCCTTCTCACCTCTCCCAACCGACCCCCACTGGCACTGAGGATCTGCGAAGAGGATGTGAGTCGACTCTTCCACAGACAGAAGATCAGGAAGGCACCAGGCCCAGGCAGTGTGTCACCCTCGTGCCTGAAAGTCAGTGCTGACCAGCTGGCCCCCATCTTTACACAGATCTTCAACCGATCACTGGAGCTCTGTGAAGTCCCCTCCTGCTTCAAACGCTCCACGATCATCCCGGTTCCCAAGAAATCCTCCATCACAGGATTAAATGACTACAGGCCAGTCGACTGACCACGTCAGTCTGTGGTCATGAAATCCTTTCAGAAAATGTTGTTGACCCATCTGAAGGACATCACAGGGCCCCTGCTGGACCCCCTGCAGTTTGCCTACCGTGCAAACAGGTTGGTGGATGATGCAGTCAGTGTGGGACTGCACTACATGCTGCAACACCTCGACTCCCCAGGGTCATATGCAAGGGTTCTGTTTGTGGACTTCAGCTCAGCGTTCAACACCATCATCCCAGCAATACTCCAACCCAAACTCTCCCAGCTCACTGTGCCAGCCTCCACCTGTCAGTGGATCACTAACTTCCTGACTGACAGGACGCAGCAGGTGAGGCTGTGAAAAATCACATCCAGCACCCGGACTATCAGCACTGGCGCCCCCCAGGGATGTGTGCTCTCCCCACTGCACTTCTCCCTCTACACCAGGGGTATTCAATTAAAATTCCAAAAGGTCCAGATTGAGAAAATCTCCTCGGGCAAAGGTCCGGAACATTACAATAATATCTAACTTGCGCTATTTAGTGCTATATATATATATATATATATATATATATATATATATATATATATATATATATATATATATATATATATATATTCAAGAAGCCTAGTAACATCTCTGTGTAGTCAACAACTGTCAAATCAAATAAAGAAAGTATACATCAATTATATTTTAACAATTATTATTCTCAGTTTTCAAATTGAACTGGATGGATTATAAATAATACATAGAAATACATAAATACATGTTCTCTAATTTCAAGTAAAATAAGAGCTGCATTAAAGAATAACTGACATAACGGAAAGCTTTTCAAAAATGTGCATCTTAAAATAAAGTAGGCTACTTCATTTTAGAAAAATTTATTTCACTGAATTGCCCTGCAGCTTTAAATTCAGTTCATTCAGGTGTGAAGTGATGTCAATCAAAAAAGCCACGATATTATATTTTTCTCATCTTCTAAAAAGATAAATCGGTGAGCATGGACTTTATCTGTGGTTATTAAACAACTTTTTTCAGCTCTATTCTCTCTGGTAACATCATTGTTGGTCAGTGAATTCATGCGTTAGGATTCTGATCATATTGTACTATAGGTTTACTATTAGGTCATATAGGTTTATTATCTGTGACTTCATATCAGATGTGAGTGGGTGCGTTTGCTCAAAAGAGTTGTGCTTTGTCTCGTAGTGTCGCTTCATTTACCGCTTTCAATCATCGTCACGGTCTCTAAACATAAGAGACACAGTGGTTATAAACTGTCCGTGTGAAGAATGAACCTATAAGAGTCTGTTCATTCTTGGTTAAAGACTCTGGTCTCTTTGACCACTTTTCTCTTTTTGGAGAACATTATGTGAACTTCTCTGACTCATGTATTATTCTCCTGCTCTTCCTTCTCTTTCGTCGTCTCTCCCCCGGTGTGTGTACATCTCACTCCAGTCAGGAAACGTGTCGGAATACCCATATTTGATTGGCTGAGCTGTATCACGTGATGTGATTTAAAACGATTGGTCAGTGCGTTTCCTGCACCGCTGAACAAGTGCCGTAAAGGCTGAAAAAGCTGCGCCGGTTAAAATAGAAGCGCCCTGTCAAAATAAAATCGATTTTAGGTCCTGGGTCCGGATACAACGGCGTCCGGATCCGGACCGCGGCCCGCCAATTGGCGACCCCTGCTCTACACCAACAACTGCACCTCAGAGGACCCAACTGTTAAACTCCTGAAGTTCACAGACGACACAACGGTCATCGGCCTCATCAGGGGCGGTGATGAGTCTGCATACAGACGGGAGGTTGAACAGCTGGTCCTCTGGTGTGGTCAGAAACAACCTGGAGCTGAACAAGCTCAAAACTGTGGGGATGATAGTGGACTTCGGGAGGAGCCCCCTAACACTGCCCCCCCCCCCTCACCATACTCAACAGCACGGTGTCCGCTGTGGATACCTTCAAGTTTCTGGGATCCACAATCTCCCAGGAACCTGAAGTGGGCCCCCAACATCAACACCATCAGGAAAAAGGCCCAGAAGAGGTTGTACTTCCTGCACCAGCTCAGGAAGTTCAACCTACCTCAGGAGCTGCTGATCCTGTTTTACTCCACTATCATCCAGTCTGTTCTCTGCTCCTCTATCACTGTGTGGTTTGGATCGACCACCAAACAGGACAGAAACAGACTGCAACGGACTGTCAGGTCTGCAGAGAGGATCATTGGTTCCAGCCTGCCGTCCATCCTGGACTTGTTCACCTCTAGATTCAGGAAAAGGGCTGGAAAGGTCACTGCAGACCCCTCACACCCTGGACACAAGCTGTTCCAACTCCTCCCCTCTGGTAGGCGCTACAGGGCTCTGTATGCCAAAACCACCAGACACTTTCCACTGGCCATCACTCTGATGAACAATTAATAAGTCATATTGCCTCTGCCTCTGTTTGCACTATTACCACCACTTGCTCTATCACCTCAATTCCATTGCCATTGTTTATAGGTTTATGTTATATATATATATATATATATATATATATATATATATATATATATATATATATATATATATATATATATATATATATATATATATATATATATATATATATATATATATACAGTTGTGTGAAAAAGTGTTTGCCCCCTTCCTGATTTCTTATTTTTTTGCATGTTTGTCACACTTAAATGTTTCAGATCACCAAACAAATTTAAATATTAGACAAAGATAACACAAGTAAACACAAAATGCAGTTTTTAAATGAAGGTTTTTATTATTAAGGGGAAAAAAAAATCCAAACCTACATGGCCCTGTGTGAAAAAGTGATTGTCCCCCCCCCCCCTGTTAAAACATAAATTAACTGTGGTTTATCACATCTTTGGAAAGCTGAGTTCAATTTCTCTAGCCACACCCAGGCCTGATTACTGCCACACCTGTTCTCAATCAAGAAATCACTTAAATAGGACCTGCCTGACAAAGTGAGGTAGACCAAAAGATCCTCAAAAGCTAGACATCATGCTGCGATCCAAAGAAATTCAGGAACAAATGAGAAACAAAGTAATTGAGATCTATCAGTCTGGAAAAGGTTACAAAGCCATTTCTAAAGCTTTGGGACTCCAGCGAACCACAGTGAGAGCCATTATCCACAAATGGCGAAAACATGGAACAGTGGTGAACCTTCCCAGGAGTGGCCGGCCGACCAAAATTACCCCAAGAGCGCAGCGACGACTCATCCAAGAGGTCACAAAAGACCCCAGAACAACATCCAAAGAACTGCAGGCCTCACTTGCCTCAATTAAGGTCAGTGTTCATGACTCCACCATAAGAAAGAGACTGGGCAAAAATGGCCTGCATGGCAGAGTTCCAAGACGAAAACCACTGCTGAGCAAAAAGAACATAAAGGCTCGTCTCAGTTTTGCCAGAAAACATCTTGATGATCCCCAAGACTTTTGGGAAAATACTCTGTGGACTGACGAGACAAAGTTTAACTTTTTGGAAGGTGTATGTCCCATTACATCTGGCGTAAAAGTAACACGGCATTTCAGAAAAGGAACATCATACCAACAGTAAAATATGGTGGTGGTAGTGTGATGGTCTGGGGCTGTTTTGCTGCTTCAGGACCTGGAAGACTTGCTGTGGTAAATGGAACCATGAATTCTGCTGTCTACCAAAAACTCCTGAAGGAGAATGTCCGGCCATCTGTTCGTGACCTCAAGCTGAAGCGCACTTGGGTTCTGCAGCAGGACAATGATCCAAAACACACCAGCAAGTCCACCTCTGAATGGCTTAAGAAAAACAAAATGAAGACTTTGGAGTGGCCTAGTCAAAGTCCCGACCTGAATCCGATTGAGATGCTGTGGCATGACCTTAAAAAGGCGGTTCATGCTCGAAAACCCTCCAATGTGGCTGAATTACAACAATTCTGCAAAGATGAGTGGGCCAAAATTCCTCTACAGCGCTGTAAAAGACTCATTGCCAGTTATTGCAAACGCTTGATTGCAGTTGTTGCTGCTAAGGGTGGCCCAACCAGTTATTAGGTTTAGGGGGCAATCACTTTTTCACACAGGGCCATGTAGGTTTGGATTTTTTTTCCCCCTTAATAATAAAAACCTTCATTTAAAAACTGCATTTTGTGTTTACTTGTGTTGTCTTTGTCTAATATTTAAATTTGTTTGATGATCTGAAACATTTAAGTGTGACAAACATGCAAAAAAGTAAGAAATCAGGAAGGGGGCAAACACTTTTTCACACAACTGTGTGTGTGTGTGTATATATACACCAGTGGCGGGCCGTCAGGGCCTGCAAGGCCTTCTCTGCTGGCCTAAACAGAATCACAAAGCTATATCTATTTTATAATTTAATATTTTTTCTTAAATACACTACATGTATTATAATTTATAAAAATATTTTTCCCATTATCTTATTTTCTCATTGCACAGCTACTGTCTTCCTCAGTTGCTCTGCTTCCAGTGCAGCTTGTTTTAAGTAGAGCTTTTATCCAATCAGATTTCACCTCTGTGTCACTAGGTAAGAACAGAGCCAGAAGCCTGCACACTCTGCGCGCTGGCCTATAATGACGTCGGCATTACATGCCGCTCAGTGTCCGTGTGTAGCTTTCCCGCGAGGTACAGAGTGTGCTGTGATTGGTCAGTGGGCGAGCACGTGACTATCGTGAAACGAAACTTAACAGCAGAGGCTGATGGGTAGTGAATCACATCACGTGATGCAGCTCAGCCAATCAAAATGCATTCTGACTGAATGAGATGCACCATGAGAGAGGGTGCTGAGACGAGGAAAGACATTGCAGAGCAGTACGTTCAAGTACTAAAGTAAAATCCTTTAATAATCTCTTTGGATCGCGGCTTGTCATTAAGGAATGACGGTGGATCCCACAGCCAGACAAGCTGAGAACATTATATTTTCCTGAATTTAGGCTTTTGCATTTTCTAAATGCTCTAGCATTATTCAAACGACTCGTACCGAACGGTTTAATACGAAGACGTACATAGTTACAGCATTAAAAATGAATAATAGCTGTGGTGCCGTAATGTGGTTACAAGGTGGTATTTCAGCTGCAGGACAGCAGTGAAGGCCCAGGTGTAAAATGCACGGCCCGCCACTGATATATACACTTTTTTTTGGATATATATTTATACTTATATTGTATATAGCTGTTAAATGTTTATACCTACATCTGTTCTACTTTTTTGCTGCCCTGTTTTATTCTTTATATATTTTTTCTTGTTTATTGTAAAATAGTGTTTGTACATTGAGAGCGGAGTGGAAACCGGAGACAAATTCCATGTATGCGTACGCATACATGGCCAATAAAGCTGATTCTGATTCTCCGCTCATCTCGCCACCACAGAGTGCTGTCTTATTGATGGCTTAGAAGTGCTTGTGAAAGCTAATGAAAGCTTAGAAGTGACTTCTAAGCTGTCACATCAGTCAGATGCAGACAGTGGGCTTTTTAGAAAAGAATCACAGCCATGTTGTTCTCACCAGAAGTCTCTCTCTCTCTCTCTCTCTCTCTTTATCTTTTGTAAAGGTATCACTCTTTTTCACATACATTTTCATCACTTCCCTTAAATTCTTTCTTGTTACTCCCACCCTTGAGGCCACTTTCCTTCAATGATAAATGGCAATTTTGTGTTGTGAATGATGAATGTGCGACGAGGAAAATTATGAAACATGGCTCTGTTTTTAATATCAAAACTCATCAATTACATTATTATCAATTGATTTTTTAAAACTTTTTCCCCTCATAAGATGCAACTTTCTCTGGTCCGATAGCGATACCTGGGATTTGGGTATCGGCTGGTACCGATCCAATAGCAGTTGAGCTCGATGCCTCACTGTGTGGACGTGACTGGGGATCATTCTTTTATGTGTGAGGCAACATCAGACTTGACTTAAACTTGGCTTTCTTAACTCCATAAAACAATATAACAAATAAATACCTAAATATACAGGTGCTGGTCATATAATTAGAATATCATCAAAAAGTTGATTTATTTCACTAATTCCATTCAAAGAGTGAAACTTGTCTATTATATTCATTCATTACACACAGACTGATATATTTCAAATGTTTATTTCTTTTAATTTTGATGATTATAACTGACAACTAAGGAAAATCCCAAATTCAGTATCTCAGAAAATTAGAATATTACTTAAGACCAATACAAAGAAAGGATTTTTAGAAATCTTGGCCAACTGAAAAGTATGAACATGAAAAGTATGAGCATGTACAGCACTCAATACTTAGTTGGGGCTCCTTTTGCCTGAATTACTGCAGCAATGCGGCGTGGCATGGAGTCGATCAGTCTGTGGCACTGCTCAGGTGTTATGAGAGCCCAGGTTGCTCTGATAGTGGCCTTCAGCTCTTCTGCATTGTTGGGTCTGGCATTTCGCATCATCCTCTTCACAATACCCCATAGATTTTCTATGGGGTTAAGGTCAGGCGAGTTTGCTGGCCAATTAAGAACAGGGATACCATGGTCCTTAAACCAGGTACTGGTTGCTTTGGCACTGTGTGCAGGTGCCAAGTCCTGTTGGAAAATGAAATCTGCATCTCCATAAAGTTGGTCAGCAGCAGGAAGCATGAAGTGCTCTAAAACGTCCTGGTATACGGCTGCGTTGACCTTGGACCTCAGAAAACACAGTGGACCAACACCAGCAGATGACATGGCACCCCAAACCATCACTGACTGTGGAAACTTTACACTGGACCTCAAGCAACGTGGATTGTGTGTCTCTCCTCTCTTCCTCCAGACTCTGGGACCCTGATTTCCAAAGGAAATGCAAAATTTGCTTTCATCAGAGAACATAACTTTGGACCACTCAGCAGCAGTCCAGTCCTTTTTGTCTTTAGCCCAGGCGAGACGCTTCTGACGCTGTCTGTTGTTCAAGAGTGGCTTGACACAAGGAATGCGACAGCTGAAACCCATGTCTTGCATACGTCTGTGCGTAGTGGTTCTTGAAGCACTGACTCCAGCTGCAGTCCACTCTTTCTGAATCTCCCCCACATTTTTGAAATCGGTTTTGTTTCACAATCCTCTCCAGGGTGCGGTTATCCCTATTGCTTGTACACTTTTTTCTACCACATCTTTTCCTTCCCTTCGCCTCTCTATTAATGTGCTTGGACACAGAGCTCTGTGAACAGCCAGCCTCTTTTGCAATGACCTTTTGTGTCTTGCCCTCCTTGTGCAAGGTGTCAATGGTCGTCTTTTGGACAACTGTCAAGTCTGCAGTCTTCCCCATGATTGTGTAGCCTACAGAACTAGACTGAGAGACCATTTAAAGGCCTTTGCAGGTGTTTTTAGTTAATTAGCTGATTAGAGTGTGGCACCAGGTGTCTTCAATATTGAACCTTTTCACAATATTCTAATTTTCTGAGATACTGAATTTGGGATTTTCCTTAGTTGTCAGTTATAATCATCAAAATTAAAAGAAATAAACATTTGAAATATATCAGTCTGTGTGTAATGAATGAATATAATAGACAAGTTTCACTTTTTGAATGGAATTAGTGAAATAAATCAACTTTTTTTGATGATATTCTAATTATATGACCAGCACCTGTAAATGTACTGAATTGTTATTTACCAAAATGATAGTATCCGATACCAGATTGACCCATAGTCCCGATACCTGATCCTTTTGAGGCAGTGTCGGACCGATCTCCGATACCAGTAGCAGTGCATCTCTTATTATTTTATTATGTTATTTTAAACAGTCTATTGTTGCACACATTATAACATTGTATTTACTGTATTAAGTATTTTTTATGATTACTAAATGATTTGTAACCCTTTAAGAAATCGATTGTAAAATATCTAGCAACACTATGGACCAGATATTTGCATCCCTGTTGTTGCTAATGAATGGTTTATAACGTTAAAATAACACAATTTATAGCATCTCTAATCATTTCATTAGTTAGAATGTCATTGTTTAAGTATAATTAGCTATCAATTGACCATGTTATGTTTAAGGAAGGTGTGGTCCTAACCAAAATCTGTGTGGAGGGGTTAAATCATGTGCCTGTCCAATAACGTATCATCTCATTTGCAGCAGATAGACTGCTCTCCTGACCATGTCCTCGTCTGTCTTCCTCTGCAGTTATAAGGGGGAGGGGGTTGTCGGTGGCAGCCCAGAGAGAGTGTGGCAGTGTCTCAAACCAGTACCCAATGGGCTCCGAGTCAAGTGGGACAATAATGTCAAAAAGTTTGAGCTTTTGGAACAAATCACAGAGGTGTGTTACTAATTTCTCTCTTCTGATTACAGGATGTTTTGTCATGACCATTCTGTATATGTTAACCCAGGTTTCAGTCCATACAGTAGTCACATTTCTTTAGATTTTAATCAAAGATGTATGATTGTAATAATAGATTATTATTATCATTATTATTGATGCCACATGTAAGATACTGTTGGCTGGTGTAATATATGGTGAAGCATTGTTTTTCATTTACTCACTATAATAAATGTAGTGAAGTAAAAAAACATTTCCTTCTGAAATGCAATGGAGTAGAAAGTAGCATCTAAAAATGTAGGAAAGTACGGTACTTGAGTAAATGTACTTAGTTACATTCCATCGCTGATTACCATCATGCTGTACCAAAAAAGAGTGCAGTGGAAGTCCTACTACACTGCAAACACAGTGTCTAGCCATAAACTGGCAGAAGAGGTCGTTGATTTACCCCGGTGTGGATATGAGTTTGGTCGCCATGAGAGCAAAGCTGTCTCACGCCAAGCGGAATGCGCTGAACTCTTTGTTGTCCCACATTGTGCCTACAGAGTGGTGATGGTGCTGTTAGTGATGCGCCCTCTAGGCATGATGTCCACAAACCGTATGGTTGACCCCTGGGAAAGATGTCGTCGTTTGGGGCCCTGCGCCTCAATCCAGTTTGGCACCAAAGGTGAATGGTGACTCCCTCCCTGAATGCACTCAGACCTGGCATACTGTGGTTTTCCCTTGGGACAGTGACGTCACACATATCGGTGTGCGCAGACGGGTCACTCTCTGGATGGATGGGATGTGTCTCATGTTGTGAGGAAAATGTGGAATCCTCCATCCCTCCATGTAATCTGTCTGGAGCTATCCACAGTGCTAAAAGTACAGAACCGCTTTGTTTCAAACAGACATGGTGAGGACAGGAAATATGACAGCGGCAGCACATATCAACAAACGGTGCAGGTGTTCAGCATGGCTGCTGGAAATAGCCAGGAGCCTGCTGCTTTGGTGGCTCACACAGACACCTACCACCATGTATGATGTATACCACTCTGCAGACCTAACGTCTCAGAGGTTCATCCCACAACCAGTGTAAATTGAGTCTCATGTTCATTTAGATATTGTGGATCTCATGTCATGTCCCATGCCTATCATGTTAACATACCTTCAAACCTTGGTAGATAACTGTTTGGCCCATCTACAGCTGAAGTGTATGCTGCAGCCATATCTGCCAGCCACGGAGGGTACGAAGGGAGAATTGTTTTTGCTGAGATGACAGTCTCTGACTTCTGTAGCTCCACGTTATTTTTGCTGCGATGAGTAAAGAATGGGGGCAAAACGCCGCTCGCCAAGTGCTTTGCCATAGTTCATCCCACCTTTCAATTGGAGATGACGTGGTGGTGGCTCAGTCAAAACAGCGTCTGTCTCACTGGCTGCGTGACACCATCACATAAGCAAATGTTACAGGTCCCAGCATGAATGGGCCTGATCATAGATTTTGTGCCTGAGAAAAACAGGAAATAAATTAAACAGGCAAACGCTGTGGCTTCTCGCTTCAGTGTCCTCTCAAGCTATCTTTATTTTTACACTTCTTTAAGTGAAAACAGTCTTCTGTATATGTTTCTCCATTTCAAAACACAGGAAAAATATATTATGTTGTAATAAACAAAATAACAAAGGTTACACTACTATTATTACATGTTTGATCAACATATCTGTTGTCTCTTGGGCTAAAACCCTCCTAACTGCACTTTGGCAATGTGCTCACAGCCACTGTGGCGTACGTGAGACAGACACTCTTCCAAATGGCGGCGGTGCGTCACCAGTACAGCGAACAGCTAACAAATGCTAACAAACATTCACAACACTTATATACATATTACAGTCACATTAATTAACATATTTAGTATGGATCGACCTAACAGAACATAAAGAGTCGATTCATTTCATCATAAAGAAAAAGTTCATTGTGTAGGAGCCAGATAAAAACAAGGGATGTAACACAGGGCTACTATTAGCTTAGCTAGCACTCAACAGTCAGTCTTAACAGTCAGTAGCGATCAAACAACTACATAAAAAACACAAAATACTCTATACAAATGTTACGTACACATTGGTCCTGAATTCATGTGTCTTTTGTGCACTTTTCATGTTACTAACCTGAGAAAAACAGGAAATAAATGAAACAGGCAAACGCTGTGGCTTCTCGCTTCAGTGTCCTCTCAAGCTATGAGAAGACGCTGAACGCGCACCTACAAATCTCTGGTCGCGAGGCAGATCGACAGCGCTCCACTGCCACCTACTGGGCATAGATAAAAATACACTTCTAAAGGAAGTTTAATTATGATAGGCAAATCACAGAAATTCGTTCAAATATGAATCTAATAACAAAAATGTGACCATACATTTTGTGTGCGTCACACAAACAGTGTCACGGGAGTGGAGCCTTTGCAGAGTGTTTTATCCTCTTACATGGCCCACCTCAGAGGGATGACCGGGGCAGTGGCATTCTGGGTTTCTGCGCGTCCTTCATGCGTTTCTACTCACCCTCATTCTGTGTTAAATATGCTGAGACAGTAGGTGATATGTTGCCCGGTGTGGTGATTTTACGCACATGTCGAACAGTGCGCTCATCATGGATTAGTGGGCTGCGTGGACTCCATTATAAGACAGTCTTTGTCCCACTCTTCTACAGCGGCAGTGCTGTATATAGAGAGTGTAACATATTGTTTCACCACACAAGCTGACGTGGTGTTAACTGTGGCACAGTCAGTGAAATGCTGTATGTTGTCTTCTTGTGGACCTTGGTGTCGCAGTGACTACATCAGCTTTGCCGTTAACCCAATAGCTACAGCTCCAAACAGATCCACATACTTAAGAAAAAGAAAAGACAGAAAATGTAGCCCGGTCCAGCTTTAATTGCATACATGTGATACGAGAGTTGTTATTCATTTGCTTTTGCTTTGTTCGACCCAGTCTTTGAGACCATTCCCTTGTCTCCCTCTCTCTCCAGGACATCTCTATATGCCGAACAGTCACGCCCTCAGCAGCTATGGGTATCATAGCTCCACGAGACTTTGTAGATGTTATTTTAGTGAAGCAATACGAAGATGGCACCATTTCATCAAATGGTGCGTAGCGACTCATTCCTGTCTCATCTACTTCCTGTTTGTTTCCTTTGTACTTCCTGAGATTCATTGTGCCATGCAGCAGAGGCTGGACTGTTTTACCTGTGGAAGTGATTGTGACAAGGCTGTATGAGATTTAACTATGTTGCAGATACACTACAAACATGAACAGAATAAATACATTAAATGTCACACATTAAGGATGGACAGATTAATAGGAACTCAAGAATTGAACCTGCATTCACACTGTAGGAACCTAGTTCAAGTCTTAAGTTAGTACTTATTGATAAGTCTGCTGTACTAAATGAACCAGGGTTTATACACAGATAAAAAATATATATAAAAAAATGAATTAGCCCTGCGGTATGAAATTTGACTGACTGGTAGAGCTTAGAGATGCTGATCACGCAAATCTGTTTCAAATTTCCAATGCTTTACCAGTCACATTTCCACATGTGTGCTACTGGCTCATGGTAGTAATACACCTTAAAAACATTTGGAACAACTAACTTCATCAGACACTGATCATGTTGTAGTTCATTCCCATCAAGCTGCTCAGAGTAATCTGAGTAAAGCTCTGCTACAGTGTTGGTTCATTTGGTGTTGCTCCAAAATGATTTTGGTAAAAGCGTGGCTATAATCAGCCACTTTAAGGGTCACTGCAGGTGAATATGATGTTAGCTAATACTTATCACCATGAAACTTCCCCAGTTGATTACTTGCATTAAGACAATTGTTTTTTGTATTACAACTTTTCTGAAATGTTATGTTTAAATACTCACGTAAACATGTACTTTGGATGTTTTCTTTCCACTAGTCTGAAAGTAGCCAAATAGCCCAAAGTCTCAAAATGTGATCTGTGCATAAAGGTTTTTTGTGTCTGGAGTGTCTCATTTTAATGGAAAGGAAATTCTTCAGGCACTCTGTTTAGTTTTGGTTGAGAGCCACAGATCTCACAATATCAGCATAATGTAGACAAATGTGTATGTGCATGTGTGTTTTGTGTCCTCTCAAACAGCCACCAACGTGAGTCACCCGGGCTGTCCGCCCCAGTCTGGCTACGTGAGAGGACTTAACCATCCATGTGGTTGCATCTGTGTCCCCATCTCAGGGTGAGTACACTGACACCAAGCAAGTCCAGTGTGTGGTTTGTTCCTCTCCGCTGTAGGACACATTTTCTCTTGTTCTCTCAGAATAGAGAAACGAGAGTGTCGGAAAGCTGAGCGCAGGTGGCAAAAAACAAATCTCCAGGTTCACTGTGACATCTATAAAGAGAGACTTCGCAATTATAATTTGGAACTTATAAATGCAATCTTCTCTGACATCATAACCAAAAACAATAACAATACACGCGCCTTATTGGCTGCTGTTGACAGGCTAACAAACCCTTGAGTGTCAGTAGCTGCTGAGCTCCAATCCACCTCAATTTGCCTCCTTTTTTACTGACAAAATTCAGTAAATTAGACAAGCAGTCAGTGCCTCCACACCAACCACAGGATATGTGTTGTCCCCTTCTCTGAATAACATCCATTCAAATATCATGACACAATTTCATTCAATCGACCGTAGAAGCCTAGAAGACATTATACAACATCTGAAGTCATACTCCTGCTGCTTGGATATTCTACCAACACACTTTTTCAAAAATATTGCAAACTGCATGACCACTGATCTTTTACAAATTGTAAACCAGAGGTAGCCAACACGGTGCCCGCGGGCACCACGTGAGTCGCCCGCGAGACATGTTCTAAAAATAGCACTAGTCACCATTGGAGCTCCGTCTAAAATTGTAGTTGCTGTTCTTTTTTAATCAAAAACGCTTGCATTAGTATAGATTTTAAAATGACAGTATTTCTTGTCATAAGAGAGTTGGGTACCCGGAGGCGCACGGCGGACAGCCAGGACGAGGCCGCCGCACTAGGTTTTCAGGTTCCGAATCGCGGGCGCTTCCCGTTGGCGCCAGACGCGCGCCGCGAGCGCACCCCGTCGTCAGGTCCGTAAATCCTCGGAACAGGCCGCGGGGCAACAACTCAGGGGTGGCGGGGGTAGAGGCGAGGCAACGCAATCCGACCGAAAAGGCCCAGACTAGAGGTTTGAACGCGGGCGCCCGAAGACGCTCGCGCGCCTAGGAGGGTTGGATCCCCCGCTCGGCTATAGACAAGACTGGTTACTAGTTTCTTCGTGGAGAAAAAGGTACCGTTGGAAAAGCTGGTGTCGGTGACAACAGACGGGGCTCCCGCGATGACGGGCCGGCATGCGGCTTCATTGCGCAATGCAAAGGTGACCCAGACTTCCCAAAATTTCTACATTACCACTGGATCATTCACCAGCAGGCGCTATGTGCAAAAGTAACCGGCTTTAATCATGTGATGATACAAAAATATCAGAGATGTGATACCTCTGACTTTCAAATGTTGAAACATTTACAAAAAAACTAAATACAGACAGACTCCTGCAACGAGTCCTTCTCCTGCATCTGGTGCTATGTTAATGTAAAAGTAGAAATCAAGATGGTAATCAAGATGGTAGTCATAGGTAGAGGTCCTACATTTATTTTCAGTACAGAAATAAAAGTTGCATGTTTAAATATGTATGTGTAGCTATACTACCATCATTGTTGTGGAAATCATTATTAATAATTATTGTGAGGAATAATTAACTGACATGTGATCAAACAGTCTCTTCACATATATTATTATTATTAAAAGGTGATCTGTGCAACTTTGTTATTCAGGAAGTTTGTATCAAATAAGTAGCCCTTCGTACTACTCGGACCCTTGAAGTACCTCTCAGTTTAAAAAAGGTTGGTGACCCCTGTTGTAAACACATCCCTTCTTTCAGGTGTCTTCCCACAAGCCCTAAAAACTGCAGTTATTAAACCGCTCCTAAAGAAGGCTAGTTTAGACTCCGCAACAATGAAAAATGATAGGCCAATATCAAACCTCCCATTTTTAAGTAAAATAATTGAAAAAACGTTTTTTCAACAGCTGAACAACTTCTTGGCCGTAAATAACTGCTTTGATGTCTTCCAGTCAGGCTTTTGACAGCACCACAGTACTGAAACTGCTCTTGTTAAGGTTTTCAACAACATCCACTTAAACACAGACAATGGCAGAAGTTCAGTCTTAGTATTACTGGATCTCAGTGCCGCATTCGACACGGTCGACCATGCCATACTACTAGAAAGACTAAAAATCTGGGTGGGACTCTCTGGCACAGCACTTAACTGGTTTGAATCCTACTTGAAGGACCCAGAATACTTTGTATCTGTAGCTAATTACACATCAGAGCTGACTAAAATGACATGTGGTGTTCCCCAAGGTTCAATACTGAGGCCTCTTCTGTTCAACATCTACATGCTTCCACTAGCTCAGATTATGGAAAACAACAAAGTGTGTTATCATAATTATGCAGACAACACACAAATCTACATAACTATATCACCAGGGGACTATAATCCCATAAAAGGGCTGGGTCACTGCATTGAACAAATCAACAACTGGATGTGCCAGAATGTTCTTCAATTAAACAAAGATAAAATAGAAGTAATTGTTTTTGGTACCAAGGACGAACGGCTTCAATCACTGATGTTAAAAACCACAAACCAAGCCAGAAATCTAGGTGTAGTTATGGATTCAGACCTCAACCTGAACAGCCATATCAAGACAATTACATAATCAGCCTCCTATCACCTGAAGAATATATCAAGGATTAGAGGATTTATGTCTCAACAGGATTTGGAAAAACTTGTCCATGCATTTATCTTCAGTAGACTGGACTACTGTAACGGTGTGTTTACAGGTCTCTGTAAAAAGTCAATCAGAAAGCTGCAGCTGATTCAGAACGCTGCAGCTCGAGTCCTCACTAAGACCAAGAAAGTGGATCACATCACTCCAGTTCTGAGGTCTTTGCACTGGCTTCCTGTCCAGCAAAGACTTGACTTTAAAATCCTGCTGCTGGTTTATAAAGCACTGAATGGTTTAGGGCCAAAACACATCTCTGATCTGTTGCTACCTTAAAAACCATCCCGACCCCTTAGGTCGTCTGGGACCGGTCTACTTTCTGTTCCCAGAGTCAGAACTAAACATGGAGAAGCAGCATTCAGGTGTTCTGCTCCACATATCTGGAACAAAGTCCCAGAAAGCTGCAGGTCTGCTGAGACCCTCAGCTCCTTTAAATCAAGATTGTTTGCTGCTGCCTTTAATTGAACCATATTCAAGGATATTAATCAATTTCTGCATTTTACTATACTACTGTATTTTATTTCTTACACTGCTTTTTAGTGTTTTAATCTCATTTTCTTTTGCCTTATGTTTTGATGCTTTTAATGGTTTTATGTGAAGCACTTTGAATTACCTTGTTGTTGAAATGTGCTATACAAATAAACTTGCCTTGCCTTGTTTCTTCTAGAGAGCCCAACAAAACCCAGGTGTTCAGCTTCTTCCAGACGGACCTGGGTGGCTTCCTCCCTCGCTCCGTGGTCGACTCCTTCTTCCCCTCCAGCATGGCTGAGTTCTACAGCAACCTGGCCAAGGCTGTCAAATCCCTCAAGGACCTTTGACACTAAGAGTTGAGACATGTACCTTCAAACCTGAGCCCTACTACTGGTCAGGTTTGTTGTATTTTAAACAGTCCAAACTCAACAGCAATCAGCACACTGAGATCGCTGACTTCAAATAGAACCAACCCACGATTTTTGTTTCTACATTCCTATAGTCCCGTGTTGCTGCAGGAGGAATCCAGTGAATCTTCAACAGTCAACCCTCTTATTGAAAGCAGTTCACGCACTGAGATGTCCCAAAATCAGAATGAGGGCTTGCATTTGACTAAACCTGCATTTCAAACTCCAGTCTCTTTACATCCCCATCAGTGGGATGAATTCCTTTCCTTCAGTCTGAAGAATGAATATAGAAGTAATAATCTATATTTGTACATGTGTTTAATGATAGAACATGTGTGCTTTTTACCACGCTGATGAGACACTAGACATTTCCTCTTCTTATTATCGCATACTTCAGTGTGTACAGTAAGCATGCATGTTGCATGGACCTTATTTACCCTCTGCTGGTATCAGGTTGTTGGTTTGGAGTTTTGGCTCATACCTCACATTTAGTTGTTTCTGTTGTACTTGAACTGCCATTTGCTCATCTCCAACTCACCTGTTAACCGTGATTATCTGCCTCTTTAATCCGTCACACTGAAGCACAGGTGGGGGAATAGGGTGTGTTTTATGCTGCTCTATTGAGCAGAAAAAAGTGTCTTCTCCTTTTTTTCATGGCATCAGTTTGCAAGTACATTTCCCTTTTTCTTTTTCTTCATATACAGTCCCTGAAACTCCTCATGCAGAGTCAAGATTAGAACCCTTCCAGCTGACACGAGAACTTTCATAATAAAAGGCATGTGGTGTGGTCACATGTTTTAAGATACAATAAGATAAAACTGTTATGTAAAATAATAACACCACACTATAAGCTGCTTTTTTCAAGACATCAGGCTGCTTTCAGTAGTTGTACTGTAAAAGTGAGTACTATCACTAAGATGAAACTATTCCAAGGCATAATTATGAGCAATGCAAGGACTCAAGATCAGACAGACATACAGTTGTGTGAAAAAGTGTTTGCTCCCTTCCTGATTACTTATTTTTTTGCATGTTTGTCACACTTAAATTTTTCAGATCATCAAACAAATTTAAATATTAGACAAAGATAACACAAGTAAACACAAAATGCAGTTTTTAAATTAAGGTTTTTATTATTAAGGGGGGAAAAAAATCCAAACCTACATGGCCCTGTGTGAAAAAGTGATTGCCCCCCCCCCCCCCCCTGTTAAAACATAAATTAACTGTGGTTTATCACATCTTTGGAAAGCTGAGCTCAATTTCTCTAGCCACACCCAGGCCTGATTACTGCCACACCTGTTCTCAATCAAGAAATCACTTAAATAGGTCCTGCCTGACAAAGTGAGGTAGACCAAAAGATCCTCAAAAGCTAGACATCATGCTGCGATCCAAAGAAATTCAGGAACAAATGAGAAAGCTTTGGGACTCCAGCGAACCACAGTGAGAGCCATTATCCACAAATGGCGAAAACATGGAACAGTGGTGAACCTTCCCAGGAGTGGCCGGCCGACTAAAATTACCCCAAGAGCGCAGCGACGACTCATCCAAGAGGTCACAAAAGACCCCAGAACAACATCCAAAGAACTGCAGGCCTCACTTGCCTCAATTAAGGTCAGTGTTCATGACCCCACCATAAGAAAGAGACTGGGCAAAAATGGCCTGCATGGCAGAGTTCCAAGATGAAAACCACTGCTGAGCAAAAAGAACATAAAGGCTCGTCTCAGTTTTGCCAGAAAACATCTTGATGATCCCCAAGACTTTTGGGAAAATACTCTGTGGACTGACGAGACAAAAGTTGAACTTTTTGGAAGGTGTATGTCCCATTACATCTGGCGTAAAAGTAACACAGCATTTCAGAAAAGGAACATCATACCAACAGTAAAATATGGTGGTGGTAGTGTGATGGTCTGGGGCTGTTTTGCTGCTTCAGGACCTGGAAGACTTGCTGTGGTAAATGGAACCATGAATTCTGCTGTCTACCAAAAACTCCTGAAGGAGAATGTCCGGCCATCTGTTCGTGACCTCAAGCTGAAGCGCACTTGGGTTCTGCAGCAGGACAATGATCCAAAACACACCAGCAAGTCCACCTCTGAATGGCTTAAGAAAAACAAAATGAAGACTTTGGAGTGGCCTAGTCAAAGTCCCGACCTGAATCCGATTGAGATGCTGTGGCATGACCTTAAAAAGGCGGTTCATGCTCGAAAACCCTCCAATGTGGCTGAATTACAACAATTCTGCAAAGATGAGTGGGCCAAAATTCCTCTACAGCGCTGTAAAAGACTCATTGCCAGTTATTGCAAACGCTTGATTGCAGTTGTTGCTGCTAAGGGTGGCCCAACCAGTTATTAGGTTTAGGGGGCAATCACTTTTTCACACGGCCATGTAGGTTTGGATTTTTTTTTCCCCTTAATAATAAAAACCTTCATTTAAAAACTGCATTTTGTGTTTACTTGTGCTATCTTTGTCTAATATTTAAATTTGTTTGATGATCTGAAACATTTAAGTGTGACAAACATGCAAAAAAATAAGAAATCAGGAAGGGGGCAAACACTGTTTCACACAACTGTAAGTCAAAAGTAACCTGGCAGAAATGTATTGGAAATGGTGTAAAGAAGACTTGTTTATTGTATAGAGATGTCTCAATGATATCAGAACCCTTTAAATTGCATTGAACAAACAGACTTATTATATTTTCAAGTGTGTTTGTGGGTAGTTTAGCGTACGTGATGTAGAGACAAGTATCTTTATTGCTGTTGGTGAGTGGAGAGAGGTTAACTCCTTGGCGAATGTGTCTATCAAACTTGAGGTAAGCTTTTATTTTGGTAGCGTGCATTAATCTTGTTGCTCTTGTCATGTTTGGACCAAGTCCCCAGGAAGAGTGGCAGTCTTTGTGGCAAATTTGACGTCGTGGCCAATGGTGGAATTCCAACTTCTGGGTCGATCACGTGACGCCATGGGGCCCAAAAAGACTTTTCCTCAGACTTAGGCTGTAACGGAAAGTCCTTTTTGCTTAGGAAGGTTCCTAACTGAGTGAAATGACCCGGAAGTATCTAAGTGGCCGCTATGATAAGAGCTTTTTGAATTCTCTAAATGCTAAGGAAAGGTGCTTCAATGCTTCCTGTATTAGCTCCTTTAGCATAGGAAACACTGGACCTTCCTGTACAAAAGGAAAGAAGATGATTCCGACCCACAATTCCTTGTGGCGGCAACATTTAAAGTGACGCACCATTCGGCCGTCCATGAAAACAAACGATGTGTTTATCTTACACAGATTTAACAATTATACTCATACAGTCATAAAGTAATGGGATTCATGTTGATGAATATGAACAGACAGTGACAATCCTTTAGTTTAACTTCATATGTATTTATTTACTTTGAACATGTAACAAATAAGTAAAAAACAGAAAACGAAATAAAATGAACAGTAAATATAGAGAACTGTCGAACAAATTCTCGTTCTCAATAACAAGAAGCATCAGTAAATTCCATAAAGGTCAAGGAGAAGTGGTTAGGATAGACGTTAGGAGCCTTACATTGGAAAAGAGACACCTGTGACTCAGTGGATAATTGTCTTTGAGGTGAATCAACATCCCAGTATGAACACTTGATTGGCCCTTGTTTAAATGATTAGGTTCTAAAAGTTGTAAAATGCACTAACAGCTGAATGCAGAGTGATTTCCCTTCCTCTGTCCATGTGGATGAGCCTGCGGGCTGGGAGGCGGGGTTAAAGGAAACGCTAGTGCGCTTGTTCTATGGGCCCAGTGATGGAGGAGATCTCTGATATACAGTGGGTACGGAAAGTATTCAGACCCCTTTAAATTTTTCACTCTTTGTTTCATTGCAGCCATTTGCTAAAATCAAAAAAGTTCATTTTATTTCTCATTAATGCACACTCAGCACCCCATCTTGACAGAAAAAAAACAGAAATGTTGAAATTTTTGCAAATTTATTAAAAAAGAAAAACTGAAATGTCACATGGTCATAAGTATTCAGACCCTTTGCTCAGTATTGAGTAGAAGCACCCTTTTAAGCTAGTACAGCCATGAGTCTTCTTGGGAATGATGCAACAAGTTTTTCACACCTGGATTTGGGCATCCTCTGCCATTCTTCCTTGCAGATCCTCTCCAGTTCCGTCAGGTTTGATGGTGAACGTTGGTGGACAGCCATTTTCAGGTCTCTCCAGAGATGCTCAATTGGGTTTAAGTCAGGGCTCTGGTTGGGCCAGTCAAGAATGGTCACAGAGTTATTCCGAAGCTACTCCTTTGTTATTTTAGCTGTGTGCTTAGGGTCATTGTCTTGTTGGAAGGTGAACCTTCGGCCCAGTCTGAGGTCCAGAGCACTCTGGAAGAGGTTTTCTTCCAGGATATCTCTGTACTTGGCCGCATTCATCTTTCCTTCAATTGCAACCAGTCGTCCTGTCCCTGCAGCTGAAAAACAGCTGCAGGGCCACTCTGCCATAAAGCCCTGACTGGTGGAGGGCTGCAGTGATAGTTGACTTTGTGGAACTTTCTCCCATCTCCCTACTGCATCTCTGGAGCTCAGCCACAGTGATCTTTGGGTTCTTCTTTACCTCTCTCACCAAGGCTCTTCTTCCACGATTGCTCAGTTTGGCTGGACGGCCAGGTCTAGGAAGAGTTCTGGTCGTCCCAAACTTCTTCCATTTAAGGATTATGGAGGCCACTGTGCTCTTAGGAACCTTGAGTGCTGCAGAAATTCTTTTGTAACCTTGGCCAGATCTGTGCCTTGCCACAATTCTGTCTCTGAGCTCCTTGGGCAGTTCCTTCGACCTCATGACTCTCATTGTTGGAATGCTGTTAAGCATTCCAACTATTGTTCTTCAAATCTTTATTGTTGGAATGCTGTTAAGCATTCCAACTATTGTTCTTCAAATCTTTATACTTCTTCTTATTTTTTTAATAATAATTATATTTCTTCCGTACGCTTTTTGAAACTCTTCTGCTCCTTCATATTTTAAGCTACAGAAACCGTTCAACTATCAAAATGTTCAGCTCTTTCAGCAGAGGGGTGCTATGACTTTTCATATTTCTAACCTTTAAACTTTATGAATTATTAAGCTTTTTGCAATATTTATTTTGAATGGGTTTCTATGGAGAAAATGTTCAAATTCTCTTCAACTTTCAAATCCTTCTACTTCCTCATACTTTCAGCTACAGACACCATTTAAACTTTAAAATGTTGAGAAAATCCTGATCTATTGCCGCATTATTCAGCTTTTTGATATCTTTTATACTTTTTGAACTGTCCCATTTTAACTTTTATGATTTTTTCACTCCTTTTCTGACTTTATAATGGGTGTGTATTGCGCAGTTTAGAGTGCGTGATGTCACCGCTAGAGTGAAGAGCAGCTTGAGATTCTTGTGAAAAAAACATTTGTCTTTTGCCACTGTGTCCACAATCTTCACTCTTCATGCATAATTTCTGGATGTAGAAGTAGCTAATCTTGTCCTTGTCGTAGACAAATTACTGTGGAATCCCACAGATTTACACATTTGACACAGAAGCCTGTAATTGAGAGGAAAACCAACTTTCTGCTCCATAGAGACCAATGTTAAATTTTGCTTCAAAAACATCTTCCACAGAACACGGTACCCCATTTCTAAATCGCCAGTTCAGCCACATTTTTTACACTACAGACACAATTTTTACAGGATCTGTTCTTCAACTCATCCTTCCTCTCATTTATTAATATCGGAGCAATAGGAGCTACGGTTATGGGAGTTTTGAGGATTTGTTTGAGAGGTGTTTCCCTGTTTAATCTCCATGAAAAGGCTGCAAGGACACAGGTGTTTCTGATTAAGCTCATTAGTGATGTTGATAAACACAGACTCACAGACACACACACGCACTCCTCTCTCTCTATCTCTATCTCTGTATGTCTCTCTCCCTCTATCTCTGTATGTCTCTCTCTCTGTGTGTGTCTCTCATACAGTCATTCAGGTCTTACAGCTTTTTACAGGACTCCCCTCCCCCCACTCCATTTTAAAATAAAAGCCCTACAGAATGAATTCTAACTGAAATGCTTATGATGAAGCCTGATATTTAATAACCTGCTTGTGTTTATCTAACATTATAAGTCCACCCCCCCCCCCCACACCCCATTTCAAAATAAAAGCCCCACAGAGTGAATTCTAACTGGAATGCTTGTGATGAAGCCTGTCATTTAATAACCTCTGTATGTGTGTTTCATACTTTCTGATTCTGTCTCCTCCTCCTCTCTCCCCCACCCAGCCCCACCCTTTCAAAAATAAAAGCCCTATGGATTAACTGTATTTAAACGTTACGAAACCGTTCGAATATCAAAATATTCAGCTCTTTCAGGAGAGGCGTGATATGAATTTTCATATTTGTAATCTTTAAATTCTTTGAAATATTAAGCTATTTGCAATTTTCTTTTGAATGGGATCTCTATGGAGAAAATCTTCAAATCCTGTTAAACTTCTTCAACTTTCAAAGCCTTCTTCTCATACTTTCAGCTACATATGACTTCATATTTGTAATCTTTCAACTTTTTGAATTAAGCTTTTTGCAATTTTTTTAAAATTGGATATCTATTTTCAGCAATGTTTTTGAGATTCATTTCAGCTTTCAGCATTCCAACGCATTTTCAGCAGGAAATGCATTTTCTAGTTCTTCCTTATATTATATTTCTTCCGTACACTTTTTGAAACTCTTCTGCTCCTTCATATTTTAAGCTACAGAAACCGTTCAACTATCAAAATGTTCAGCTCTTTCAGCAGAGGGGTGCTATGACTTTTCATATGTCTAACCTTTAAACTTTATGAATTATTAAGCTTTTTGCAATTTTTATTTTGAATGGGTTTCTATGGAGAAAATGTTCAAATCCTCTTCAACTTTCAAATCCTTCTACTTCCTCATACTTTCAGCTACAGACACCATTTAAACTTTAAAATGTTGAGAAAACCCTGATCTATTGCCGCATTATTCAGCTTTTTGATATCTTTTATACTTTTTGAACTGTCCCATTTTAACTTTTATGATTTTTTCACTCCTTTTCTGACTTTATAATGGGTGTGTATTGCGCAGCTTAGAGTGCGTGATGTCACCGCTAGAGTGAAGAGCAGCTTGAGATTCTTGTGAAAAAAACATTTGTCTTTTGCCACTGTGTCCACAATCTTCACTCTTCATGCATCATTTCTGGATGTAGAAGTAGCTAATATTGTCCTTGTCGTAGACAAATGACTGTGGAATCCCACAGATTTACACATTTGACACAGAAGCCTGTAATTGAGAGGAAAACCAACTTTCTGCTCCATAGAGACCAATGTTAAATTTTACTTCAAAAACATCTTCCACAGAACACGGTACCCCCATTTCTAAATCGCCAGTTCAGCCACATTTTTTACACGACAGACACAATTTTTACAGGATCTGTTCTTCAACTCATCCTTCCTCTCATTTATTAATATCGGAGCAATAGGAGCTACGGTTATGGGAGTTTTGAGGATTTGTTTGAGAGGTGTTTCCCTGTTTAATCTCCATGAAAAGGCTGCAAGGACACAGGTGTTTCTGATGAAGCTCATTAGTGATGTTGATAAACACACAGACTCACAGACACACATGCGCTCCTCTCTCTCTCTCTCTCTCTCTCTCTCTCTCTCTCTGTCTCATACAGTCATTCAGGTCTTAGAGCTTTTTTTACAGGACCCCCCCCCCCCCCACACACACACACACACACCCCATTTTAAAATAAAAGCCGCACACACATGATTTAGAGATATACGTGATGCAGCTCAGCCAATCAAATATGGGTATTCTGATAAGTTTCCTGATTCGAAGGAGATAAACACACACCGCGACACAAGAGGGAGAGACGAGGAAAGACATGGCAGAGCAGGACAATAGTCATGTAAGCTGTAAATGATAAAACATAGGATAATCTCCAAATGAGAAAGATTGCCAGAGAGATCAGAGTCTCTCTCTCTCTCTCTCGCTCTCTCTCTCTCTGTCTGTGTCTCTCTCTCATACAGTCATTCAGGTCTTAGAGATTTTAAGGACTCCCCCCCCCCCCCACACACACCCCATTTTAAAGTAAAGGCCCCACAAAATGAATTCTAACTTAAATGCTTGTGATGAAGCCTGTCATTTAATAACCTGTTTGTTTATCTAACATTATGATTATGTCTCCTCTCCCCCCCCCCCCCGCCCACACCCCATTTCAAAATAAAAGCCCCAAAGAGTGAATTCTAACTGAAATGCTTGTGATGAAGCCTGTCATTTAATAACCTTTTTATGTTTATATGTTTATCTAACATTATGATTATGTCTCCTCTCCCCCCGCCCACACCCCATTTCAAAATAAAAGCCCCGAAGAGTGAATTCTAACTGAAATGCTTGTGATGAAGCCTGTCATTTAATAACCTGTTTGTGTTTATCTAACACTATGAGTCCATCTCCTCTCCCCTTCTCCCCCCCCCCCCACACCCCATTTCAAAATAAAAGCCCCACAGAGTGAATTCTAACTGAAATGCTTGTGATGAAGCCTGTCATTTAATAACCTGTTTGTGTTAATCTAACAATATGAGTCCATCTCCTCTCCCCTTCTCCCCCCCACACCCCATTTCAAAATAAAAGCCCCACAGAGTGAAATATAACTGAAATGCTTGTGATGAAGCCTGTCATTTAATAACCTCTGTTTATGTGTCAAACATTATGATTATGTCTCCTCTCCCCCTCTCTCCCCCACCCATTCAAAATAAAAGCCTCATGGATTAACTGTATTTAAACATTAAGCTGAAAATTAGGCTTTTTTGTTGAAGTAATGAATGCTCTTACTAATACTGCGACAACTACTACTATTGCTGCTAATATTTCTAGTATTACTACTACTGCTGCTACTACTACTACTACTACTTCTACTACAACTTTTGCTGTTGCTACGATTACTACTGCTATTACTGCTACCATCAATATTATTACTACCACTACTGCTATTACTACCACTACTACTATTACTTATACTACAACTGCTATTCATGCTACTACCAGTACTAATACTACTACAGCTATTAGTACGACTGCTACTAGTACTACTACTACTGCTATTACTGCTACTTCAAATACTGCCATTACTATTACTACTACTACTACTTATACTACTACTGTTATATTAAATACTACGACCACTACTACAGCTATTACTACTACTACCGATACTACTACTTCTTCTAAATACTAACACTTCTACTACTAATGATACTTCTACTACAACTACAACTTCTAGTACTACTAATACTACAAATATCACTACTGCTGACATTTTTTAAGTCACAGAAACCGTTCGAATATCAAAATGTTCAGCTCTTTCAGCAGAGGGGTGCTTTGACTTTTCATATTTGTAATCTTTTAACTTTTTGAAATATTAAGCTATTTGCAATTTTCTTTTGAATGGGATCTCTATGGAGAAAATCTTCAAATCCTGTTAAACTTCTTCAACTTTCAAAGCCTTCTTCTCATACTTTCAGCTACATATGGCTTCATATTTGTAATCTTTCAACTTTTTGAATTATTAAGCTTTTTGCAATTTTTTTAAAAATTGGATATCTATTTTCAGCAATGTTTTTGAGATTCATTTCAGCTTTTAGCATTCCAACGCATTTTCAGCAGGAAATGCATTTTCTAGTTTGCTCTGACATGCACTGTGAGCTGTAAGGTCTTATATAGACAGGTGTGTGCCTTTCCTAATCAAGTCCAATCAGTTTAATTAAACACAGCTGGACTCCAATGAAGGAGTAGAACCATCTCAAGGAGGATCAGAAGAAATGGACAGCATGTGAGTTAAATATGAGTGTCACAGCAAAGGGTCTGAATACTTATGACCATGTGATATTTCAGTTTTTCTTTTTTAATAAATTTGCAAAAATGTCTACATTTCTGTTTTTTTCTGTCAAGATGGGGTGCTGAGTGTACATTAATGAGAAATAAAATGAACTTTTTTGATTTTAGCAAATGGCTGCAATGAAACAAAGAGTGAAAAATGTAAAGGGGTCTGAATACTTTCCGTACCCACTGTATGTAATGTTCACTAAACTAGCTAGCAGTTATGAACGTTATGAGGTTTCTCAACTCAGATCCCAGTGGTGGAAAGTAGAATTATACTGACACGTATCATAAAGTACAAATGAATGCTGCTTCAGTTTTTTTACATGTAGATTGTCAAAGACCAGGACCAGTACGGTATCTATCAGTCCAGTTCCTCTTCAGGCCAACTCACTGGCTACACATTGTAGCTCATGATAGTTGTGTATTGGGGAAAAAGAAATGGGAGAAGTACTTGTGGAACTTGAAGTGGGATTGTATATAATGACGGTACTTCCACTAAGACATGTAGTACCTGGACAAGATCCACACTGACCATTAGCTTGATGTAATCATGTTGTCCTGTCATTTAACGCGAGGACTCATCTTCAGGTTTGACAGACAGGGTGAACTACTGCACAGTAAAATCAGAGCTTACAGCTCAAATCATGTCTGTATTTAATAACTAAACAATATATAAGTTGCTATTATTTATAATCATACATATGTACAAAATATACACATACGTTTTTCCACAACTGCCAGTAAGTTCTTCAGGTATTCAGAATAAAATAGACCATACATGTACTGTATTCATTTGAATCCTCACAGGCTAAGACACCATGTAAGCCTTCCCTTCATCCCCTCTTTATTAAGGTTCCTTAACTTATGAAATATATGAATAAAGACGTGTATCTGAGCCGGGGAAGGCTAGAGGGAGGATGTGGTTTGTGTAGTGAACTGTTGTATGTCTCCAGAGCCTTCATGTGTATGATGAGCCACACAGAGTGACATGTTGAAGTCTTTCTTTAGGAGTATCAAGCTTCCTTTGAACAGGTTTTGGCACTCTACCTGTAACATCTTGTTACCTCACAGTGGAGACGGTGATGTTAATGAAAGACCTCTTCATTGCATTCCACCTTTTCCAGGTCATGTGTGCTTGAGATGGCTCGTGGGTCCAAAGGCTTTTTCATGTCTGTGTTTATGAAATGGAACAAGCGTGTTCTTTGTGTGAAATGCTCTCGATGTACATACAGGTAGCTGCTGAAGTAGAATCAACACAAATGGAGCCGTTGGGATCACCTGCTGGACGTCTGAGTTTGAACTGCCACCAAAAGGTTGTGATGTATCTCACCAGTAGCTTTGTCATTAGATGTTTTACCTCCAGTCGTTTCTAGTTAAGGAAACACACTGTTTTATCGTTTGGAAAATATCTTTTTCTTAAAATTCAAAATAAATTCTGCTCTATATTTGTTTGTTAAAATGCAAGCAGCGAACATGAAACGTGCATCAGATTCTGAACTCAGACAGAGCAGTGCATGTGATTCAGCATTGATTTATCCGACCTCTGTGAACTTTGACCAACAAACATTTCACTGCATCTAGATTGACAAAGTGGTCAAAGAGCAACTAGTCCCAGTTAAACCCTTTAAACCGTGACTGTGATGACCCCCAAATGAGACCAAATACCCAAAGTAGATTTACTCTTCTGTGGTTGAGATTCAGATGCCAGTCCAAAGTGTCCCAAGTTCCCAAAGTTGTGCATTTGTGGTCCAACAGTCACTTTAGTCATTTTTTTTCTCCTGTGTTACACAACATCCTAGAAAATTCAAGGACTGGCGTAACAGAATATACATGACTCATGTCAGATGTTTCTAATTGAGTCCTCTCACTGAACGCAACAGCGGCTACTCTTTACTTTTGTACATGTCTAGTCAGAACACATCAAAGTGTTTATCTTGTACTGTTCTGCACCCTGTTGGTTTTGTATTTCACCAGCATTAAAATAATGAAGATCTTGTTGTCCAGCACTGCTCTTATTCTTTATAGAACAGCATCATTTTCACACTTCAAAGTATTTATACGCCACCTACACACTAGTAGAATGACATCTCACACAGACTTCAGGCTCAGTTTAACAGTTTTATATCAGTTATTTAGAATTATTAAGGCAGATATTAGTGACTATATAAACATTGTTTTTGAATTGATATATTTTTATAGCCCATCCACACAGCTTGATGTAATCATGTTGTACCAGAATAGATCATGTTTGTACAAATGGTTAGTTTGATTTGTACAGAAGGATAATAAATACAAAAGGAAATGAGTGAATTCCTCTTCACATTTACATAAATATGCAAAAACGTCTTCTGTGCTTAAGATGTCCTATTGCACGCTCAGAATTGAAACACAAATACAATCCCAATACATTCCAGTTGAGTTTTGTTTGACAGATAACAGACGGATGAAACTCATACACATACTGCTGGGAAAATAGACGTTTACTCCAATATATACACTTCCCTTCTTTTACGCGTGATTGCGTATTTTTTTTATTTTTATACCATTGTAGACTAAACTTAAACGAGCACTAAAAACAACACCTAATAAACAGCTGTCCAACAGCAGCACAGGTATAGTGGGTTGCATTGTTCTGGACGGGTGTTGCTATTGTGCCTAATCTCCTGTAGTTCTTTCCTTCTCCTTCAGATTAGTGCAAAGTGTCTGAACTGAGTCAGACAGCCATTCTATAGACGTCCAGGGTGATAAGTGAGAAAACATCAGCTTCAAACCGTCCCAAGTGAGTCCCATGGCCTGATATGCTGCTTACTGTCTTATATGCCAATGGATAGAGATAATAAAACTGCTGTGGTGTGACGCGGATGTTTCACTGCCTTCTACTTTGCCTTGTTTTGGCTAATTTGAAGGAATTGTTTTTAGGAACATAATGTATCTCTTTCTACATCCAAGATGGCAGGAGTAATGCAGACTGAGAAAAGGATTTAGTTTGCACAATCAGGCATTTGAACCAACAATTACAAAGACACACAAATCACTATTTATCCTCTAAAATGACATCATTTGTGTGCACAAATGAACAGAACATAGCTGTAAATATAAAGAGCAAACTGTTTGTTCAGTTCAAATATTTTTGAAAGATTAACCGCCAGAAGGTTAGAAGCAGATTATTTTGTTAGATAAAGAATATGTTGTGAATTTTTTTAATTATTCAATCTATATTTTTTCAGTAAATCTTGACTTTTGGACTCAACAACGCTCTGGAGTTATTGGAAAAGTTTGGATCACATGAGTTGGAAAAAATCCTATCAGTCACCACTGGAATCTAATTGTGCCTTGGCTAAGCCCCTCCCCCCCCCCTACTGCTGCTCCCTCAAGCTGTCAGAGCCACCACATCAGTGAACCACCACATCACCTGGCGATCGAGACGGAAGACAATAAAAAAGGATCAACAGTGTTCCTGTAAAGCTGGGTAGATCTTTATTCACTGTTACAATCATTCAAATACATTCAGTATACCTTCAGAAGCTAACATAGCATAGCATAGAATTCAACAGAGATGCTAACCGCTGAGTGAATAAAACTTGGACATAGTCTCTGAAGCTCCCCCCCTTCTGATTGTTCTCAGTATTTGGGACATGGCATGGTAAAGTAAGTGGGTTTTGGGAGGATTTGGGTGAATTGTCTATTTTAACAAACTTCTATATCTGATCGGAAATGTGCTATAAATATAATGTATTTGGAAGTTATCCACCATGTCAAAGGTGGATCACACTGACTGCCTTTAATAAAACGCCAACATCTGTGTGCCCCAAGTGCTATTGTGGCTTTTCATTTCTTTGGCCTCTTCATTTGCAAGCAGCTCCCAGCTGTGATTCAACTCCCCCCTGCCTCCCCCTGATGACTACGGTGATGGGTCCTTCAGGTAAGGCCTTGATCATGTTCCAGGCCTCAAAACGAGTCATGTCCTGTAGACTGATTCCCTGGACCTGCAGCAGTTCATCTCCATGCTGCAGACCGCTCTGCTCTGCTGCTCCACCTGAAACACACACACAGAGACAGGCACACACTGTTAGTCTGGGTATCTTTACAACAGTATGATAGCTGATAACCGGGCTGTCAGTACGGGTAAAAAGACCTGCTTTATTTGTTCAGAACAGAAAAAGCTTAGCCAGGTGATTTTTTTTTTTTCATTTGCAGTGTTTGTTGTTGTAATACTCATTTCGGCTACCGGAGGATGAAGCGCACTACTACCCCATGTTCTACCTAAAAGCACTCATGTTCTCTTCCAGGTCAGTTTGAATCACTCCATGTACTCTAAACACAAGGTACTTATATTGTGTGTTAGCAAATTATATAACATTATTGTCATGTGTTGGATAGAAATGTATTTGGATCGATGCTAATCTGGCGTTAGGGAAACCAGAAATGGCTGAACTTTGACCTAAACAATTTAGACCAGACTTAGAAAATGTTTTTTCTTCATTTACCTCTCAGGGCTTCTGTAAAAAAATGTATTTCTACAGACCTGTTTTTTTTTATTTCACAAAAAGCCAAACAAAGCAGAGGATAAGACTGTTCATTTCAGAAGTTTACAGTTGTATAGTTGCTGCTACAGACGTGAACTAGTACTCATGTCTGAAGCAGCTTCCATTCCTCAGGCTCCATTCCCAGTTTTGAAAATAATTTCACTCCAGTATTGAATCACGTCCTCTCTTCCTTTATGAGAATCAATGTATTGGAATTGTCTCTCCTGTCTGTGACTTCACAGAACTCTTAGAATTCAACTGTCTGTCCCCTTCAGTAAATAAACAGAAGCACTTTTTAAAACCCCAGATGGCTGAGTGAAGCTGGTTACATTTGAATGTATGGGGAATTTGTTTATTGTAAATAGAATGAAATCAGATGGCATCATGAGTGTACCTTTAAAGATCCTGTTGATGACTAAAGGTCTGTCTCCATGGATTGAGCCTTTCCCTCCCTCGAGAGTAAAGCCAACTCCTCCAGCTCCTTTCTCCAGCTCCACATTCAGCGGAGCTCCCTGCTCCTCCACTGCGAAACAAAACACAACGTGCAACCTCAATGTGGAACCTTTTAGGCCTACGTGAGCCACAGGACTTATTTTCGACTTTAGAAAGCAAAGTGTTGGGACTCACCTGCAGGGTTGGTCTCTTGGCTCCTGCAGCTTCCTCCCTCTCTTCCTTCCTCCTCTGCTCTCTTGCAGACAACCACCACAGCCTGCTTCAGACAGCGGGCCTGACGCAGAGCCGCGGTGGCGTCAGCGTGTGTGAGGCTGCGCAGCGTTTGTCCGTTTATAGACAACACCTCATCTCCTTTCTCAATGGTGCCCTCCTGAGCTGCCAGGCCGCTGGGAAACACTCTATGGACCTGGACGAAGACAATGAGTGTCTCACACAGAGATTCAGAGAGCGTGTGCACAGTGTCTGTCCCAAAGTGTAAGTAAGTAAAGTAGTATAGCACCTTTCAAACAGCAAGATCACAAAGTGCTTTAAAAGAATAAAAAGGAATATTATTATAAGACCGTAAAACAGTAAACAAATGAACAATATGACATGCAGAAAAGAGGTAGCGAGATGGTAGCAAGGCTGAACATCTTCAAACGTATTTGATTTGTTTTTGGTCAAATTAACTGTCTTTTTGTGACATGTATTCAACATAAATTTGACAGTTTTCACAATACCAAAATGGAGTGTAAATACCCTCTTTGAGTTGAGTTTGAGTAAGAAAACAGTTTTTTGAAAGATGTGGTCATTTTGTATAAAAGCAGGGAAAAGTTATCCACCGTCTAGTCCACATAGACTGCTGTTGAGCTGACTGTAAAGAGTTTTGAAAAAGTCGTTGAAGGGTAAACAACTTGTACGGACGGGCCTTTATACACCGGTTCTGGGTTTTGTTGTGCGTTTAATTTGCATGTGATTACATTTTTTTTGAACTGTTGTTTTTGACCTGTATACTTTTACACAAAACGCACATATTACACGGTGAAAAAGAGGCGTATTTTTTGTTTCTTAGTTTTGCACCATGAAGGCATCCAATCAGGCGAAGAACGAGTTGAGTTTAACTTAATCAGTAAAACAACAACATGGAGGCCCAACCAGACCCACAAAGGCAGTGCAGACCAGATCCACTCCTTATCTGCTTACCTTTAACAATAAAATCCCTAGACATATACACTGCCTAAATGTTTGGATATCTAAAATTCACCCAACTCATTTTGCTCAAAGGAAACTCAATGAAATAGTTTACAGTATTTAAGGCTATCCAACAGTTTACCTCAGACAGTCTGCCAGACGCTGCTCTGGGCTAACAGAAGTATTAGTTCATGCATTTGTTACCTCTAGACTAGATTACTGCAATTCCTTATTATCAGGCTGCTCTAATAAGTCTCTTAAATCTCTCCAGCTGATTCAGAATGCTGCAGCTCGTGTACTAACAAAACCTAAGAAAAGAGATCATATTACTCCTGTATTAGCTTCTCTGCACTGACTCCCTGTACAATATAGAATATAATTTAAAATCCTTCTGCTTAGCTACAAAGCCCTAATTGGTCAGCACCATCATATCTTAAGGAGTTTATAGAACCATATTACCCCACTAGAGAGCTGCGCTCCCTGAATTCAGGGTTACTTGTGGTTCATAGAGTCTTAAAAAGTAGGATGAGAGCCAGAGCCTTCAGTTATCAAGCACCTCTTCTGTGGAACCAGCTTCCAGTTTCAGTCAGGGGGGCAGACACCCTCACCACATTTAAGAGTAGGCTTAAGACTTTCCTCTTTGATAGTGTTTATAGTTAGGGCTGGCTCAGGTTTATAGTTAGGGCTGGCTCAGGTTTATAGTTAGGGCTGGCTCAGGTTTATAGTTCGGGCTGGCTCAGGTTTATAGTTAGGGCTGGATCAGGTTTATAGTTAGGGCTGGATCAGGTTTATAGTTAGGACTGGATCAGGTTTATAGTTCGGGCTGGCTCAGGTTTATAGTTCGGGCTGGCTCAGGTTTATAGCTAGGGCTGGCTCAGGTTTATAGTTAGGGCTGGATCAGGTTTATAGTTAGGACTGGATCAGGTTTATAGTTCGGGCTGGCTCAGGTCTATAGTTAGGGCTGGCTCAGGTTTATAGCTAGGGCTGGATCAGGTTTATAGTTAGGACTGGATCAGGTTTATAGTTCGGGCTGGCTCAGGTCTATAGTTAGGGCTGGCTCAGGTTTATAGTTAGGACTGGATCAGGTTTATAGTTCGGGCTGGCTCAGGTCTATAGTTAGGGCTGGCTCAGGTTTATAGTTAGGGCTGGCTCAGGTTTATAGTTAGGGCTGGCTCAGGTCTATAGTTAGGGCTGGCTCAGGTTTATAGTTAGGGCTGGCTCAGGTCTATAGTTAGGGCTGGCTCAGGTTTATAGTTAGGGCTGGCTCAGGTTTATAGTTAGGGCTGGCTCAGGTCTATAGTTAGGGCTGGCTCAGGTCTATAGTTAGGGCTGGCTCAGGTTTATAGTTAGGGCTGGCTCAGGTTTATAGTTAGGGCTGGCTCAGGTCTATAGTTAGGGCTGGCTCAGGTTTATAGTTAGGGCTGGCTCAGGTTTATAGTTAGGGCTGGCTCAGGTCTATAGTTAGGGCTGGCTCAGGTTTATAGTTAGGGCTGGCTCAGGTTTATAGTTAGGGCTGGCTCAGGTTTATAGTTAGGGCTGGCTCAGGTCTATAGTTAGGGCTGGCTCAGGTCTATAGTTAGGGCTGGCTCAGGTCTATAGTTAGGGCTGGCTCAGGTTTATAGTTAGGGCTGGCTCAGGTTTATAGTTAGGGCTGGCTCAGGTTTATAGCTAGGGCTGACTCAGGTTTGCCTTGGACCAGCCCCTAGATAAGCTGCTATAGGCCTAGACTTATGGGGGACTTCCTATGATACACTGAGCTCCTCTCTCTTCTTCTCTCTCTCCTTCTGTATGAATTCATGTCTCATTAACGCACATTACTAACTTTGCTTCTTCCCCGGAGTCTTTGTGCTTTCTCTCCTCACAGGTTTCCACGGATCGTGGTTATATCTGGGCCCTGGTCCTGCCGCCTACCATGGCCCTGCTGACAGCCACTGCTAATATTATGTTTATTATTAGTGACATTACCACATGAGCCACATGAGAAACAGGGACTGTTGTGGAGGGCTGGACCAATAGACTGAACTCAATCCTGCTCAATATTATTCCACCTCTTTATAAAAAGCAGTAAATTGTATAGTTTTGATGAGCTGCGAGTGGTAAGAGTAAATATTATGATCAGTGGTGGAATGTAACTAAGTATTTTTGCTTAAGTACTGTACTTAAGTACAAATTCAAGGTACTTTACTTGAGTATTTATTCAACTTTGTACTTTTTACTCCACTACATTTGTCTGGCAGCTTTAGTTACTTACTTTGCACATAAAAAATGTTTAAACCCAAACTGAACAACAGAGTATAAAGGAGTTAAAATGAGCTCCACCTTAAACATCTGCAGCAGGAAGAATGATCCAAACATATACATTTGTAATATCCATATATAATAATAAAACACTGGCAGCGATCATGTTTCTGCAAAATTAGTACTTTTATCACTATTACCTCATTTTCAGTTTTTCAGTTCGGTGCGAGAACTCTAGTGTGTGTTGGGCTTGAACGAGTGCACTGAAGTCAGGTTGATTGTGTGAGGTGAGATGTGAAGGACAGCTGACAGGTGATGTCAGTGAGAGAGGATCTGGATCTGGATTTGTTCAACTTCATCACGGAGAATGTTTGTTCACATATGTAGGTCGATCCAAAGAGAACCAACATCTTCTGAGCATGTTGCTTTCGCTTAGCTAGCAAAGCCTCAGATGTCTGTGCCGCTCTGCATCACTAACACATTGCAGTGAGCTGCTGCTCTCACACATTCACCAACGTACTAACGTACGTAAATTGAGAAAAAAAAGCAACAGTCGCCTTCAAAATAAAAGCAATGCCGCTGTATTCCGTGCATGATGTACACTTATTTATGTTTCATTCCGAATTTCCCATTGAAATCCCGCGGACTGGTCGGGTATGGGCCCGGGGGCCGTAGTACAATGCCCAGGTCTGCTCTAAAATGACGATTTAGCACATGTTGAGGATGAAAAAACTTTTGCAAAGTTCGTTGAAATATGGTCTTAATGTGAATCAATGTCTTTAAATAGTCGATGATCTTTTCATTGTTGACCATAATCCTTTTTTATATGCTCACTGGGTTGATTCCTTCATTTAGCTTATTGGTCAATGGACAGGCTCTTGTGAGATCAAAGTAAATATTTATGTGTTCTGTGGTTGAGAACTGGATCTCAGGCTTCTTCCTGATCAGCTGAAAATCTGGAAAATCAGTAAAACCACAATATATTCAATAACTAAAATGATAAAATCACGACTGGATTTAATTTGCCACGTTGTTCTTGTGTGGCACCAATGGACTACAACTGCTATTATTTGTGTTCAAAAGGAATTCTCATTCTAAAACCATTTCAGATCCTAACTTATGCATGAATTGCACATGTGTGTCCTTGCTATTGGTGCAATCTTGAATGAATGATCACTAATATGAATATGAGTCGACTGTGGCTATGTGGAGAGCAGGGCCGTCCGTCAATCAGAGGTTCGGCGGTTCGATCCCCGGCTCCGGCGCTACTATGTCGATGTGTCCTTGAGCAAGACACTTAACTCCAAAAAACAATTGCTCCAGTAGCTGTGCCTACGGTGTGTGAATGTGATAGAATCTGAATTGCAAGTCGCTTTGGGTAAAAGCGTCTACTAAATGACCGTAATGTAATGAGTCTGTCGAGAATGCTGCTTACTGTGGGAGCTTTGCTCTCCAGGTCAGTCCCTCCAGCAATGCTGAAGCCCAGACCAGCTCCCTCCTCTTTATGTAGAATCACAACATGGATGTCCACCAGTTGCTAAGGAAAAAGAGGCACAGTTACTACTGCAGTGTATTCATTCTTTATGTGATCCGCTCAGATTAACTGTCTTTTTACCACCAAGCATTGTTCACATCTACATGGCCAAGGCCACACTGGGTTTAAATATTTCATCTAAACTTTAAATGAAACGTTCTGCCAGTTTGTGTAGCTCCTCATGAGGTTCTGTTCTAACAGCATTCCTTAATCACATTCATGGTATTACTTTGATTTCATCTTAAATGTAGGCTGCATCCAATCCAACTGCTATAATCTTGACACGATGTTTACAAGAGCAAATTATTATATCATTAAGGACATTCTCTTGCATGTCATATCATGAGTGGGTTTGTGTGTATATAATCTATGTCATTCAATCATATATACTATATGTCACTATTTATTTGTATTTTGTGTGTGTATATATAAAATATAAGATATAAAATATGTTTGACCTGAGCGCTTCTATAATCCTAAATACCATAAAATATAATATATGTGATGTGTGTGCGATGATGATGTCGTATGTTTAAAATTGGGGGATTTGTACATAAACATACGTACATTTCCAGTTTTATAACCCGAATAGAACATTGGTGAAGCTGTCTTATAACAAGTTCTGTAAGGTTTCTTACCTTCAGCGTCTCTTCGTCCAGACCTTTGACTTCCTGGATCATCCTCTTTATTTCTTGTGAGGGGATGGCTGAGATGACAGAGTGAGCACAAGCAGAAGTGACTGCTGTGTCGTCATGACACCCCCCCTCCCCTCGCTCAATGGTACACTCCCTCAGTGTGGCCAAGCTGTGTTCAACATGATGCAAACACATCAGAGATGAGGATATCCGTTACACACCTCTGATCATTGTGCATGCCAGTAGTGTGTAACTGAGCTGCATTCACTGCATTCATTCGCTTCTGACGGTTCAAAACGTTGTAACTGCTTCTCTGGTAAAACAGGAAGTGATTTTTTTTCAACCTGAACCACTTCCTTATGAATACAAAACAGGTCCTGGATGCCTTCTGGTAGTGAGTCTCTGTTTAAATAATGAATCACTACATGTCATGTTAACCCAGACCTCTTAGTGTAAGTCTTACCTGACAGAGAATCCTTTGTTGGGGCTGTCCAGGGCGTGCTCAGACCACTGAGGGTTAGTCATATCCACGGCAGAGGAGTCCTGCAGGTTTGGGGAGTGAGGCTTTCCATGGCAGGGGTACGTGGGTAGAGAGCGCATCAGCGCTTGTGAGACCTAGAACAAAAACAACATAGAATGGAGGAAGATACAATTAAAATCTTATTTTTGTAGTTTTTGCTATCACTTCTACCAGCAATATTATCATTGGGCTCATCAAGTATTGAAATGAAGGTAACTGTTCAACTATAAGCCAAACTGTCCACTGTAAACATCCAGAACAGTTTACAGACTGACTAGTTTGTACATGTAAGTCTTGGCATCAGTCACATTGTGAGAATTTGACAAATTCTCTAAAACAGCTATCAGTAAATTTGTCTCACATTGAGATCTCGGAAAACCAAGGACTTCAAGTGATTGCTCTCACAATTTCCATCTGGGACAGCTCAGTGTATAGGGACACTGGGATTATGAAAATATAGAATCATATTCCAGCATGGCCTGTATGAAAGAAGGGGACGTATCTCCCTGACATCACCCATTGGTGGGTAGACTACGGTTTTATTTAAGTCCACAAATGATGGATGGATGGTCAAACAATCACAGGACTGGAGACAGCTGTTCATGTCCCATGTGAAACCTCACTTAACATTTACTTTACGCTTGTTACTGAAAGTGGTCTGTTACCCTAGAAAGTCCACGAAGGGCAGCTGTTATTTATTTACGCTAGTTACATTGTTACGGTTGTTACGTTGTTACATTATTACATTATTATTTTAAAACAAACCATCATCTTTTTTGTAACCTTACCCCATGTAATTTTGTTGCCTAAAATTAACCATTTCATAACCTTTTGTGTTTCAGAATCATCGACATTCAACGTCACCCCTAGCTTGCAGAAAAGTACAATGGCAAAAAAAATTCAAACAATTACCTTTGACGAAGGGAAAACCAACTATGAAAGGGTTAAAGTTCGAAGAAGAAAACTCAGACAACCCCCAGACCGGACAACGCCGTGGTAGAGACGTGTCAATCAGAAAGTAGTATTTGACTCTAAATGGAGCATAATTTACTCAATGAACATCATACTGTATTGAAGAAGACTTGAAACTAGAGATTGAGACCATGAAATAGACTGTATATAAGAAGTGGATGTAGTCACCTTTGGTTTGTGGACACATTTTTGAAGTCTCAAATTTGGCATTTTAGCCATCGCCACCTTGTTTTTGCAACCAGAAGTAATACTAGAGCGTGGAGCTAAGTACAACTGAATACTGACGAAGACATTTTTAGGAAACCAAAAATGTAACAATTGACTTTGATGAAGTAAAAACATAGCGTGAAATGATTAAAGTTGTAATAGGAAAACTTTCAGACCAGACAACGCCGTGGTACAGACTTGTCAATCACAAGGTAGCCAAACGAACTAGAGATTGAGACCATAAACTCATGTTTACAATGTTTACTGAGTTAATAAATCAAGTGAGAAGTGATGAACATTGGAGAGAATGCGGGTTTAAGACATGAAGAATTGGCTTCACTTTTCAGAACCGGAGGTTCTGCCTGTATTTCAGTGAGTTTACCTCCACATACAGTGGTTTACATAATCTTGATCAATTGTTACTTTTACAACCTTGTGATTTCACAAATTGTGTTTCTTGACCCATTAGAGTTTGTTATAGCGGTGTTGCCATGATCCTGGAAATTGTACACAAAACTATATCAAAATAAGTCAAATAAATAAATACATTTAAATTGTCCTTTAAATAATGTTCACATGTCACATAAGGACATGACTATAGTTCTTCACATGACAGATTACCTGGTTACTGAATGCGAGGATTTTCCCCATACTCTCTCCCTCCAGACCTCCCAGAGGGTTACTGTCTGTGGGGGTAACAGCACTCAGAGTTGTGCTCTGCAGCGTTCCTTGGTTCTCTGCTCCATCTTCCTCTGTCCCCTCTGGAGGACTTTCCCCCTCGACTTTAGTGGATCTCATAGATGTCACAGGGGGCAGGACGTTGCACTCTGTGGACCTGGTAAGATCCACTCTTTCTAGCTCAGATTCAGACTGCTTTGTTGGAAAGACATTCCTGTCATCATGGACTTGAGCTGAATGAGAATCATGTGTCCCTGAGTCCAGATCAATGCTGATGGTGTCAGAAAATGGAAGATCTGTGGGGGATTGGATAGAGGGAGGTTCATCATCAGAGGACTTGGCTGGAATTTGACTACAAGCTTCAGAAGAGGAGAAGGTGATAGCAGAGGGTGTAGCAGACACATTTGTGGTGCTTGTCTCCCTAACAGATGCTGACTGGTTTGCCTGGATCTCTTCTGGGATTTCATGTTTGACCTTCCCATAATCTCCATGTGAGGCAAGGTGACTCTTGGACTCCGTCTCCAGAGTAAGAGAGTTGGAAGGGGCCATAGGTCTCCTGTTACCCCCCTTTTCTGGACCCTCTGGACTGGAAAAAGTCTCAAACGAGTGGATCTTTTGTTTAATTGACAGGTTAGCTGCAGAAGAGGCAGATCTGACTCCGAAGCTTCTGTTGAAGCCCACAGCAGACCTCTGCTCTGCGGGTTTCACTTGCTTCTTCTGGTCCTGCTCATCCCGCATTTTCCTCAGACTCTTGCGAAACCAGACAGGCTTGGGTGCCACCGGGGGCCCCAACATTGCTCCTGAAGGAGTTTCTGATGTGTTTTCAGGGGTCATGTTGGACGGAGGATCTGAAGTTCCATCAGTGGCTGAGCTATTGAGCTTGGACGTGTTCTCTTCATCACTCATGGTGGCAGGCTTGCTGTGGACGTTGATAGGCTGTGTTGTTTCTGCAGCACAGTGGGGGTGACGATGGTAGATCTTGGTCAGCTCTTCAGGGGAGCTGTCTGAAAGGCGAACCCAAGGATCCTGAAGCTGTTCTTGGGCGTGTTGGTCGAGAGCTGCTTTCTTCGGCTGTGAGCAGAGCACAGTTGATGAATCACCTGTCCAGCAACACAGAGGAAAGTAGAAAAGTCTGAGAGGTAGTTGTGTGTTTCAAACATGTTCATGTCTCAAACTTAGGAATAGATATTACTGTGTATTCACACTGTGAACTACATGATAGTTGTGATAGTCATCATCCAGGCCTCTGCTTGTATTAATGAGAGTTCAAAGGGTTATTTCATGCATTCAAATACATTTATATCAAACTATTAAAAACCAAATTACAACAAAACAGGTTATCATGGAAGTAAAACAATACAAGACTAGTATCAATAGTCACCAGCCATGTTTAAGCCCAGACAACTTTGGTCTAACCAAAGCAAGTTATCGTCAACATTACTGCCAACCGAGTCGGCAAAAATGTTGGGGTTGTACCCTTTTGGTTTCCGAACCAAAAATATGTTTCAGAAATACGTTTTATATCAGCCTTGTGTCACGCATGTAGAAACATATAATATCAAGTGGTTAATGTTGTGAAACGATTGGTTAGGTTTAGGCAACACAACTACTTGAATAAGGTTTGGAAATACATTCATAGTTTGTGTTCAAATTCTGATGTAACAACATAATAATATAATTACCATTAATAAATAACAGCCGCTGTTGGCGTAAGTGTAAAAATGTTACGTAATAGTCCACATTTACTTTTTTGGCTTTACATGTGATGCAGTGTTTGTTTGAACAATCCACCACTCCCATCCGCCTAGAGTGGACTTTCTTGCTTGTTTTAAACTCTGTATTATACCACTTATATTTTAATATCGGTCAATCAATATACTGCATCACCTACTTGCTCGTTGTAATACGCCTTAGTACAACTCATCCTGACACTGCAGCCTGCACCAACTACTACATGGTACAACAACCTACGTCACTTGCTATTACCAGATGCAGAAATGTCCACATTCAATACATCCATGGTTTGCTGAAATGTACGATGCCTGACGACTGCTTTTGCTTCTGCCCCTGTTGGACTCTGTCATATGATTGAATTCTATTTACTGACACATAGAAACTCTGCCTCAAACAGGAAGTGGAACCTCAGTTGTTCTCCACTGATAACTGATAACCACAGCACCAAGATCAGCTAGTTCTGAAGTTGCATTCAGGTGCTGAAATGTAGGATAATAGTACTTGTCTCCTACCTGTGTGTAATCTGTCGTTGGTGCAGGCTAGAGGTTGAGTGAAATCTTCCTTGATCCCTTCTGACTCTTCTCTTATTCGTTCTCCTTCCTGCTACACAAACAGGAAGTATTGTGTCACAACAGCTTCTCTTGTATCAACCACAGAGAGGTGCAATAACGTACCCTGCTTCCGCTCAGACATTCATCCACATAACTGCTACTGCTTTCACACCGTTTGATTGAGTGAGCAACAGTCCCATAAAGTAAGTAACAAGCGTGATGCATACAGCCAGCGGTCAAAATGAGCTTTTTTGAGGAGGGGGAGGCCTTGTCCAATGAGACTAGGGGGTTTAGTAAAGATGGGGTAGTTAACACAGACCACACTTAACAGTTTTAATGGGGACTATTTCGTCAGTAGGAAGTTGTTCCAATGAAAACTGAAGCCTTTGTGCTCTGTGGCTGTGGATTGTCTAGTGCAGTGATTCTCAACTGGTGGGTCGCGGACCCGTTTTCAGTGGGTCGCGGGCCTTTGCCTGACAAAAAAAAAAAAAAAAGGGATTTTATTTTGAAGGGCATTTTTCATGCAGCGGAATTATTCCAGCATTTACGGCACTTGTTCAGCGGTGCAGGAATCACACCGACCAATGCGTTGTGAATCACATCATGTGATGCAACTCAGCCAATCAAATATGGGTATTTTGACAAGAGAGACCAGGGTCATTAGACTCTGACTGGACAGACTCATATAGGTGAATTCTTCCAACACTAATTTCTCTTTTTAGTAGATGAGAAAAATATAATATTGTGGCTTTATCACTTCACCCTGAATGAACTGAATTTAAAGCTGCAGGGCAATTCAGTGAAAATAATTTTGCTAAAATGAATTTCGTTACGTAATTTATTTTTTAATCCAGCTGTTATTTTACTTGAAATGAGAAGAACATTTATTTATGTATTTATATGTATTATTTATAATCCATCCAGTTAAATTTGAAAACTGAGAATAATAATTGTTAAAATATAATTGATGTGTACTTTCTTTATTTGATTTGGCAGTTGTTAACTACACAGAGACGTTACTACTACTAGACTTCTTGAATATAAATATACCCAAATTATATATATAATTTGGGTCGTGGGTCGCGGCATTAAGGGGTGATGGTGGGTCCCGCAGCCAGACTAGTTGAGAACCACTGGTCTAGTGTATCAATGGCACCGTTTTTAGAAAGAGATTTTATTTAAAGCTGTACCACAAAATAAATTCCATTCAGCACAATCGTATTGGTGGAATTCAGGAGAGAGATATCTCAAATCGAATGCAACTATCTAAATGACCAGTTGCCACTAAGGTGTAGCGAGAATATTCAAATTTGTATTGTTTTATTTATTGGTCATGTAGATGAAGCAACCATTTTTATAAATTTGATGGACAAATATAATTGCATTAAAGAAGTAAAACTGAAATCTCCCTGTAGTAATCCACTTGACACAGCAGAAAAACAAAAACAAATGTGAGAGTTGGCAAAGCTGCAACACTGAATGTCAGGAGGCAGAGCTCCGGTGGGCACATGACATGCACTGCTTTCATGCTAATATGCACACACACAGACATATGTAAAAGCATGCATGAAGAGCACAACTGAAACATAAAATGGGTATTTTAGGAAGCATATTATATTCTAACACCTGAATTTTCAAAGCCAATTGTATACAGAGATGCACACACACTTGTACGGCCAAAAGTATGTGTACATGTTTACAACATCAACGTGTCACACAACACCAATTAGTTTGAAAATGTTGATAATTTGTAGGTTGAAAGAGAGACGATATTGATTACTGTGAACGTATTCCTCCAACGTCATATTATACTGGTCAGCTAAATGTGGTCTACACGAAGAAGCATTAAATGTTTTTTATCAAATTGCATAAACATGAAACTATATAGACCGTGTGCTGCCAACAAGAAGCTTTCAGGACATTGTACAGGAGCAGTTCTTTACATTAATGTAAAATAAGAGTGTGCTTCAGACCAGTTTTAAACTATCACCGTTGAAATTCTGGTTGGTGCTCACTGGGAGGCCCAATGTTCTTTTCTGATAGGGTTGTACAACCATGTGTAATTATGAGCTTTCCACAAGATAGTAAGTAATAATATGTTTTTCAATCGGTTTATGACATTTACTCTTTTTAAAGTCCTTGGATCCAATTCATAAACCAATAAAAGGGGTGCTTTTTTAGAGTATAGCCAGTTTAACACTCACACACTAGGCTGACAGCTTTACGTTTCATTATATCCTAAAAAGCCAAAGGTGTTCAGCATGCATTCACCACCAAAACACGAAGCCACATCACTTAACATACATTCCTTGAGAGTAACCTCCAGATCTTTCTCAAGGCTTTGTACATACTGCTGAAGAACTGCCGGCAGTGGAAGGAGAGCAATGTGTTACATGTCACTCTTTTTAGAAAAAGCATGATACATTGAAGGAAACATGATTAATATAAGGGGGATCAGTGAGAAAGTAGCAGAAACCCTGTCCCTGTCATCTCTCAGTGTGGAAGTGAAAAAGAATACTGATGCAGATGGTCTCAGACATAATTTTAAAATCTTGTTAACTGATTGATAAACCAAATGAGCTTTCTGAGCAGCATTTCTCAGACAGCGCAAGCTTGTTACAGCCACAGCCAATGCCCTCAGTGTCTCACCCTCTTAGTTTCTTTTAAATGTAGAACATTCTAGATTGGTTACCATATGCCCATCCCACTTCCTGATTAGCATCCGAAGGATCCTGATTCAGCATCTTGTCCAGCTCTCCAATCCAGTACATGCAAGTTTTATATATTTATGGCTACATATTGGAAAATGATGGAAGGGTGATTGTGATTTGTATTTTCTTCAGATGTGTTTCGTACATCTTGACACTGAAATGGCAAACATTGGAATAACACAAACATTTTGCTATCCGACCTATTGGTCAGTGGGCTAGCGTGACATGTTGGGCGGTGACAATCCCAATATCTGCTGCCTCTGTCGAGCGGACATTTTCAGCCTCAAACGCATTAAAATGTATTCAAGAAATACAACTGGGGAGGCTCGACTGTCTTCACTGGCGTCCATGAATCCAGAAGGACTTCTTACTGGAACTAAAACGCACGGATGTACTGAACAACCGTGAGATTAAACTCTTTGTTAACAAAGAAAGAAGGATTGACTTTGTCTTTAAATAGTGAACAGCAGCTCTGGTAAGTGAACTGCTTTTGTTTTTACATCTGCAGTAGCTTTAATATGATTGTTTATATATTATCATTTGTACAACTTGTTTTTATGAAGATGGATTTTTGTTTGGTTTTATATGTGATAGGAACTATTTTTACGTCCTATGTTGCTCTGGGGACACATTTAGCCAGTGCCAACTTGGCGACTTTCTCGCTAAATCTGGCGACTTTCTGAACCCTCATGGCGACTTTTTTTTGTCAAAAGCTACTAGTGACAAATCTAGCGACTTTTTCTGGTGTTGTTGGAGACTTTTCTGGTGTTTTGACTCTGACGTTAAAGCACGTACCGTTCTGCACTGTCGTGAACGAGCAGTGGGTGCTGCCGTGAGCCGCCCCAAAGCACTCACAGGCGGTAACTCTCACAGCAGCCTCGCGCTGCAGTCGGAGAAGAGAGGAGACGCACTCTCGGCGTATTCTCTGTAGTTAGTGTATTTATAGGTGTTGGCTTAATTTTTACACGAAACAAATGATAACCGTAGCTGTGGCGTCATAATGAGGTGTTTCAGCTGCAGGACAGCAGTGAAGGCCCAGGTATAAAATGCACGGCCCGCCACTGGTACCCTCAAAGCAATGCCTGACTAGTCAAAGGAACGATTGAAAATGTGTGACATAGTAGATAAGTGTACAATCATAGAAAAATTAAAGCTTTTAAACAATAAAATCTTGAAGAGTAAATACCAGCAAATATGCAAAAAGAACAAAAGTGTAGAGCAGCTGTATTTAGACTGGTGTACCTGGCAGCTGGTGTGTGATGACGACTCCTGTCCTCCATCTCTAACCGGGGATCCTCTACTGGAGCCACTGGAGTCTCCATTATAACCCTCCTCACTGGTCACATCCTGAGGCCAGCAGTACCGACGTGGAGCAGCACGCGCCCTGCAGGTGGACTACAGACATACAGCTCTATTACAGGCATTCAATATGCAACATGCAGTATCTGGCCAGAATTTCTATTTAAACATTCAGAAATGTAACCATGGTTATTAAAAGAATTTCAAGAAGAAACCGTTTTGACATAATGCTGTGTGATATGTGACGGATTTTTTTGTGCTGCAGAGATATCACTGCCAATCAGCAAGGTGCGGCCTATCCTTTCCTGAAATAGGCCATAGTGTGTCACTGTAGCGTCCAGTCTGCTCTCAGTCAAGAGAATGAAGAGTAGAGCTGCTCCAGGGCTTGCCAATAAAACATCCATGGTCTGAGTGAGTTTTGATAGTTTGTTTATTGGATTAATAGAAAGTGGCAGAAACACGAATACGACTCGCACCCTCACCTCGTCTCCAGGCAGCAGTGAAGCATTCAGCAGCTCCAGGAGAGGTACCCCCAGTTAGCAGTTAGCTCAAATTCAGCCATCTTACCCCAGCATTGGCGGTCTAAACCTGGAGGGCTGCCCTATTGACCGCTTTTGTCCTTCTCCTTGTGGCCTCCCGGCTTTGGGGAGGACGAGATGAAGGTGTGGGTCGTTTTCTTGTTTCTGCCACTTTGGCATAATATAATGATAGAAATGCTACTGTATGATGACACTTTGAATTTCCAGGACCAAGTATATATCGACTGACAAGACAATTCATTTTGAATTTGATTGACATGCTACATTTGGTTAATTGAGAAGGTAACTTATCCAAAAAGGTGGGGTTTCCTCATAGGTAAAATTAAACGCCCATCTTTTTTGTCCATGAAAGCTAGCTATCCAGTAACATCTCGGGTAGCCTACCGGTACACTCTAATCGAAGATACAGGCAGGACAGGATGAGTGCTGACTGAAGAATTATATTTACTGTTTAGTTAGAATTTCTTAAGTTAAGATATCGGATAGGACATAGACATGAGTTAAGGAATTGCTTCTGCAATAGGAAGATATGATTTTCCTATCTCTGAAACTTACACTAAGCATGGATGGATGGATGGATGCATGAGTGGATGCAAGGATGGATGCATGGATGCATGAGTGGATGCAAGGATGGATGCATGGATGCATGAGTGGATGGATGGATGGATGGATGAATAAGAAGATATGATTTGAAACTTACACTTAGATAAGCAGTTTGGATATTTTTCTGTATTGAGGCCCCAGCCCCTCGTGACTGTGATTAATGGATGTGTGCTTGCATGCATGGATGGAGGCAAGGAAGGATGGATGGATTGATGGATGGATGGATTGATGGATGGATGGATGGATGACTCCATGAGTGGATGCGTGGATGGATGCAAGGAAGGATGGATGGATGGATGACTCCATGAGTGGATGCGTGGATGGATGGATGGATGGATGACTCCATGAGTGGATGCGTGGATGGATGGATGGATGGATGCATGGATGGATGGATGGATGGATGGATGGATGGATGACTCCATGAGTGGATGCATGGATGGATGGATGGATGGATGGATGGATGCATGGATGGATTGATGGATGGATGGATTGATGGATGGATGGATGGATGCATGGATGCATGGATGGATTGATGGATGCATGGATGGATGGATGGATGCATGCATGGATGGATTGATGGATGGATAGATGACTCCATGAGTGGATGCGTGGATGGATGCATGGATGGATTGATGGATGGGCTACCTTAAAGCCCCTTGAGGCCAGATCGAGGACCTGCTGACTGGACAGGTTGGCAGCAGCAGAGTTGTACAGGAGGTTATAGTCTTCATCAGGATACACAGGCACTGACAGTCTGTTGTCAGACCATGTCTCTCTCATAGACTACACAACAAGAATGGGACAGGGATAACATGAGAAACACATCATTTCAAAATAGGAGATTACTCGGATTCTGATAGATTTCCCAGAAACAAACGTTCATCTGATCCCAGAAACTTTAATAGGAACCCTCTCAATACATCCTGCCGCACATTTGGTTACCTTGGGTGTGTCTAGGCTGTGGACGCGAGCTGATGGGTTATGTTGTGTGTTGTGAAGGCTGTGTATGGTGAGGCAGTGGTTGTGGTTGGGACCGTTGGTGTTGTCGCTGCAGGAGCGGGTCATGGTCTTCTGTGCTCGTCGAACCGTCAGCTGACTGAAACTCCTCTCCAGATAACGTTCACATCTGTGCCGGCTGTGAGAGCAAGACTCCGGTCTACGCAGCCCTGGGACAAAATAAAAAATGATTAAAAAAAAGAAATAAAGTTATTATAAAATTCTGATGAAAACTAGACACCCATTCCTTGAGAAAAATGTGTGTGATGCTGATTAATGTGGCAGTAAACATGTTTTTTGGCTTAAACTTCTCACTCAGAAGTAAATTTCACCATCAGCATTTAGATTGGTTCCCTTTAAGCCTCGTTTTCACTGTGCAGTTCTGTCTGCCTGCTACGATCTCAGGGAAAATGAAGGCTCCAATCACTGCACAAAGGAAGTGCATCTATTGGACTATTGTCCAACCAAAACCGAAAGAAGATAGTGCTTTTGTTTTCCCCTGAAGCTAGCGATAACTATCCTAAGTTACCAAATTATTAATGTGAGTTTTATAGTTACTATACCCAGTGGAAATGGTGGACAGTGGAACAACCACAGTAACTGTGGAAAACGAAATGCAGTGTCCTGAGAAGTGCTGCCAACTCTTTTCCAAAGAAGTAGCTAGCAGTAGCTCCAAAAGTTGCTAAAAGTAGCCAGGTGACGTCATGTGTTCATTTGCATATTGGTGATATCATTGCACACTCATTTGCATAAAGCTTAGTCATTGTCTCCGTACTGTTGGCAGAGAAGACTGAGATTACTGTGAGCACCACTGGGAGTTAAGAACAATAAAATAAAGACTCTTCGAATATATGTCTTGCCTTTTCCCTGATGGTTTGAATAAGTTGCTAAATTTCTCGCATTATGATTGAGTTGCATTATGGGAAGTGTAGGATCCAAAGTTTTTGGAGTATAGACCCCATAAGGATCTAAAATTCACCACATCTCGGTTTCTGCTGGATACATTTTGACCATTTTTCAATTCGTCTATGGTGTGTCCCCCTACTTTATGGAAGTTCAACAAAATCAAGTTCAACTTCAGTAAAATGAAAGTTATAGTATAGTATAGTAAGTACAAGAGTTATTTCTAAGAAAAGCACCCATCTACAAAGAAGTATGCACAATTTGACGTGAATATATCTCTAGCACGTAAGTTTTTTATCAAAAATGTAATCGAATAGCTGCATAAAATTCAGCAAATGTTACATGAGCAGTACGTGTAGCATAAACATTTAATTAATCACAGTTGAGCTAAAAAAGGACATGGAAGGAAGCTAATAAGTTTGCAAGGCAACAGGAGTAAGACAACTTGAGTTCAGATAAACATGGGGGGAGCTGATGACCCAGCCATGCCATGGTCCTATGTGACTGTGGAAAATGAATAATAACCAAATACATATTTCACCATCAATGCTCCACTGGCTCTTATCCTTTCTCAGTTTGCTGATTTCCACAGCCTGAGCGATAGCGTCATTCAGCTGCTGCTCTGATACCTGTGACACACAGAAGATTGGAATGAATAACTCAGGTTGATGAAAAGTTTTGGTGCTCGAGGCAACTCACAAACATTTTAAAGGAGACATATCTTTCAGGTTCATCCTCGTATTTTGGTTTTCCCCTAGAACATGTTTGCATGCTTTCATTTTCTCACACTGTCTGTCTGAATGTACCTGTAATTGCCCTCTGTCAGGCACCTCTGTTATCTTGCCTGTCTCCTTAAGAGACGACTTCCTTTCCCCAAACTCATCTTCTCAGGCAGAGAGAGAACTGCACATGTCATTTCACAAAATAAATCTATTTGTATTGCACTTTTTAAAGGTGATTTCTACTGTTGTGGGAAACACATATTAGACTATTGTTTTGCAGAGTCATAGGTAGAATGTAGAACACAGATGTCATGTTGACAGTAGTGTCTGGGGATTCTTGGTGTTTTAATGACCTGAGGAGGAGTTTACATTCTACATCACACTTCAGCCTTTGTTTAGACACGGACACTAAATCAATCCGTTCAAATACAAGCTAGTGTTTGTGATAATTAGCAGATGTTATATGCTAACAGGCTAAAAAATAAAAATTGAACACTGTACACATGATACCTGCTAAACAACAGCATAGTCATTGTAAGAATGTTAGCATGCAGATGTTAGTCTTTAGCTTAAAGCCCTGCTGCTCCTCAGTACAGCTTCACAGAGCTAGCATGGATTTAGATTCAGTCTTCTTTGACACACACACACACACACACACACACACATACACACACACACACACACGCGCGCGCGCACACACACACACACACACAGTCAAATTACAATCCATGCTGACAGCACAGAGGCCTGCAGTGTAAGCCATGAACCCACATTAATACTGAGGCAGCACAGGCTGGTTAGAGTGAATGAGGTGGATATGCGTTGCATACTTTGGGGTCGGGGTGTCGACTGATGATGACGTGGACTGGACCTGGTGTGCACTGGCTCAGTACTGTGTAGACGTCATTCAGCACCATGCTGTAAACCACAGTGTTGTCGATCTCCATGATCTCATCCCCACATCTGAAGGAAGGGAGGGAAAGTTCAGGGAAATATATCGAAAGAAACAAAAAAAGAGCACTAAGTAGAGAAAATGACATGCTTGTCTGCCTAACTCCCACTCAGTGTGCTAAGAAGAGGAAACATGTTAGCCTATCAATAAAACCTTTTTAATATATGTTGGAAATATAAAATGTAATTCCATTGTAATGGCACAAAACTATTGTGGACACATCATTGAAACCCAAGTGAGGTAAACTGCTTAAAGTGAATGCATGTGCACTTATTAAATGTTTGGTCTATAAAATGTCAGAACAAAAACACCCTCTAGTTTTGGATGCGGTGTCTTTCGATTGCACTGTTTGGGGTCGTTACTAGATAGGTACAGATAGCTCCTCTGTCTTTGCTATTTCTTGCCATTTGTCTGCAAAGCTCTCTCGAGGATCAGCTCATCATACCACCACACTGGCTCTCCAGGGCCAGCGTGGACCTCCCAGCAGAAGGTAGCGCACTGAGGACACACACGCGGGAGCTCGACCAACACCTACGCTTCCTCCGCTGCCAGGTGCTACAAGAGAGCCGCTATGAAACTCAGCTTGTTACATGTTGTTGTAGCAATGCGTGGTTGACCTAATGATCTGTTAGGCACAGAAGATATGACAAATGACATGTACAGTACATTATTTAAAAGTATACTCCTAATTGTATTGAAGCTCTCCGCAAGTGACTCTGCTTCTGTCTGGAGAGGCCTGAGACAGATCATGTTTAAAAAAATATTTAAAAAACAACTTCTTTGTATTTTTATATCAAAATCCAATCTCTCTACCTTCATCATCCTTTCTCCCTGTAAAACTATGTTAATATGATGTGTGCCTATGTAAGCTAGTACCAAACAATTCCAACCAATACGATCATGACATCCATCCATCAATCAATCTGCAACTTTTAGCATCAAGGGTGATGTATGGAGCCACAGTCCTCTGCAGCTCCGTATCGCCCTGTATTCTAAACCCGCCCACTTTTTAGCGGCCCAATCAAATGCAAAGGATCACTGCACACCGCACACATTTTCCTTTTCACTGGGAACTGGAGAACTCTTACGGTGTGCGTTACTGACCAACTTACTGTACACACTTCATTACAGTAGAGACATGTTTGTACTGTAGTAATGAATGCTTACTGCAGTCTACCATCCATGTGAGCCACCGATCCTGGAGAGAGGGTGAGGATGTAGATCCCTGGGCACCCGTCACCAGATGGAACACAGCACAGTCCAATACCCAGACCAACACCAGCCTCTAGGAAATGACACATGCATATATAAACATTTATAATGATATGATTCATTATAATACTGTCTATAATTAAAGGTTTCATTTCAAGAGATTTAGCATTTACACCCCAACAAACCACAGCACAGCCTTGGAAATCCGTCTTTTAGAGCTGAAACTAATAACTGCTTTCATTATTGATCGATCAATCAATCATTTAGTCTGTAAAATGCAAAAACGACAATGAGTAATGGCTATCATAAGTTACCAGAGCCTGGAGTGATGTCTAAAAATGTAACACAATTGATTTTACCACTACATGCAGTTTACCAGCGTGAGGAGTGTGAGGACCTTTGTGAAGACTGACCTGTGCAACAGAAAGCCTGAATCACAACCTAAGAGTTTGGTGTTTTAAAGATGTGGTTATTTACCAGGACGGTATACCCAAAAGATGCTATTGGTTGTATTATGGCAAATGCAGGATCCATCTTTTGAGCGTTTTTGTAGAATCTTAAAATTGCTTATTTTTTCTGCAGTGGCAAAAACAAAACCTGTAATAATAAACCTACTAAATGTTCTTTCTATTGTCAGATGAAACCCAGAAAAGCAAGCAACTCTTCCCATCAGAATAACTGTAGGTGGAAACTTCAAATGGTAAAATACCAAAAAGATTTCAACGATTAATTAATGGGTGTTTCTCAAGGTCATTGAAGGATCCTTCAATGGTTTTCAAACATGGTACGTCATTGAATCCCCTGAAGAACTGCTCTAATGTCAAGGATCCTTCCAATTCTACCAAGGACTGAATCCTTCGTTCAGAGGATTTTCAAGGATGCATGTGTTCTGTGCAACATCATAACAGAGGTGTGAGAGAGTAGCGCTCTTCACAGGCTCCAAAGCTGAGATAACAGGGAGTTCACCCACTTTGTGTCTGCTATGTTTCTGTTTGCCAACATTAGCTAAATAATGATGAAGTTAGCGCTGTGTATGATTCATAGCAATGAGCTAAACTAAATAATATTGGTCTGGTTCAGCAGGTCAAAAACTAACTGACTGCCACTCTCAATAATCACTTATAGCGCCAACTTACTCAGTACATAGCTAGAAGATGGTGGCAAGCCAGTGGCACAGCAAAGGCTGTCTGTGACTTTGAGGGGTGCATATGAATTGTTTTGTAGGTTTATCAATTGTAATAATCATAGAAATCCTTGTTGATTTTATTCATTTTTTGCACAGGTTTTGAATCTGTGTATATTGTTTTGAGGATTCCAAAATGAATATTCCTACTAGAACTGATAATGTACTGAATTATTCTAATTAAGTAAAAAGAAGAAGAAAAAAAAGGTCAATTTCTTCTGCACACCGGCACACTCGCTAGACTGTTCCACTGTGGGTTCTCTGAATGCTAGGAAAGAGTCTAGCCCCTGTAGCCCCCCCCCCCCCACACCCTGTGTCTGACCTTTCTGCAGGATGATCTCCATCATGATGCGGTCTCTGGGCTTAGCAGGCTGACCCGGGACACTCAATGCGTTGTTCAGGTAGTTGTAGTCTCTGATGTCAGCACTGGCCCTGGCCATGCCTGTGGTGGAGCTGAGGGAGCGTGACCTGCATAGCTGAGCTACCTGCGACTGACCACACAGGGCCCCCACACGCAGGCTTGTCCTCACCACCACAGTCAGCAGGCCCTTTTTGATTTGCTGCACAAAGACAGTGAATATTTCAAATCAATGCTAAATGCTTGTAGAAATGTTTGCTGGCTGAGTTTGATCTCTGGGCCCTTATCAACCGCCCACCGAAAACTGAATATGATATTTAATCTGTTAGAATACTTTTTCTGTGTCGTCCTAATTAACTCAGTCATTCTATTATACAGAAAGACATTTTAAAACAAAGTCATAGTTATTAGTTAATAACTATTAGTAAATCCTCTTCTGGGACACTTTTAAATAATGGCTTCAAGAAGGATTGGGCTGTCACTTCTTAATCAGCCAACCAGGTGCTCAAGTAAGACAGGATCAAATGTGATCTCTTTATTCAACCAACACATTTCAGCACAGAGCCATCATCAGGGTGGGTAAGAGAACGGGCAAAAGCACAGCTGATGACTCAATCTTTACCCAATGAGCACTATAAGCACTACGCACAGCCGAAAGGATGCTCCAGCTCACGAAGAGAAGCGTCAATATAGAAGTGTACAACAGCATGTCATAGAAACATTTTATGCTAGGAGCCCTTTTATAGTGGAATAGCAAAACTCACAACTCTCTTTATATTTTACTATCATTTTCTTTTCATGCATTCATTCATTCATTCATTTCCCTTCACTTGTTTGTTTGTTTTGTCTTTCCACTTGTCTGCCCTCCACATGCACGCACACACTCATGTACTGTTTATGTTAGTGGCAGAATAAGTATTTACATGCCATATTTAAGTCAAAGTAGTAATACCTCAGTGTAAAAATAGTCTGTTACAAGTAAAAGTTCTGCATTTAAATATTACTGGAGTAAAAGTATATACATATTATCAGAAAAATGTACTTGTAATGTAATGATCGAAAGTAAAAGTATTTATTATGCATGGTGGACCCTGTCAGCGTCAATGAGCATTTTAATGTTGGAGCTGGTGGAGTTGGAGTGAATGTCAACTGCGTATTATCGTGTTCATTCAAACAATGCATAATACTTCATATTTCATAAAGATATTTTATCATTTGTGTTTTTGTGTAATGTATAATCTTAAAGGCCCCGCACAGCCATAGTTCACCCACGCATGTGTTTTCACTGATGAGTGCTGCTTGACTTACACCTCTGTGTTTTGGTTGTACAACTTCCCCCGTTATCATTCAAAGTCTGGAGTTTGGGAAATCATCTTTTCCTTCATTAAACCAGAACGTGATCTTTACCTCAACTAAGTGCTGTGAGAGCCTAAAGATAATCCTAATATGTTTGATAATGCTATAATTGATTTGCCGATATTGTATAGCAAGATCTGATATGGCAGAAAACAATTGAAATACATTGTCAGTGAACATTTTACTAATACGTCCACTATCAACATTCTTGCCACTTGCCAGATACATTAACTAACAACATTTCCTCATAATGTAACAGTAATAGAAAACCACAGCCAGCTTGCATCATGTTTCCCTCAAAATGTATTTGCTGTTACGAATAAGTTGTATATAAACATCATTTTTAGGATACAAAGTTGGACATATTGTTTTGAAACTGCAACTTAAGTTAGTACAGGGGCCTTCTGTTGTACACGTGCACATGTAGGTCTCTTGCAAAAATGGATACTTCTAGGCAATTGGTTTGGGGATGCAGTACATTAAAATTGTATTAATGCAAGAACTACAAATCCCTTTTAACTACAAAATACAGATAAAACCAGTACTGTTATCAGGATCATAATGTAGTAGTCTTACTTTGAACTTGTGAAGGGCTTCATCATGAGTCAGACCATGGAGTGACTCTCCATTCAGCTCCAGGATCTCATCACCTGTGCAGACAGAAAGATCTCAGAGCATTAAAGGCTGTGCATCTACACAGGGACATGTCAACTGACACTGTTTAGAAATCTGAAATGGATAAGACTTATGGAAAAGAGTTCCCATCATTTCTAATACATTTACACTCAGTAAGACTTCATTACTGCATCATTGTTACTAATTCATTATTAAGAGATGACAAAATCTAAATCTTAACTGCTTTTAATCTCCTGCTCCTCAACTTCCAAAACTTCCGCTTCAACAGAGATTTCAACAGCTTTTATTACACTTTCATTAACATGTGGTTACCTTTCAACTAGCATTTCTTAACAGACAGTTAAACTGCTTTTATTTACTACAGAAGCGACAGAAGCCCTGAGAGGGAAGAGAGAGAATTAATATTCTATGTTTGATCGAAATGTTTCTCTCCTGTAATGATAACTTCAGAAAAAAATGTTCGCCAAGATAATCTTTCTAAATTCTAAGAATTAAGTGTTGTTTGTTGTAATACTAATCTTTGCCACAAGCGGCTGAAGAGCCTATCCCATGTTCTAAAGAGGACTAAAAGCGTTCATGTTTTCTACCAGGTGAGCTTTAATATCTCCGTGCACTCTCAGGGCTTCCGTATGTGTCTGATGAGTGAGAAGAAATAGGTGTTTTACAGTAATTAGTAATAGAGAGCGCCCGGGTGAAAATCATAGAAAAAAATACTGTGACAAATTACACAAACACTAAAGTGAGTGTATGAGCTTCATGCACAGAATGTTGTCCCTTACCCTCCTGCAGCCTTCCATCAGCAGCTGCTGCCCCTCCAGGGAAAATGGTCTTGACATAGATCCCCATTGGTCCATACATACTGTCCCTCCCACCCACTATACTGAAGCCCAGACCCTGGAACAGCAGCAGACATATTATCAATAGCATCAGCAATGATTCACATCAACAACAATATAATCACAATCATAATTTGAATCATAATCATAAAAGTAGGAGTAGTTTCACATTTTGTCCAATACTGGTTCATAATTGATACCAGAAGTAAACTAAGACTAGAACACTGGTTGAGTGTGAAAGTTCATTCTTGACCTGGGAAACAGTAGTTTGTGTAGAGAATAGAAGATGATGGAGTTTGCTCACAATCACACTAAGAGGTGTGAAGACATTTACGTTGTTGTGTGTATGAGCAACAGCGCTATCAACAACCTACAATGTAGACACATTGAACTGTAAAAAACTAGAATAAAAACCGGAGGCACTATTTGCATCCCATACAAATGATTACAATCAAAGTGTATTGCTGAATTACAAATGAAGTGGGCCAGTTGATGAATCAAGAGAAATGAATAATCTGTAATAAATAATAATTACATGTAAAATTGCACATGAGGTATGGGACTTGGGTGGTGGGAAGGTAAAGTGTCTGCAGTTAACGGTTAAAGAGCATGAAAGAAGTATATTATACGTGTTGAAGAGCAGAAGGGAGAGAAGACCTGTGGGAACACTTGCTCACAATATGATAGAAAATTCAGAGATGAATTCAAATTGTGGTGGTGGTGGTGGAGGACTCCTACCTTGCCATGGCCCTTCATCAGCACAACGTTACAGATTATGAAGGCTTGCATGTTGCTGCAGGAGTGTACTAGCTGGGCAGAGCTGAGAGAGCGGGAGGGACGCTGAACAGGCTGAAGAGGAGCAGCATGGAACACACACACACACAGCAGGGGATTATGTCATGTTTTTTTTTCTTTACTCCCAGGAAGCAAACTGATCAGACTGACTGCTGTGAGTTTCCTGCTCCAGTCATGGCTGGATTAATAGTGGCTCCATATTACAGAAACTTCAGACTCCTCCTACTCTCCGTTTTTCTGGCCCCAGATTTGCTGTGGGTTCATTTTATAAAATACCAACTTCTTTAAGAACATGCAACAAGTAAGCAAAAAGAACAAACCAATACTTAAATCAGAGAAGGTCTGAGGACTCACCTCAAGGACCTGATCATGCCATGTATTGTGCTCTAGCAATGTACATTTCAAAATGGCTCAAACCAACTAACCACACTAAACTAGGGGCTTTGGAGTTTTTCAGCCCTAGAGCATACAGCTCACCAAGTTGGTAGTGCTGTGAAGTGTCAACTTTACTGAAGTCAAGTCTGTCAAGATCAAGTCTGTCTCACTTTTCAGAACACATCAAACATCAGCAGGTGTGTCAGAAGAGTCTGCTGGAGAAGAGGGTGTAACACTACAGAGTATAGACCGCAGAGAATAAAGCAACTTTTGCTTGTCAAATTGACTTATTGACCAAACTAAAATGGACAAATATATAAAACTTTGTTTGTGTCAGTTTAGGCATTGATTTTCTGCATCTGCCTTAACTTTAGCCTTGCAGGCTTTCTCTTCTTTATAGGACGAGCACAAGTGAACAATATTTATGTGTGGTCGTCAGGTGTGATCTTTCATGCATTCTGTTTAGAATATAAAAAAAAATCTAATACTTGTGTCGTGGTATGAGGAAACTCCAGCTGCTGGGACAGAGACTTCCTGTTTCCATAGAAACCCCCATTCCCATGAGGATGAGGAGTATACAGCTCTGGGGTCTTCATGATGATGCTGTCCAGATCCCCAATCCAGTAAGGATGAACACCTGGTTATACACAGTGTCATCAGGATGAACATGAGGTTTAAAGTCAAGTCAATTATTAGTTAGAAAAGAAGCAAAAGCAGCATTTAGACATTGACGTTGACCCAGTTCTTCATTATGATTCTGAAAAGAGTTCAGTTACCAGCCACGACGGTTATGCTGGTATTGTTTTCACCTTGTGAGTCTGTGTGTGTGTCGTCATGTTAAAATTCCTGTAGCAGGAACTACCACAGGAACACAGGAACTCCTTGCAAGGTCATATCAACATGGCCTAGTTGAGCCGGGGGTCGAACCGCTCAACTGCTCTAACACTGAGCCACAGTCGCCACTGTCACTATCTGTATCTCTGGAAGGGACTACAGGTTGTTGTTGGAACACCGGTTTCAACAACCTGCTGCAATAAGAACTCTGAAATCTGCCTCCTAATTTCAAATTCTTGCATGTTGCATTGGAATACATGCAGCTCCCCACTGTTCACCTAGGAATACTGAGATTATTATAAATTCTTTGATATGTTATGCCTGCCTATTGCTGACATTGAGTACCAAATGCTTTTGTCCATGCCGTGATGAAAACAAAATCTTCCAACTGTGGTTGTGTGGCCATCAAAAGTGAAGCGATGTATTGGAGTGAATTACAGTGTATAGGGATTTCCTGATTACTGAGAGTACATGTTATACTTTGTGTGATGATAAATACACGCTGACATTTACAATCCGTTTATTCCAATCTCACGCCGTTGGAACTGTAAGTGCATGCATTTCTCACAATTAGGACCACATTTCCCATAAGCGGTGTGGCTTCCTGGTTCTAAAAGGATATTACTCCCTGGCCTCACACCTCCCTGAAGACAATAAACATATTAGAACCAATTTTCCCATCACCGTCCCTCTCCTTCCATCATCTGTCTTTACTTTACACTCTAAAAGCTTCAGATGCAGAACAGCAGCCTCCTCCTGTTCGTGCAGCTTCCCACACAGATCCGACCGGCTCACGGTCGAGTTAATGGTTCTCACTCCTCTTGGTGGATGAGAGGTGATTGTTAATTGTACTTTTGAGTGAAAACTGTATGATACACACTGGTTGAGTTGGAGCGTGTCCTATTGCTGACCACCTGTCCTGGTGGGCTCTGCTCAGTCTCCTCTGCGTCCCAGCACCTCTCTTCATTCACCTCTGGGATGGAGAACTAAACACACACACGCACACACACATGGACACACACTATGTCAAAAAGACACAAAAAATGGCAATGTGAGATGAGATTATTTTTTAATGATGGCATACATATAAATATAACAGTGGTTCAGATTACACTCCTGGTGAAAGATTAGTTTACCTGTAGGAAATTTAGGTTTAGAAGTGTGCTTTAAGATTTATAATTAGAAGTAGAATTTATAGCACCTTCGAGGTGGATAGTGAAATGTTAGCAAGTACTTGGGACATACCAATTATGCTTGTAAAGCTTGTGAAGTTGTTATAGAATGTATAGTATGTTTACAGTATGTTTACCATAGAAGTGTTAAGCCATAAAAGACAGTCATTGAATGTATTAAACTGTGAAGAATAGCCAAGGGTCAGACAGGGATTTCCAGACAGGCATTTATAGGGACACGCCGAAGGATACATCATACCTGCGCTCAGGGTCCTCCAGCTGGCTGATGCGAGAAGGAGGAGCCAGCTGGATTTAGCCAAGCCAATAGAAACTAAGACGGACATTTTGAGAACATTTACGAACTATATAAGGAAATTCAGAAAGAGGATTCTTGCTGTTCATCTCATTGTCATCCAGGTGGTGTGTATGACTGCTTTTCCGCGCGGATCATATTTCTATATCGATGCTGTAAATATATATCTATAGATTCTGTAAATAGTGTACTTCACGTTTTAGCTTCTGTAGTATTAAATACTTTTTGATTATAATTGAAACCGGCTGACTTTTTGGCAAGGCTGGACCACATGCGGTCTCTTCCACAGTTTCGAGAGGTTCTTGAACCTAACATACCTTGAGGTGGTTGCTGTTGGCAAGGAGTTCTTCATCTGTGTATCCGGGCAATGACTGAGGATCAGATGGGGAAATGAGAGCCGGATGTGGTAGGTTTGCAGCCAGACTTTGTGAATGTAGAGTGTCCTCACATGTGGAAGTGTCCTGTATTACACAAAAACGCCAGTCATGAGGCATGTCAATGGCAGAATGTACCTTTAAAGTCCACTTCAGCCATTCATTACTACCCATGGTCCTCTCTACACATTCTGCTTTTACAGTACAAAGCAGTACAGCTCTAAACCCTGCTGTACTACAAAGATCACGCCATCGTTAAGGAACAATTTGAAATGGCTGGACAATGCAGGAAAGACTGGTTAAGGGTCTTGTTTGGTTTGATGATGGTGGGTCGAGGAGAGGGATGAACGAGGTCTTCGTTGTGGTGGGAGCGCCTGGGGTTCAGCTCGTAGTCCCTAGTGTGGTAAGCAATCTAACTGTTAGTCAACTGGAGTAAGTTTTAGCATGTCAGTCTGACCGAAAGAAACACCCGGCCAGGAGAACTTAGTAAAACGGAGGTGAAAGGGGTTAGACTCACATAAAGAGGTCTGTCCAGGTGATTGACTTAATGAGGCACAGGTGGTGGTATCAACACGGCATAGGTCATCAAATTAGTGGTGGAGAAGCGTGGTCTTGTTCCTTAACCTTAGTTATAATAACAACTTAATTTATCAGGACACTTTAACTGCACTCAGCTGATAGAAGGCAAGACAAGGCCACCGATCATTTACCTTTGAGTAGAAAAGAGAGTATCATATAAAGTAGTATGAAAGTGTAGTTATAGTAGTAGCAGTATTGTTTAATATAGAGCTATGTAATGTAGCTCATTAGTATGTCGATAGTATATAGGGTATTATAGTAGTATAGTAAAGTAGAGTAAAGTGAAATTTAATATAATATTAGGAAGTATAGTAGAGTTGTACAGTATAGTATATGGTAATTTAGTATGATATAATATAAATCGGGAGATAGTATCATATAGTATGATAGAAGTAATATACTAGTATAGTAAAGTAGAGCAAAGTAAAGGTAGAGTAGAGTCCAGGCACGCAAAGGTCTATGGTTAACCCTTAAATGGGATCAAGAACAACAATTTACTGACTTCTATCACTGACCATACAAGTTCTATGTGTTTACATGATAAATAAATGTATTATTATCATTAAAACACATTTCAACTTGTCATCTGTATTTGTGAAAGTGGTGCGGTTGAAAGTGGACAGATGTGCAATCTGCTAATGTAAAGATGTAAAGCGAACTGCAGACTGACCAGCTGATGCCTCAGCTAAACTCAGGGCCGGAACAAAGTAAAGCCAGGGGGCATAGAGATCAAGGAAACCAAAAGGAGCAGAGAGGCAGTGGGACATTTCTGGCCAAAAAAAGTGTGGAGAAGCACCAGGCATAACAGGTAAGACCAGCCAATATAACCTGCTGTTGGGGGCTCTGTTTTATAGCTAGAGTGAAGATAATGGTACCATATGAAACTAGATGACCTAAAGTGGACGTGGACGAGGGGCTCAGTTACAAAAATGTTATCAACCTGTTCATAACACCTAATGACTGGCCGAGTAGTAGAGGAAAGTCAGGAGTAGTATAAGATAGTATAACTAGTAGAGTAAAGTGTAGTAACCAGTAGTATAGTATAGTATTGAATGGAGCAGTATAACATAGTATAACTAGTAGAGTAAAGTGTAGTAACCAGTAGTTTAGTACAGTATAGAATGGAGTAGTATAATATAGTATAAGTAGTAGAGTAAAGTGTAGTAACTAGTAGTATAGTACAGTATAGAATGGAGTAGTATAATATAGTATAAGTAGTAGAGTAAAGTGTAGTAACTAGTAGTAGAGTACAATATAGAATGCAGTAGTATAATATAGTATATGAGTAGTAGAGTAAAGTGTAGTAACCAGTAGTATAGTATAGTATAGAATGGAGTAGTATAATATAGTATATAAGTAGTAGAGTAAAGTATAGTAACCAGTAGTATAGTATAGTATAGAATGGAGTAGTATAATATAGTATAAGTAGTAGAGTAAAGTGTAGTAACTAGTAGTATAGTACAGTATAGAATGGAGTAGTATAATATAGTATAAGTAATAGAGTAAAGTGTAGTAACCAGTAGTTTAGTACAGTATAGAATGGAGTAGTATAATATAGTTTAGGTAGTAGAGTACAGTGTAGTAACCAGTAGTAAAGTACAGTATAGAATGGAGCAGTATAATATAGTATATAAGTAGAAGAGTAAAGTGTAGTAACCAGTAGTATAGTATAGTATAGAATGGAGTAGTATAATATAGTATATAAGTAGTAGAGTAAAGTGTAGTAACCAGTAGTTTAGTACAGAATAGAATGGAGTAGTATAATATAGTATATGAGTAGTAGAGTAAAGTGTAGTAACCAGTAGTATAGTATAGTATAGAATGGAGTAGTATAATATAGTATAAGTAGTAGAGTAAAGTGTAGTAACCAGTAGTTTAGTACAGTATAGAATGGAGTAGTATAATATCGTATAAGTAGTAGAGTAAAGTGTAGTAACTAGTAGTATAGTACAGTATAGAATGGAGTAGTATAATATTGTATAAGTAGTAGAGTAAAGTGTAGTAACCAGTAGTATAGTATAGTATAGAGTAGTATAATATAGTATAAGTAGTAGAGTAAAGTGTAGTAACTAGTAGTAGAGTACAATATAGAATGCAGTAGTATAATATAGTATATGAGTAGTAGAGTAAAGTGTAGTAACCAGAAGTATAGTATAGTATAGAATGGAGTAGTATAATATAGTATAAGTAGTAGAGTAAAGTGTAGTAACTAGTAGTAGAGTACAATATAGAATGCAGTAGTATAATATAGTATATGAGTAGTAGAGTAAAGTGTAGTAACCAGTAGTATAGTATAGTATAGAATGGAGTAGTATAATATAGTATAAGTAATAGAGTAAAGTGTAGTAACCAGTAGTTTAGTACAGTATAGAATGGAGTAGTATAATATAGTTTAGGTAGTAGAGTACAGTGTAGTAAGCAGTAGTAAAGTACAGTATAGAATGGAGCAGTATAATATAGTATATAAGTAGTAGAGTAAAGTGTAGTAACCAGTAGTATAGTATAGTATAGAATGGAGTAGTATAATATAGCATATAAGTAGTAGAGTAAAGTGTAGTAACCAGTAGTTTAGTACAGTATAGAATGGAGTAGTATAATATAGTTTAGGTAGTAGAGTACAGTCTAGTAAGCAGTAGTAAAGTACAGTATAGAATGGAGCAGTATAATATAGTATATAAGTAGTAGAGTAAAGTGTAGTAACCAGTAGTATAGTATAGTATAGAATGGAGTAGTATAATATAGTATATAAGTAGTAGAGTAAAGTGTAGTAACCAGTAGTTTAGTACAGTATAGAATGGAGTAGTATAATATAGTTTAGGTAGTAGAGTACAGTGTAGTGTAGTTTAATTCATAAGCAGCAAAACAGTGCAGTTCTATACAGTCAGAGCTTTTACTGCTACATACCTACTTGTCCTGTATAACCAATAGCTTACTGCATGGTGGTTTATGTTAGCACACTTTATATGGATGGAGTTGTATAACTGACATTTTTAAATCCCCAAACTTTAAAGGTCCATCTATCCGTGGCAACACAGTCTATTTGTCATCTGGATTATCATGAACTAGTCTTTGGAACCACGTGAAAGGGGGCGTTTCATTACTGAAGGGAGCCATTATCAAAAAATCTGCTGAGCCCAGTCGTCACATATTAGACATTCTTTCCTACTGCTCCTTTTCTCCATTTCTCCTTCAGCTTTTTCCAGCCTCCTAAAAGTGACTGAAGTAGATTTGGCAGCATGATGATGCATTCACTACCAAGCAGGAAAGCTCCCACAGCGACAACAATATTAAAACCTCGTCGCATAGGCTACTGCCTCTGTGGCTCCTGAGCTCAGTACAACGCCTCTGGTCCAAAGTGACACATCCATCCATGAGCATGGACTCCTCGTTCCAGGTGTAAAGCTATTACTCTTTATATATTAAAGATATAACATAAAGAATACATTTGTTTTCGCACAACAACATTTTAAAGATTGATATGAAATCACAAAACGTTTCATCAACTTTCCATGACTGGCTGAAGAGATGCCCAAACTTTGCTGTTCCTGTCAATGAATGTATCAAATTCCTTGTCTGTTATTACAGAAATCCATGAGCACTGTGAAGCCTACACATGATATATATGTGACTACATTTTCTTCTTCTCACATTATGCTTCTTGTTGACCAAATTCTTTACATTCCTTTTTGTGTTTGTGTTTTTTGTTCTGACTGAGCTCCATAGAGCCTTGTGTCTGAGTGTGTGTGGGAAGACTTGGAGGTTGCAGCATGAGAAACATGTAGTCTCAGGGTGCTCAGCCATGTAGGCATGCATCTGCTCATTGAGACATTAATTTGAATTTTTTATCATATATTTAAATTCATTCAATGAGCTCATGAGTACTCAGGATCGTGAAACTTATTCATGTCTTTATTACTTCCTACTAGAATACTGTGATTATGTGTCAAAATAAGACCTTCGCATCATGCTGGTTGTTCACCTTTTTGCATCTTTAATTTGGAAAGTTGCTCATAATACACAATATTGATAATAATGCAGCAAATCAAATGTATGAAAAATCATGTGCCCCAAAATTAAGTTGAGGATATGAGGAAGTAGAAGTTGCACTCTGACATATTGGAATTCAAGATACATTAACCAACATGTAACACATTTATAGTTTACACACAACATGCACCTATTTGCATCAACAGGTCAATGGTACACAACGCACTGTGTCTGCTGATGAGCTGTCATTGTACAGCAGTATTCTGCTTTATTGGACAGAAGACAGCAGGGCCGTGTTCTCTTAAAGAATCAGAGGAACCATTTCATGCGTCAGCTGCTGTTACCTCACTGTAGGCTTTAATGTGAATGCTCCTCATCCTCTCCCCTGCCATCCAAGTACTGCCGTCTAGAAACTGTCCGTTAAAGGGTGCCAGCTTGTCTGAGCTCATGAAGCTGCAGCCTCTGGAGAGAAAACATACCGGAGGGTCAAACCTTACTGCATGACTCATTCAGATATACATGATATAACTATTACAGTTAGACTGAAATGGGATTTACACAGTGGCGGCTGGCCAATAGAGGGCAATGGGGCATGGCCCCACCTTGAGCCACAAAAAAAAAAAGAAAAAAAAAAAGAAAAAAAAATTATAATAATAATAAATTATACAAATTGTCAATATTAGTGTTTTTGAACTGTGGAATGTAGACAGTAATATGTGTAAAATGTGATATCTGCGCAAAATATATGCTTTTCCTGCTCGTCCTCTCCGCCTGTGTGCTCGTCTGCTCGTGCTCTCCACCTGTGTGCACGACACGTCTCAGAACGCGCAGCTAGGGGGGCCAAATTGTTTTGGCCCAAAAGAGGCGGGTCTATGAAGCAGTTTAGCCAATTGCTCATTGAAGATATAAATGAGTGACATACAATTTAGCCAATCAGCGCCCTGATTCAGGGCGGGGCCAAAAAGATTTTGCTCCCTTTAGCTGCGCGTTCTCGTCAGGAGAAGTCTCTACAGGCGAGCACTACTCCTCCAAGTCTCGTTTGAGAGGAGAACTTTGGCGGAGATTCTGCAGGCCAAGGAGCTGATATCAGATCAGCCTGACCTCACAATCAGACAGCAGACTAGCGGGAAAGGGAAGCAGTATATGCGAAGCTTCTGTACTAACTGTACACCAGACAGGTTTGGCTAGCTGCATGACGTCATGCTAATAACTTATTTAGCTTTTTAAAACAACGGGGACAGATCCAGCACGGACAGTTAGGGAGTGAGGGATGAGGAGGTAAGGAAACATGAGAACACCAGGGCACACATGGAGAACTCTGTCAAGCTACATATTAGGCAAAGTGAACATCTTTTCTTCTACATAGTTGTCCTCAGTCTCATCTGCTTAACTTGGTCATGGAGGCATCAACATTTAATTGAGATGGTAAATTAACAGTGAAAACTCATCATAGCTTAATTTAACATCAGTATTCATAATTACACTTCATGTACTTCTCCTGATCTTTACCTCCTATAACAAGGTCCAATAGGGGCATCTCAATACATAAACATGTTCTATTATATTATATAAGTGTTATTTACTGCTTTTTTTCGTGTTGGAATAAATGTTAAATATTTAACTGCAAAGTAGTAATGCGTGTTTGATACTTTAATATTTTTGCATTAAATCATACTGGGATGTTTGCTGAAATAGATAGGATGGCCCTACCTAGAACATGTTCCACCAGCCGCCACTGGATTTACAAGTCCCTATTCATGCAAAAACTATGTAAAAATCAAATATATTTGCACATTTACTTTTGGTGGAACACTAAAGCCCACATTACTGAAGGTCTTTTTACTGATTTATCAGATTAAAAGTATCACCACTTGTACTGCTATGGAACCAGGTTTTTACCAGTGTTTGGGTTTACAACACATACATGTACACGGGCAACACAACACATAATATGAAAAGAAACGCAGCAATGCGCCAACAAAGACAGAGTTTATATAATGCACAAAATTGAATATTTCTAAAAATCTGCCTTACAACTACTATTTGAGGAAGCAAATGCACTCAACACATTTATTAGACCTCAAGGATACACTAAGTGCGTTTTGGTAACCTTGAAAGTGAATATAAATTTGCTTTGTTTACATGAAAGCTCCCAATGGCACCTTTAAGTTTGGCTGTGTGAAAGCAGGTTTCAGTATTCCAGTAGAATACCAGTGTTTCAGTATTCCAGTAGAATACCAGTGTTTCAGTAATCTCTATAAATAGACCAAAGGCAACAGGACTAGATTTTGGTATCAGAAGCGCTCTGGTTTCTGTTTGTTCTCGGAGTAGTATTGACTAAACACATTGGAAGAGGCTTTGGTTGATTGCAGGTAAACGGTAAACAGTGTGGAGAGAAAAAGAGGCAGAAAAATGTTCAGAAATGTAATCTGTGATCGACTATCGTCTGATGATGATTAAGCTTTTAATTGGTTTAAAATGAGCTCGTTAACTGGCTACTTGTGAAACAATCCAATCGTCAACTCCAACTCCTGTCTTGTGTCTCAAGTTACTAACCTGACTGTAAACAATGAGCAGAACACAGAAAAGGAGGTCTTGGCCTGGATATCTGCTGGCTACACCAGAACCCCAGAAATACAGCCCCTCGGCCCCAGAGGCTTCTCATCGTCACACCGATAGCTGGTGCGTTCAGACAGCCCCTCCCCCCTTCGGCCTGTTTTCAGGTTTGTGACGCCTGGACAGAAAGTGATCAGTTCCAGTGCAGATGCTGGTTCACCTGTACCCTGTCCATCATGTAACTCTACTCTAGACAAACTGTATAGATCTCATTTACACAGAGACCTCTAAACCTTTTAGAAGAGGTCTGGCCATTCTGAGTGCACAGTGTTCTCTATGTGAAAGCATTTCTCCTGATCTACGTAGGATATCCAGACATTAAGAGCAGGAGGAAATGTCAATCATTGCTTTCTCTCTTCGTGATGATTGGATTCTTTTCTTTCCTGCTACACTTTATCATTTATCCCGATAAGACACATGTATTTTTGTATATTTACACATATTCAGATTTCACCATTATTGTCCAGCACTTAGAGTTGTGGAACTGTTTTTTTTTTTTTTTTACCTGTGTAGGTTCCCTTCATTTCCTGGCTCCACATTAGAGTCTTTTTCCTCTGTCTGGACGCTGTAATCAGCAATTTGTGGTCCACACACGTCCTCAGCGGGCCCTGTGGCTACACACATCCTCCAGATACTACTCTCCTACAGCCACACACAAATACACACAGATACACAGTGAACAAGCATAAGGGAACCTCTATACAGGCAGGTAGAAAGCCAGCTTCAGGAGCATATCAACCATATGGCTGAGTGACAGCAAAGAAAGAGAAAACAGCAGAAAGGTTTTACCTGGGCCATGTATGATTCAATGGCTCTTAAGGGGACAGTACAGTCTGTGACCAGATTATTAAATATAATACAGACAGAATGGCTGTGATTCTTAAATGGCTATGCATGTATTTCCTTTATGTCAATTACTTCAAAAATGGAGCAATCACAAATGTGAACATGTAATCATGTGAAACAAAGTAATCCAACAAATGATGAGCATGAATGAGTTCTTGAAATGAATCTCTGTATGACAACATGGCTCTATTTAAAGAGACTTCATTCATACACTTCTGTTTGAGTGTTAAGGAGGTGGTTTCAAATGGACATGGCTCTGGTATAGTTTCTGTCTGGTAGGTGATTAAGAATGATTGATGTTTAAGAATTAGCCCCAGAGGGGCACTGCTCAGGGTTGTTTAGCAGCCCAGGATTGAGTCCAACATGTGAACAATGTCATTGTGAGCATGTTAGCATGCCAATGTTGGATGCAGAGTTGCTAACTTGTTAACTTGTTTATTTTTTTTTAAGTAGCAGGCAGTCACTTCAATTTGTTTATTATTATAATTAATTTATAAAATTCATTATCATAAGCAAACCATAACACTAAGTCCAAAACCCACAGCTTCTTGAGAGGACATGCACAAAAAGTGTGAATTTCAATAAGAGATTGCTTGATATAAATACAAATGTCTTAAGAATTGAATTAAGTAAATTACTATCTCTAGACTGAATGAGCAAATGTAGATAACACAATGAATTTAACAATGTGTGTCCAATCTGGAAATATAAAGTGTATAGCATATGTTCGTGTTAATAGTAATAGAAAACATACGTTACTATAACATTGTTCCAAGGTGCAATGCAGACCAGGCGGCGGGTCAGGCGGGAGGCCTGGGCGAGCCGATCGCCGGCAGCATAGACTAGCTCTAGGGACGTGGAACGTCACCTCGCTAGCGGGGAAAGAGCCAGAGCTGGTGCAGGAGGTGGAGCGGTACCAGCTAGATATAGTTGGACTCACCTCCACACACAGCACTGGCTCTGGAACCAAGCTCCTGGAGAGGGGTTGGACTTTGTCCTTTTCCGGAGTTGCCCAGGGTGAGAGGCGCCGGGCGGGAGTGGGGATACTCACGAGCCCCCGGCTGAGCGCCGCTGTGTTGGAGTTCTCCCCGGAGAACGAGAGGGTCGCCTCCATGCGCCTACGGGTTGCAGGGAGCAAGGCTCTGACTGTGGTTTGTGCTTATGCACCAAACAGCAGTTCAGAGTATCCGGCCTTCTTGGAGTCGGTGGGAGGGGTCCTGGAAAGGGCGCCGCCTACCGACTCCATAGTTCTCCTGGGGGACTTCAACGCTCACATGGGCAATGACGGAGAAACCTGGCGGGGGGTGATTGGGAGGAACGGCTTGCCCGATCTGAACCCGAATGGTGTTTTGTTATTGGACTTCTGTGCGTGCCATGGTTTGGCCAAAACGAACACCATGTTCGAACATAAGGTGGCTCATAAGTGTACCTGGTACCAGAACACCTTAGGCCGGAGATCAATGATCGACTTTGTAATCGTATCATTTGATTTGCGGCCGTATGTCTTGGACACTCGGGTGAAGAGAGGAGCAGAGCTGTCAACTGATCACCACCTGGTGGTGAGTTGGATCAGATGGCAGGGGAACCGGTTGGAAAGACCCGGCAAGCCCAAACGTGTAGTGAGGGTGAACTGGGAACGTCTGGCGGAAGACCCCGTCCGGGAGGTCTTTAACTCCCACCTCCGGAAGAACTTCTCACACATCCCGAGGGAGGTTGGGGACATGGAATCCGAATGGACCATGTTCAAAGCCTATATTGTGGACGCGGCCGCTAGGAGCTGTGGCCGGAAGGTCATTGGTGCCTGTCGTGGCGGCAACCCGAGAACCCGGTGGTGGACACCGGAGGTGAGGGAAGCTGTCAAGCTGAAGAAGGAGACCTTCAAGGCCTGGTTGGCCCAGGGGTCTCCCGAAGCAGCTGACAGGTACCGGCAGGCCAGAAGGGCTGCAGCTGCGGTGGTCGCGAATGCTAAAACTTGGGCATGGGAGGAGTTCGGGGAGGCCATGGAGAAGGACTTTCGGTTGGCCTCAAGGAGGTTCTGGCAAACCATCCGACGGCTCAGGAAGGGAAAGCAGGGCTTACCCCAGGCTGTTCTCAGCAGGGGGGGGGGACTGCTGACCCGGACAGGGGACATCGTCGGGCGGTGGAAAGAGCACTTTGAGGAACTCCTAAACCCGACCAACATGTCCTCTGCAGAGGAGGCAGCGCCTGAAGATCTAGGGGGAGGCTCACCCATATCCCTGGCAGAGGCCGCTGAGGTAGTCAAAAAGCTACTCGGTGGCAAGGCGCCGGGGGTGGATGAGATCCGCCCTGAGATGCTGAAAGCGCTGGACATAGTTGGGCTGTCCTGGCTGACACGCCTCTTCAATGTCGCATGGGGGTCGGGATCAGTGCCCATGGACTGGCAGACCGGGGTGGTGGTTCCCATTTTCAAAAAGGGGGACCGGAGAGTGTGCTCGAATTACCGGAGTATCACACTACTCAGCCTCCCGGGGAAGGCTTATGCCAGGGTGCTGGAAAGGAGGCTCCGACCGTTTGTCGAACCTCAGATTCAAGAGGAGCAATGCGGATTCCGTCCCGGCCGTGGACCAGCTCTTTACCCTCGCAAGACTACTGGAGGGGTTCTGGGAGTTTGCCCAACCAGTCTACATGTGCTTTGTGGACTTGGAGAAGGCTTTCGACCGGGTCCCTCCGGGGGTTCTTGTGGGGGGTGCTGCGGGAGTATGGGGTGCCGGACCCATTACAATGGGCGATCCGGTCTCTGTACGACTGCAGTAGGAGCTGTGTCCGCATTCTCGGCAATAATTCAGACACGTTCCCGGTGGGTGTTGGCCTCCGCCAGGGCTGCCCTTTGTCTCCGGTCCTGTTCGTGACTTTCATGGACAGGATATCTAGGCGCAGCCGGGGGGTGGAGAACGTCAGGTTCGGGGGTCTTGGGATCGCCTCTCTGCTGTTTGCAGATGATGTGATCCTGTTAGCCTCCTCGGATCGTGACCTCCAGCATTCACTGGGGCGGTTTGCAGCCGAGTGTGAAGCGGCGGGGATGAGAGTTAGCACCTCCAAATCTGAGGCCATGGTGCTCTGCCGGAAACCGGTGGATTGCTCCCTCCAGGTGGGGACGGAGTGCCTACCTCAAGCGAAGGAGTTCAAGTATCTCGGGGTCTTGTTCACGAGTGAGGGTAAGATGGAGCGGGAGATCGACAGACGGATCGGTGCGGCTGCAGCAGTAAAGCAGGCGCTGCACCGGACCGTCTAGGTGAAGAGGGAGCTGAGCCGGAAGGCAAAGCTCTCAATTTACCACTCGGTCTACGTTCCTACCCTCACCTATGGTCACGAACTCTGGGTCGTGACCGAAAGGACAAGGTCACGGCTACAAGCGGCCGAAATGAGCTTCCTCCGTAGGGTGGCCGGGCTCAGCCTTAGAGATAGGGTAAGGAGCTCGGTCATCAGGAGGGAGCTTGGAGTCGAGCCGCTACTCCTTCGCATCGAAAGGAGTCAGCTGAGGTGGTTCGGGCATCTAATTAGGATGCCTCCTGGACGCCTCCCACTGGAGGTTTTCCAGGCACGTCCAACTGGGAAGAGACCCCGGGGAAGACCCAGAACATGTTGGAGGGATTACATCTCCCAGCTGGCCTGGGAACGCCTCGGGATCCCCCACAATGAGCTGGAACATGTTGCCGGTGAGAGGGAAGTCTGGGTCAGCCTGCTTGGTCTGTTGCCACCGCGACCCGACCCCGGATAAGCGGAGGAAAATGGATGGATGGATGGATGTTCCAAGGTTCCTTTGGAGTGCATTGTCTTTAAATAACCACACAAGCAAGAATGACTAATTACACTTCCAACATGGCCAGGAGATCAGCATGGTTCATTTATTCCCATACTTAGGACAGTATGCTCTTCAGCTGTGTGACTTTGTCTGCTGGCACAATCATTTTAACTTTGGAATAAAGGCCCAACAAGTTGAGATGCTGCAGGACAGTGGTTCCCAACCTGGGTCAGGGCCCCCCTCAAAGGGGCACCAATGATCACAGGGGGTGGGTCAGGATTTGTCTGCTCTGAGGTTGGCTATATAAGAGTTTCACATGTATAACTAAAATCGTATTAACACACTTGCTGGATAATTTATACAAAAGTCTTTATACGAAAGTATTTCAAAATATATAGTTTCTAGTCCTCACCTAAAGATAGTGGCGCCTTAGTAGGTCATATTCTGTTGAAAGACATTTGTGCACAGTGTCTAATTTTATTTTACTTAAGCTTTATTTAACCAGGCGAGACATTACGAATAAATTCTTATTTACAATGGCGGCCTGTCTACTCTAATATTATTAACATTATACTTTGTACTATGTGTAGAATTAGATTTCAGTGGTGGCTGTGTAGGATTGTTTCCAACTCATGTGATCCAAACATTTTCAATTCCGAGAGCGCTGTAAAGTAAAATCAGTCAAGACGCCATCACTTTATTTATGTTGACAAAACCGACAAATTATATACAATAAAGACATTTGATTTCATCAAAACAGACTAACTCATTTAATATACTTATTACTTATATATACTTATACTTGTCCATTCACTAAACTGCTCTAAAGCAATCTTAGGTGGGAAGCAGCAAAGTAACGCCCTGATGTATCAGGTTTACTGGTGTTAAAAGAAGATGTAATCTATATCTTCTTCAATGCGTGGAATAACAAAGATGATATCCCTAATTGTCCTGCATCGATTTTGATACTTTGAAGACAAATTCTTAAACTTTCCATTGAGAGTTCTACAATGTTATGGGGGTGCAACCCTGAATCAGTGGTCTTTAAAGTACACCGCCTAATGAAAATGGGTGCGCTAGATCTATACTGCAGTAAAAAGATAATTGTCTAGGAGTCGACTGCCTGAACGAGCTTGCAGGCAAATTGAATGTTTATTTTTATATTTCAGAAATCTGCTTAAAAACTGCGTAACAATTTATTGGAAACATAATCACACTAAATTAAATAACTAAATGTTAGTATAAGCTCAGGACTGATATATGTTGTATAAACAGCACAGTGAAACAAACCCTGTCTTTGTCTGACTGTTTGACATTCAGGTCAGTCACAGCTCTCAACCTACCAAACCACAAACACATAGCACAGCATTACACTACTGTGTGGTCAGGCTTGGCACAGACAAACAACAAACACTCATTGTTGGAATGCTGTTAAGCATTCCAACTATTGTTATCCTGTTTCTCTTTATTCAACTTCACTCAACTTCTATTTCTTCCGTACGTTTTTTGCTACTTATCTCCTTCCACATTTTTTAAGCTACAGAAACCGTTCAAATATCAAAATGTTCAGCTCATTAAGGACACGTGTGCTATGACTTTTCATATTTCTAATCTTTAAACTTTTTGAATTATTAAGGTTTTTACACATTTGTTTTTGAATGGGTTTCTATGGAGAAAATGTTCAAATCCTCTTCAACTTTCAAATCCTTCTACTTCCTCATACTTTCAGCTACAGACACCATTTAAACTTTCAAATGTTGAGAAAACCCTGATCTATTGCCGCATTATTCAGCTTTTTGATATCTTTTATACTTTTTGAACTGTCCCATTTTAACTTTTATGATTTTTTCACTCCTTTTCTGACTTTATAATGGGTTTATAATTGCGCAGCTTAGAGTGCGTGATGTCACCGCTAGAGTGAAGAGCAGCTTGAGATTCTTGTGAAAAAAACATTTGTCGTTTGCCACTGTGTCCACAATCTTCACTCTTCATGCATAATTTCTGGATGTAGAAGTAGCTAATCTTGTCCTTGTCGTAGACAAATAACTGTGGAATCCCACAGATTTACACATTTGGCACAGAAGCCTGTAATTGAGAGGAAAACCAACTTTCTGCTCCATAGAGACCAATGTTAAAATTTGCTTCAAAAACATCTTCCACGGAACACGGTACCCCATTTCTAGATCGCCAGTTCAGCCACATTTTTTACACTACAGACACAATTTTTACAGGATCTGTTCTTCAACTCTTCCTTCCTCTCATTTATTAATATCGGAGCAATAGGAGCTACGGTTATGGGAGTTTTGAGGATTTGTTTGAGAGGTGTTTCCCTGTTTTATCTCCATGAAAAGGCTGCAAGGACACAGGTGTTTCTGATCAAGCTAATTAGTGATGTTGATAAACACAGACTCACAGACTCTCCAACAGGTGCATCCTCACCATGGCAACCAGTTACATGCACGCAGGCAGGCTCTCTGTCTCTCCGTCTCTCTCAACACACAGACACACATGAGTTGGAGATATTCATGGCAGATCGTTAGACCTCCTGTCTGTCTCACTCACTCAGTCCATAAAACTGTCTGTCTGCCTGTCTCACTCACTCACTCAGTCGATATACCTGTCTGTCTGCCTGTCTCACTCACTCACTCCATAAAACTGTCTGTCTAGCTGTCTCACTCACTCAGTCCATATAACTGTCTTTCTCACTCTCTCTCTCTCATACAGTCATTCAGGTCTATGAGATTTTGAGAGGACTTTTCCCTTTCAAAATGTTCAGCTTTTTCAGGAGACGGGTGCTTTGACTTTTCATATTTGTAATCTTTAAACTTTTTGAAGCTAAGGATCTCTATGGAGAAAATCTTCAAATCCTGTTAAACTTCTTCAATTTTCAAAGCCTTCTTCTCATACTTTCAGCTACATATGACTTCATATTTTTAATCTTTAAATTCTTTGAAATATTAAGCTATTTGCAATTTTCTTTTGAATGGGATCTCTATGGAGAAAATCTTCAAATCCTGTTAAACTTCTTCAACTTTCAAAGCCTTCTTCTTCTCATACTTTCAGCTACATATGACTTCATATTTGTAATCTTTCAACTTTTTGAATTATTAAGCTTTTTGCAATTTTTTTTTAAATTGGATATCTATTTTCAGCAATGTTTTTGAGATTCATTTCAGCTTTCAGCATTCCAACGCATTTTCAGCAGGAAATGCATTTTCTAGTTTGTACATATTATTCTGTCAAAAATGACAATTGGTGAATATATGAGTTGACTTCTACATGTGTGTTAAATAGTAGATGTTTCAGGTCATTAGACAATATGAATTACCCTTTGCTGGGCAACTACAAAATGCTACTAACATTGCTACTGCTACTACTACTAGTACAACTGCTACTTCTGCTTCTGCTACTGCTACTACTACTAGTACAACTGCTACTTCTGCCACTGCTACTACTACTGCTACTACTACTAGTACAACTGCTACTTCTGCTACTACTACTAGTACAACTGCTACTTCTGCCACTGCTACTACTACTGCTACTACTACTAGTACAACTGCTACTTCTGCTACTACTACTGCTACTACTACTAGTACAACTGCTACTTCTGCTACTACTACTGCTACTACTACTAGTACAACTGCTACTACTACTGCTACTACTACTGCTACTACTACTACTGCTACTACTACTAGTACAACTGCTACATCTGCTACTACTACTGCTACTACTACTAGTACAACTTCTGCTTCTGCCACTACTACTGCTACTTCTACTACTACTGCTACTACTACTACTAGTAGTAGTAGTACTGTGACTACTACTACCGCTACTAATACTACTAGTACAACTGCTACCATTACTACTACTACAATTACAACTGTTGCTAATACTACTACTGCTACTACTACTACAACTACAACTGCTGCCACTCTTACTACTAGTGCAACTGCTACTACTGCTTGCTTCTACTACTACAACTGCTATTACTTTGACTACTACTATAACAGTAATAAAACTGCTTCTACTACAACTGCTTCTTCTACTACTGCTAGTACAACTCCTACTACCACTAGTGCAACTGCTGCTACTGCTTTTACTACTACTTCTACTACTACAACTGCTACAACTACTACAACTGCTTAAGTCTGCTACTACTGCTACTAATGAAGCTCTAGTGTAAGTTCAGTTAGGAAGACTATCCTCTTGTATGCTTAGGCTTATCATTTATTTCTCATACATCTGCCATTCTTTCCACTCACATGCTCTCTCATTATTTCCTTGCTGTCATTGTTTGAGGCTATCAGTCATAATATCAGCTGTTTAGAAGTCATCCATGAATCGCTGTACTAAGTTTCAGCCCAATCAAGAGTTATTTCTGTCTGGACCAGACCGACCGGTCTATTGTCATCCCAAGAGTAGTGCTGCTAGTATGGCCAAATAATTACAATGAACACAGGCAACAACAAGGATCTTCCTCAGTTTAGAGAAGAGTATGGGTGAGAAAGTTCATCAGTCGCAGAATATGCTTTGATTATTTTTAGAAGCAAATGATCACTAGCTGCTGCCGTACCTTGATGCTGAAGGCCCTCCTTAGGCTCTTTTTGTTCTCCCTGAGTGTGGCGGTATGATGCATCTCGTTATCTGACTCAGTGCCTCCTCTCTTCTCCAGGGCTGATTGCTGGGTTGTCCTCCAGTGTCCCTTCCCTGTATCTCTGCACCGTGTTTGATCCCCACCAGTCACATCTGCCCTGCAGCCTGGGCCCCATGTCCTGCGCCCATCTGACACAGCATGCCTCTCTTCTGGACAGTCATCATTAGTTTTAGAGTGACACAGGATCAGGGACCTGGACAGAGTCAGTGAAAGTCACAACGTCAATTTTCGGCATTAGGTCACATAAATAGTTTTTTTTGGGGGGGCTGTCATGTTCCGATGTGAGGGTCCTGGGACAGAGGATGTCATATGTGTACAGATTGTAAAGCCCACTGAGGCAAATTTGTGATTGTGAACTTGGGCTGGACAAAAAAATTGGATTGAATTAATAGCAAGACAATCCTTTTTTTTCACTCTACTCTTGTCGCAGATACAGGACACTTAGATGGAAAAAGGCCAACCCATTCTCACAACTTGTCAAATACCAACAAGGCACCCTTTAGTGTCCGTATGAGATGCACCAGGCTTTCAGCTAACTCCAATGTAAACCCATCCATGTAATTATTAGACACTCAGAACAACTAACGAAGTATGAAGAGCAGGAAAGTCCTTTGGGTGGATGGTTGAGTCAAACAGGCTGTCACCCAGGAGGCAGCTGTTCATGTCCCATGTGAAACTAAGTCAACGTTGACTTATTTTACCTTGGTTTTGTTACGTAACGTATGTATCTGTTATGTAACTAAGCAGCGTTAGTTAAGTACTAGCATACTTATTTTACGTATCTAACAGACTTATTTTCACCCAAACCACAATCCAAACCAAGTAAACTTCAAGACTAAGTTAACCTACTTTGTAAGTTTATTTTGAAAATAAACTGTTTGCATGTAACAAGTGGAAACTGGCACTCCAAAACTGAAGCTAGCTCTATAGAGCAGCATAGTTTGAAGCGTGATGGCAGTGAGAATGTGTTGAAAATAAATGTTTTAGCTGTGCTAAATTCCATAGCCCGCTAATCACAATAACACACATTTGCTGTACGAATGCATTCATGCTGTTTGTCATATGGAAATGTATTTTTGTTCTGGAAGAACATATAATGCTCACAAATAAATAACAAAACTATCTATTTTCATCATAAAGATTGACACCAGCTTGGAAAGAAGGTTACATACTCTGCCAATAAAAAGGGTAACCTAACTGTTGTTAGCTCCCTGTGCAGCCCTAGTTGTAAGCCTTTGAGTGGTGCTGGTACCTGGAGAGCATGGCCAGTTTCTTGGAGCGGTGGTTGTGGCTGCTGGTTGGGTTGTTGCGGCGTTCCTCCTGGTCCCTGCGTCTCCTTTCCATCCTCCTAGCAGCTGCTGTGCTGGCTCTCCTCCTTTGGTGGGAGTATCTCTGAGGCATGGCCGTCAGCGTGTGTGTATGTGTGTGCGGCGGGAGCTCGGGAACCATCACACTCCTCCCAGCTGGCCCGAAGCCTAATGGAGAGGGACGCTCTGGAGGGCAATTAGAAAACTGAGTTAGGACAGTCTGACTGCATCCGTGTGTAAGTGTTCTGAGAAACAGCTGAGGCATTTGAGGAGGCTGGTGGAGATAAAAAACGCTTTTCTTTCCCTGCTTTGAAAAAATGGCAAAGTTTTCCTCAGTCCTCATGACTTTAGCTTAATCAGGCTCAGACGTGTTGGGAGAAGCACACTCCACACACACACACACACACACAGTCATGTGTTCTCACTTAGAGGACATTACTACATACAAACGTACATTAATTTCAAGAGTGACCTGACCCTAACCCAAGTCTTCACCCTAAAATATAATGATATACATTAAGGAGACATGCATTTTGCAGCTGGTGAGCTAGTAGAGCAGTGGCGGCTGGCCAATAGAGGGCCATGGGGCCTGGCCCCACCATGAGCCATACAAAAAAAAAATAAAATGATAATAATCATAAACTATACAAATTGTCAATATTTGTGTTTTTGAACTATGGAATGTACCCAGTAATATGTGTAAAATATGATATCTGCGCAAAGGTTTTGCTTTTCCTGCTCGTCCTCTCCGCTGTGTGCTCGTCTGCTCGTGATCTCCGCCTGTGTGCACGACACATCTCAGAACGCGCAGCTAGGGGGGCCAAATCGTTTTGGCCCAAAAGAGGCGGCTCTATGAAGCAGTTTAGCCAATAGCTGATTAAAGATATAAATGAGTGACATACAATTTAGCCGATCAGCGCCCTCAAATAGATTCAGCGTGGGGCCAAAACGATTTGGCCCCCCTAGCTGCGCGTTCTTGTCAGGAGAAGTTTCTACAGGCGAGCGCGAGCGCCAGCGCGAGCACTACTCCTCCAAGTCTCGTTGGAGAGGAGAACTTTGGCGGAGATTCTGCAGGCCAAAGAGCTGATCCCAGATCAGCCTGACCTGACAATCAGACAGTAGACTAGCGGGAAAGGAAAGCAGTGCATGCGAAGCTTCTGTACTAGCTGAACACCAGACAGGTTTGGCTAGCTGCATGACGTCATGCTAATAACTTATTTAGCTTTTTAAAACAACGGGGACAGATCCAGCATGGACAGTTAGGGAGTGAGGGATGAGGAGGTAAGGAAACATGAGAACACCAGGACACACATGGAGAACTCTGTCAAGCTACATATTAGGCAAAGTGAACATCTTTTCTTCTACATAGTTGTCCTCAGTCTAATCTGCTTAACTTGGTCATGGAGGCATCAACATTTAATTGAGATGGTAAATTAACAGTGAAAACTCATCATAGCTTCATTTAACATCAGTATTCATAATTACACTTCATGTACTTCTCCTGATCTTTACCTCCTATAACAAGGTCCATAGGTGCATCTCAATAAATAAACATGTTCTATTATATTATATAAGTGTTATTTACTGCTTTTTTTCGTGTTGGAATAAATGTTAAATATTTAACTGCAAAGTAGTAATGCGTGTTTGATACTTTAATATTTTTGCATTAAATCATACTGGGATGTTTGCTGAAATAGATAGGATGGCCCTACCTAGAACATGTTCCACCAGCCGCCACTGGATTTACAAGTCCCTATTCATGCCAAAACTATGTAAAAATCAAATATATTTGCACATTTACTTTTGGTGGAACACTAAAGCCCACATTACTGAAGGTCTTTTTACTGATTTATCAGATTAAAAGTATCACCACTTGTACTGCTATGGAACCAGGTTTTTACCAGTGTTTGGGTTTACAACACATACATGTACACGGGCAACACAACACATAATATGAAAAGAAACGCAGCAATGCGCCAACAAAGACAGAGTTTATACAATGCACAAAATTGAATATTTCTAAAAATCTGCCTTACAACTACTATTTGAGGAAGCAAATGCACTCAACACATTTATTAGACCTCAAGGATACACTAAGTGTGTTTTGGTAACCTTGAAAGTGAATATAAAATATAAGTTTGATACTTTAATATTTTTGCATTAAATCATACTGGGATGTTTGCTGAAATTGATAGGATGGCCCTACCTAGAACATTTTCCACCAGCCGCCACTGTAGTAGAGGCTCATTTTTGAATTTACACAATCTACTGGGTGAAAGCAGAAAATGGTGTTAGTCATGTTGTACTGGTCCCATCAATGAGCTTGAGTGAATGATGGTCTGTACATGTCAACACTTCACGTTCTAGAGTGCACTATAGGAAGACCCTCGTATGCATTATACATTCTAGTGGAGATGGCCTCTCCCATTTGCCATGACCACTTGGTAAACAATGTGCAGAGGCTCTTTCACTGAAACCCATACGGACTTTGGTCTGACATCATTATCTTGCTCTTCCCCTCACAGTCGGGGCCTGACTGGCTCAGAAGGTTTGAGCAGCTCTTCAGCTGAATGTTAGTGCTTGGATTGCCCTAGACATACTTGCTTGGGATCATTTCACATGACCTGAATACTAATTAGCTCAACCTTTGTGACTGCTGTAGCATTAGTTTTTAGTGATTATGTGCAATAGGCCCCTCAAACTGAGTCAACAATCAAACGTTTCAGGATCAGGTGGTATGATATCTCTGTCTTTAGTGATGGTCACTGTCTCAGATTAAGATCATGGAGTCAGAATTTCTTGCAGTAGCTTGGCAGAGAGAGACAGCAGGCTACATGTTGGACGCTGATCAGTCGTAGCTCGCCCTCTTTTAACATTTGTAAAAATGCATAGGTGATTGGGAAGGAGGTACAAAACAACTTTATGATCTTGCTTGACACAACCAACATCATGTGGTGAATGTCAAGTTTTAGAAATTGTTGAAGTAGGCAACAGAAGGTTACGTTGTGAAGTGTCCTCGTCTTTTAGATCTACTCATGTGGGGATTATGTCTCTTCAACATGTTGATGGTGGTGCACTTCTCTTGGACTATGGAAGATTTCCACGAGGAAAAGATTTCATTCGACAAAAAAAGCTGAATGACAATTAGATTTTTGAATAGGCTAAATATACCCCCGAACAAGGCCACACAAACAAAAGATGAAAAGGAAGCATGTATTTGAATGTGGCATGTGAGCCTACTGATGCACACTCTCGAATGCAGGGAGACAGATTACAATGATATATATTGGTCTTCCACTAGCAGCCAACACCTGTCCGCTAAGCCGTTTGCCGGGTAGTTTCGAGATTTGAGTTTTGTTGGTGGTCTCAGATCCAGGTGTCTCAGACTGTGTGAGGGCTGAGAAGGTTCAGCATTTCTTTGAGCTTTGTTTACCGTCTCAAATCTTTCCACAGCTTGCTTTAACCATTACTAGTTTTCTGAGCGCTGAGCTCCAGAGCCTGAAAGCATGTTAGTTCCAACAGACGTTGGTTGTCACTTGCTGCGGCATAATGCTATATTGAACTTTGATATTTCTTGCTTTGGTGTTTGAAAATGTAACATAGAACGTAGTTAATGTCTGCAACACTACGATTTAATGTGATGGAATTTTGTTGTGAAAGGCACATTAAATGAACAATGATACGATACATCTTGGCCTGTCCTCAAGGCCGCCGCAGCACCCACATTGGGAACCAGTGCTGTTTCTGCTCTCTTTGGCTGCGGTCGAACAGTCCTTTTTGCTTAGGAAGGTTCCTAACTGAGTGAAATGACCCGGAAGTATCGAAGTGGCCACTATGATAAGAGCTTTTTGAATTCTCTAAATGCTAAGGAAAGGTGCTTCAATGCTTCCTTTATTAGCTCCTTTAGCATAGGAAACACTGGACCTTCCTGTACAAAAGGAAAGAAGATAATGCCGACCCACAATTCCTTGCAGCGGCAACATTTAAAGTGACGCACCATTCGGTAGTCCATGAAAACAAACGATGTGTTTATCTTACACAGATTTAACAATTATACTCATACAGTCATAAAGTAATGGGATTCATGTTGATGAATATGAACAGACAGTGACAATCCTTTAGTTTAATTTCATATGTATTTATTTACTTTGAACATGTAACAAATAAGTAAAAAACACAACAAGCTACGCCATTGATAAATTATTAAACTGTTAAAAAGCTAAATATAACTGAACCTTTGAATCTACATTACATTACATGCACAAAGGAAATATTGATATTGAACAGTTTCATTGATGTTGCACACGAGTGAATTGTTTCTACTGAAGCATGTTGATTGTTAGTTAGTGTGACAGCAGCAGGAAGGAAGGATCTCTGGTTTCTCTCCTTCACACCATGAGTGAAGCAGCCTCTCACAGAAGAAGGTGTTTATAAAGCCTGCATGGTGTTGAGCAACAGATTTCATGGGGTCATGTTTTAGTTGTGCTTTGTGTAGTCCTTCGTTGTAGTTTCCTTTGTGTTATCCTGTTTGTCTTGCTGTTGCATTATGTCTCTAGTTGAATGAGATAATAGTCCGTAATACATGAGATAAAGAAAATGAAAGTCAAATACAGCCTTGTTCCAGGTTTGGTTCAGATGTCACATTCTGCAATATCGATTGAGCTCAGTGAGGATGGGCCTTACTCTGGTTCAGGTACCGGAGACTACGTGAGTGGAGGTAGGGGCCATAAAAGGCCTTACGTGTACAGTGTGTTATGGTATTCATATTATCCTAAATACACAGGACAAGTTTGCCTTCGGGGCTTTTTGCCAGAAAGGGTTTACATGAACCTAAAACATGATATTTTTCTAAACCTAACCAGGTAAGTTTGTTGAAACAAACCTGAAGGCAAACTTCTGCCATGTGCTAAAAGTACTACTTTGTCTGTAAATCTCAGCCAGTTTAGTGGAGGAAGAGACTGGTTTGAGCTTGAGCTGAATGAATGTATATGTTTCAGCGATGGAGCAGCCTGCTGACAAACGCCTCTCTGTGCTGTGAATGTTCCAGCATATGCTGCTGGAATACAACAGAGCTCTTCAAACAGTAAATACTGTATATGATGTGCTAACCACAAGGCAGTGAGTTGGAGTCTCAGTTCTATCTTCAGCTCAGCCACTAAAACTAAAGAAAAAGAAAACGATTCATTATTGTTAGAAAATAGATGATTTGATGAAAAATAAGTGTAGTTTATTTAAGTTAGTTTTATCTTTACATTAGTTTATCTTTAATACCTAATCAAATAGTTCATCAGATACATATCTAAATTGCTGAATAAATAAATGAACCAGTAAAATCCACAGGTTCCACTGAGTATTGAAGACCGACTTTCTTTTCTGGTGAATCGGTGGCTCTGATTCTGGAAGTGTGTTAGCAATTAAGGAGCATTAGTCTGCTTATGTGTTGACCAGATATACAGGAAACAGAGACATGGATCTCCCTCTCTCCCCCCTTATAGGTAGGGTTGGGTATCGTTTGGGTTTTTTCCGATACCGGTGCTAAAACGATACTTTTAAAACGATACCGTGCCTAAACGGTGCCTGAACCGATACTTTTTTCTTCAAATTGAACAATATATTAACTGTTTAAAGTATACTATAAATATAAATAAATACAAAACACTTGGCTTCAAACTACAGCTTCAAACTTTTTAACTTCAAACTATGAACAATATATTAACTGTTAACAGTTTACAGTATACTTAAATAAATATAAATAAATACAAAACACACACACACACTCTGTACACACACTACAGCTTCAAACTTCAGCAATTCTTTTGCAGAAATATGAGCATATTTGCCTTCTCTGGCAAAATAGGACACCTTTTTATTTTACCAGTTGGTGGCGGTAATGCGCCAATCATCGTTTGCCAACCGCCACTACACCTCAAAGAAGAAGAAGAAGAAAGTTTCGCGTGCCGGATGTTGTGCTTGTTATGAGCGGCAGCGCTAAGTACCCGGATGTCGATGGAGGTAGCCTGCCAGCCGTTTGACGATCGTTTTTTTTTTTTTTTTTTTTATAAATCATGGCCGAAGCTTTGCCAGAATGATGGAGGGGTTTGTTTCTAAGCGCGCACGGCTCGTCCGGTTGTAATAATACTATGAGTGAGGAGCGGAGGACCGAGGCTATCGTTACCTGCTGCCAGGACGGAGTCATCAGAGTAGTGTAAAAAAAGTATTTCAATCGGCTCAGGCACCGAAAGGAAGCACCGAAATCTGCGTTGCGTTTCGGTCCGGTAGATACCGGTCGTATAGGTTTCGGTACCCAACCCTACTTATAGGCGTATACACACTCCTGGATGACGGCCAGCACAGTGGGAACACACAGTAGTAGGATGCAAGTCAATCTCCAAATATTCAAACATTATATTCATTTTGTGCATTAGTCGAGTATGAATGCAAATGTGCATTTACTCGTGAATTTTAGGCAGGTCAAATCTGCAGCACCATAGCAATCGTCTGTGTTCTCGGTTTTGGTCTTTGAGTTTGGAGAAAAACTCTGAGGTGGAACTGAGTATGGAATGTCTTGCACACATTTTATGTTGGAGCAGCCAACTAGAAGTTGCACGCTTCGAAAAGTGCATCTTAGTTTGAGGTACATTTACTGATACACAGTACTTAAAGTTCTCTATCAGTGTTCTTTTACACTGTTTTTCAAATGGTAATGTCCAGCAAAAAGATTACCACAGTAAGCTAATCAATACGGTTATGAATCATGTGAACGCTAGCACTAACTGAGCAACATTGACTGTGCTAAGTTTGGAAATAACTTAAAGGGTTAGTTTGGATTTTTTAAAGTGGGGTTTTATGTATTTTTCGAGGTACAATTACAGTTTTTTTCCAATACAGTCTGGTGGCTTTGAAGAGAGTGATATAACAGCTTCAGTTCCCCAATGGAAGGGCTTTTCTGAGAGAGAGGTGAAGCGGCTGGACTGGAGCTGATGTTTAAGTTTACACTATAATAGGAAGATTTTCACAGCTTTATCTTGCCGTCAGACTGACGGGGAACTGAAGCCGTTATAGCACTCTCTTCAAGCTTCCGTGCCAGTTAACCTGTCTGCCTCTCCAAACTGGGAGCATGTCAGATATTTATACACAAACACATATGTATATATTACATGTAGCAGCGTCATAATGCAGATACGTCAGGTCGCGTTGGAAAAAGGTTTTAGTCGGCCGTTGGAAAATAACATTTTGGTGCTAAAACATATGTACTTAGACCAAAATCTGAATGTTCTGATTTGAATACATAAGGAACACCACTGGGAAGCTACATAATGATATATAAACCTCAAAAAAACAAATTACACCCAAAACACCTTTAAGGAGATGTTTGAGGGTCTCCGCCACACTAAATGACAAAACACGTAGAAGAGTGTTACCATTTTGGGAGACCTCATACTTTTACACCCCTATATTTCAATGCATTGATCTAAATGGTAAATTAACTGTAATTGTATTGTGCTTTTAGTCACAGACCACTCAGAGTGCTTTTACACTACATGTCATCATTCATCCATTCATTGATGACTACCATGCAAGGTGCCACCTGCCCATCAGGACTGACTAACTCCAATGTCTTTCCCTGGTAAATATTTCACATCAACTGCCCCAATTAGCAGCTGCAGGATGTAAATAATATTTACCAATAATCTTGTATACTATTCGGTAGGTGTCCATGCTAGACATTAATGGTCCTGTTCCTGAAAGGAAACCTTTTCAAAATCACATTGAGTCTGTTTACATGAAGAAGAGTAACCGGTTTATGACCGGGTTTTAAGGTATCCCTCATCCTGTTTATGAGAAACCTGAATATGCTAGCTGAAGAACTCTGTTGCATGTTATTGAGCGCCACCGACTATCTACGCAGGCGCAGCTTCAGATAAGTGACGTATCAGAAATACAAACAATGGCTGCAGATAAAGCGTCTCACTTCTGGAGCGACGAGTAAACTGACTTTGTCTTTCTGAAATGAAAGAAGCTGCTCCCTGTCCTACGTAGGGACAGTGACAGTCTGACTCCGCTGTGGAGGACTGAGTTATCAGAATAACTTGGCTGCTCTGCTTTCAGGACTAGCTCAGTCCGTAGTGCGAGAGAGAGAGAGACAGAGAAAGAGAGAGGAGAGAGAGAGAGAGAGGATGTGCTCAGAGCAGACAGCTGTTGGCGATCCAAATAGGTTACAAGGAGAAGATATTAGCAGTTAACTCATCAAGTGGTAGTAAATAGTGTACAGTGTTAATATTTGTTTTAGTGAACATCACATCACCTGCATGAATACAACGCAGTAATCAGTAACCAGCAACCGTGTTATCATGTTTATGGCTATGAATAACCCGATTTCTCTGTGCTCGTGTAAACATATTCTGAGTCTGATCATAACTTGGATAATCCTCATGAGTTATTCATGTCCATGTAAACACAGTCTACATTTGTAATGACACAATTGATCCCTACAGCATAAGCCTGCTTAAGATAATAGTACATTTTATAACACAATGTAATGCAATTTATTTTCATTTTTTTAAGCAGCCTTATTTAATATCATTCCCCCCAGGCCCAAGATGGTCACAGGTCAGAGGCCACCAGACCGACTGAGGCTGGTTGAGTGGCAAGCTATGAGAATGAACAGGGAGGGCTGAAGGGCATCTCTGAGACAACAGGGAGAGAAAGGAGATCTGAGGAGAGCGTGGCTCCATATCATGAATAAGTTACATGCTAAGGAAGGCAGTCATTTCAGAAAAACATGTAAGAGTACAATTAGCGCCCATTCACCTGACATGTGAATTCACACGGTATCTTGTTCTACTCAGTCTGCTCCTCTGTCCAGATGTGACATGTTTGTTGAATCCATACATACACTGAAATTTAAAGATAATAATTTGTGATTTTAGAGTTTTTAAAAATTATTTCTTAAACATTTTCCATCCAGCGTGTCGGTGTATAGTTATTTGTTTCTGGGTATGCATAAACTGTCAGATGGAGTCAGTGACAGGTTTTGGTTCAAGTCTCTATACACAATGATTACTGATAGCTTTGTAGTGATGGGAATTACGGCTCTTTGAAGGGAGCCAGTCCTCTGGCTCCCTTCCTCTCTGAGACATTCACTTTTCTCTTTTTTTTAGCTTAGAAATAATCCCCAGGAAAATGAGGGGATAAGATTTGGATCAGATTCAAACTTTGACATCCCACCAATACAATATCATTTTGCATGTGTGGACTAGGTTTAGGAGCACTAAATGACTCATATTCCCAGACCTAATGTCAATGAACTGCATTGTAAACATCACACAAGGTGACCCCATATATTTACTACTTTTAATGTAGTAAATTCACTGGCAAAGTATGAAAATTATGAAATTACAAATTAAAAGTTTTGGAGCTGCGGATTTAGAACTGGCACTGAAATTGGGGGAATGAAAGGGTTAAAAGCACTGCTCTCAAGTACGACCCGTTCATTCCATGGGCTGCGTGTCGGACCTGAACCCGGGCTGCAGAGGTAAGGACTCATTGGGGCCTGTCCAACCAGGACAGCCACTGTTTTCCAGAAAGTAAGAGTTCTTCAAAGCCCTTCCATGTAAGCTTTGTGTTGGTATGTATATGTAAAGCTTCACCAAAAGCCTTGAAGGTGTTGACTGCCTCCTGTGATGTCAACAGAAGTACAGAGAGAGTCCAGGGCCCCGTTCCTCGTACGTGGTTCAGCAAAGTCGATCAAATGTCCTATTAGCCAGCCTAAATTAACGAGATGATTGATGTCAGGCTATGTCGGCTTCCTGATTTCTTATTTTTTTGCATGTTTGTCACACTTAAATGTTTCAGATCATCAAACTAATTTAAATATTAGACAAAGATAACACAAGTAAACACAAAATGCAGTTTTTAAATGAAGGTTTTTATTATTAAGGGGAAAAAAAATCCAAACCTACATGGCCCTGTGTGAAAAAGTGATTGCCCCCCCCTGTTAAAACATAAATTAACTGTGGTTTACCAAAGTAATTGAGATCTATCAGTCTGGAAAAGGTTACAAAGCCATTTCTAAAGCTTTGGGACTCCAGCGAACCACAGTGAGAGCCATTATCCACAAATGGCGAAAACATGGAACAGTGGTGAACCTTCCCAGGAGTGGCCGGCCGACTAAAATTACCCCAAGAGCGCAGCGACGACTCATCCAAGAGGTCACAAAAGACCCCAGAACAACATCCAAAGAACTGCAGGCCTCACTTGCCTCAATTAAGGTCAGTGTTCATGACTCCACCATAAGAAAGAGACTGGGCAAAAATGGCCTGCATGGCAGAGTTCCAAGACGAAAACCACTGCTGAGCAAAAAGAACATAAAGGCTCGTCTCAGTTTTGCCAGAAAACATCTTGATGATCCCCAAGACTTTTGGGAAAATACTCTGTGGACTGACGAGACAAAAGTTGAACTTTTTGGAAGGTGTATGTCCCATTACATCTGGCGTAAAAGTAACACGGCATTTCAGAAAAGGAACATCATACCAACAGTAAAATATGGTGGTGGTAGTGTGATGGTCTGGGGCTGTTTTGCTGCTTCAGGACCTGGAAGACTTGCTGTGGTAAATGGAACCATGAATTCTGCTGTCTACCAAACAATCCTGAAGGAGAATGTCCGGCCATCTGTTCGTGACCTCAAGCTGAAGCGCACTTGGGTTCTGCAGCAGGACAATGATCCAAAACACACCAGCAAGTCCACCTCTGAATGGCTTAAGAAAAACAAAATGAAGACTTTGGAGTGGCCTAGTCAAAGTCCCGACCTGAATCCGATTGAGATGCTGTGGCATGACCTTAAAAAGGCGGTTCATGCTCGAAAACCCTCCAATGTGGCTGAATTACAACAATTCTGCAAAGATGAGTGGGCCAAAATTCCTCTACAGCGCTGTAAAAGACTCATTGCCAGTTATCGCAAACGCTTGATTGCAGTTGTTGCTGCTAAGGGTGGCCCAACCAGTTATTAGGTTTAGGGGGCAATCACTTTTTCACACAGGGCCATGTAGGTTTGGATTTTTTTCCCCCCTTAATAATAAAAACCTTCATTTAAAAACTGCATTTTGTGTTTACTTGTGTTATCTTTGTCTAATATTTAAATTAGTTTCATGATCTGAAACATTTAAGTGTGACAAACATGCAAAAAAATAAGAAATCAGGAAGGGGGCAAACACTTTTTCACACAACTGTATGTGTATATACATGTCTGTGTAGATTACCATATAGAACTAGGAGTTTGAATCTGTGTGTGTGAATCTGTGTATGGGCGGATCAGTATGTATGTATTATTCATAATCAGAAATTCAATCAATTGAAGCAGTGAAAAGGAATAGTGTGTGATTCTCTCTGTTCTTGTCATGAGTCCACCTTAATCATGTTCTACAATAATGATATGTTGGTGTACTAATAACCCTTTGATATCATTATGAGTGCTTTTAACCCTCATGTATGCAACGCAGCCATCAAGAGGACATGGGAGCAAGTAAACACTATAAGCACAAACACATTATTCAGAATGGTGAGTCAATATGTACCATGGTGATGTAATGAACACATCCATAAGTTTATTAAGCGCCAAATAAACTTTACGAACAGCACGGCATGCAACGGCTTTCCCGATGTTCTCCGCATCGCCGACACTGTACAACAATGTACCACTCGCAGAACAGCTCAAGGCTGCATCCAGTCTGTGAGACAGTCAATGCTCGGCTGCGTCGTGTGGTGTTCAATGTATGGCTCCAGAAGGTCTGTAAATAAATGATTCCTTGTGGTCAGAATGGATAGCGCTCGTATAGGAAGTCATCATGATGTGATAACGGATCTTGGCGATGTGGAAGAACTCTCTCCCTATAACACGCTAATCTAACTAATATCCTCCTTCATCAGTGGATCTCTGAGGAAGGGAGCTGTACATTAATGCAATAGAGGCTTCTTTGTTTGCTCAGCTGCTTTAATGGTTCACCGTGTGTCTCACTTTACATGCATTTCTGGAACTCCCGTATAACCCCCAGTATATGCGCAAGCGCATTAGACTACCGTATATGACAGGAGCTGCCATTTCTTCCGGGGGAGTGACCAGCTTATCCAGCTACCCTCACTTAGCCTGCCCCGGAGCAGGTTCAAGCTTATGGATGTGTTGCCATGGTGATTTTGCCAAACTTGCTTCGTGGAACCGAAAAGCCTGATCTACGTCATCTTATCCTGAAAAGTATCCGGCTAACTAAGTTAGCCACGTACGAGGAACGGGGCCCAGGTTTCCTCTTACACACTCTCTATTCTATTGATGTGATGGCACACAACAGTGACACTGTTTAGAATCAAAACTTGGACTAAGAGGAAGGGGGTGGGTCACGTTGAAAGTTGTGTTTAGGATAGGCTGAATAAACACGTGTTTGCATAATCATGTGTGTGTGTGTGTGTGTGTGTGTGTGTGTGTGTGTGTGTGTGTGTGTGTGTGTGTGTGTGTGTGTGTGTGTGTGTGTGTGTGTACACGTCCTCACATAAACACTGACTGCCTGTAACAGTAGAAAGGCAGTGACTCAGGGCCAGCCTGGCGGAACAGACCCTGATTGAGAGAAAGCAGGGGGTGGGGCGGCTGCTCAGCTGAACAACGTGAGTGCTGTTTGGAGTTTTCACTGGGGATTCTTCTTTCCAGTCTGTGAGACGGAGCAGGGCCTTCAGAGGACAGCCAAGAGAGCCACCTGAAGCGAGTCATTCTATGAATAATCCACCACTTTCACAACATGTACAATCCCTGAGATCATCTATGGGCTCAGTCTATAACGAAGATCTTGAGTTCTTGTTACGCGCGAAGGATCTCCCTCTCTCAGGCCATGTGGTTGTATGTCAGCTGGCCCAGTGGGCCTATGTGTGGCTGTGGGGAGAGCAGAAGGGAAGCCCTGCCCATCCACTGCTGGCCTCACTGAGCTATTTGTGCTCCAAAGGTCGCCTTGGAATGGACGTACACAATGTTATGTCATTTGTGTTTTCATAAAGGAACTCTGTGTGCAAGTGAGCCCGTACAATCCACACACACACTTATTACACTCATACAGCCCTCAGGCCAAAAAATGCCTCACTACACTTCCCTGCTCTGCGACTAATTTTGATAGTTACACAATGCTCAGACATTCTCTTACTTTCCTGTCATAAAGTCTTCACAGTCAAAATGTTATCTTGGATACCAGTCTGAGAGACACACGGTTCCAATAATTCAAACCACTGATAAACATCCCTGTTAAAAGAAAACGTCAGCGTTTGGAGATGAAGTCCCACTCACCGTAGTCGATCATGTTGTCTTTCAGACCGTGTCTACAGCTTCTACTGGAGATGCAAACAGAGGGTTCAAAGGATGGATTCACTCCAGACAGACAGGCACAAATCCAGAGAGAACTTCATGTCAGAAACTGAAGCATTACCCAGAGCGTGGCTTCCTCACTGGGATTCATCTGGGGTAATGTGCCTGTACCTCTTTCGTCCTCCTCCTTCCTCCTTTTCCTCCCCCTCTGTCTGGAGAACATAACAGTGTGTCTCAGTAAGCACAGCTCCCCAAAACCACTGCTCCTTTCCTCTGAGCCAGCTCCAGAGAGGAAAACACACGTACTTAGCTGGGCCTGATCTCACACCTATAAGGGCTTTTACAAGGTTGTGTGTGTGTGTGTGGGGGGGGGATGAATACCTTCTCTGTGGTCCACATAAACACACTCCTCATTTGAGTATATGTGTGTGTATGACTCTCATTTTCAGTCTGGATCAGTGCTGTTTGACCTGCAGTACTGGTACAGAGTTTGTTTTAGACTATGACGGGCGCTGAGGCATTTACTAGGTTTAGATATGGATGAGCAATAAATGGGGGCTATTTTCAACCTATTCTGTGTCACATCTGCCACAAACTTACTCCATGAGTGGGGAAGATAGTGGCGAGAATGAAACATTGTCATCCAGCCCTGTGCCCTAGAAATGGCGTTCCCATACAACAAAACTGTCAGGGGTCGGGTGGTGAATTGGTCACCAAGAGACTGCTGTCTGTGACCCGTATGAACCAAATACTTTTGTGACCTAAACATAACTGTGGTGGCCGGGCCTGGTTGGGCTCAGCTGCACAGGGGACAGAGTGGGGGAGTGGTTCAGGGAAGAGGCTTAATTAGCCTCAGCTGAAATCAATCTTTCATTGTGTCTCTCTCCTATATAAACATCGGCAGTGACGCAGGAAACCAGACGGACAAGCATAGATGGCAGATGCGCTCGGAGGCTCGGCAGGAGAGCACACGGCCGAGGCCAGTTTGGACAGTGGTGAAATAAAAACGTTGAGAAACTGTATTTTGAGTGTGCTGGCATCATTGTGCTGAGGGAAACCCACGGTGGTAACAGAAGCTTGTTACGATAACCAAGCAGTTTTGTGATTTTTGTTTTGTTTTGTAAACATTTACAACATTAACCACCTGTTTTACACAGTTTTACGCTATTTTAAAAGGTATCACGCTGTTCCACAGTATTTCACACTGTTTCAAACTGTTTCACATTGTATTACACTGCTAACTTCTCGTTCTCTGCTATTGATATAGCACAGTTGAGTGCATCGCCGCATCAACGTATTGGTGTCTAGACATGGAGTTAGTTCGTTGTATTGTTTCAATCACAAAGTACAACAGTGGTTGTTGCAGACACACCTGGTGGAGGAGTGCACCTTTCCAGTTAAATATATGCTAATTTCCATCAATTTTGAGAACAGAAATCTGATCATTGGATAAAGTCAAGCTCAAAATTCTTGTTTCATTTTGTTGACATATCAGAGTCAAAGGTTTTAAAGAGGGAATTTGGGATATCTCTTTGTATCACTCCATAAATCAGAAAATAGATATGGCATACAGTGGCGGCTGGTCAATAGAGGGTGCCGCCCCACCTTGTGCCACAACAAATAAAATAAAATTAATAATAATAATAAACTATACAAATTTTCAATATTTGTGTTTTTGAAATATGGAATCACCCAGTAATATGTCTAAAATATGATATCTGCGGTAAATATATGCTTTTCCTGCACGTCCTCTCCGCGTGTGCACGTCTCAGCTGGCTGGGGCGCTGGAGAAACTGCCCCAAAGAGGCGGGTCTATGAAGCAGTTTAGCCAATGATGCTTTAATGCTAAAGATATAAATGAGTGACATACAATTTAGCCAAGCAGCGTCCTCAAATAGATTCAGCTTTCAAACTGCGCGTTCTCGTCCGGACTAGTCTCTAAAGGCGAGCGCGAGCGCCAGCACTACTCCTCCAAGACCCGTTTGAGAGGAGAACTTTGACGGATAAACTGCAGTGAAAGAGCTGATCCCAGATCAACCTGACCTCACAATCAGACAGCAGTAAGCAGTACATGCAAAGCTTCTCTACTAGCTGTACACCAGACAGGTTTGGCTAGCTGGATGACGTCATGCTAATAACTTATTTAGCTTTTTAAAACAACGGGGACAGATCCAGCACAGACAGTTAGGGAGTGAGGGACACGAAGCGCCTGTCTGAGAAATGATATATATATATATATATATATATATATATATATATATATGTGTGTGTGTGTGTGTGTTTTATATTATAGTGAATATTATTATATGATATATATATATTATTATATTATACTGAATTCCCTGTGAGGGTGACTAAAATATGATGTCCTGACGTGTTTATCAAAGTGTTATTTACTGCTTTTTTCATGTTGGAATAAAGGTTAAATATTTAACTGCAAAGTAGTAATGCATGTTTGATACCTTAATGTTTTTGCATTAAATCATTCTGGGATGTTTGCTGAAATTGATTGGATGTGGCTCAGCCCTACCTAGAACATTTTCCACCAGCCGCCACTGATGGCATATGTTTTTATGAATAAAATGTTTTATAAATCAGGCTATGAATAATGCATGAACAAACCTCTCAGTACAAACCTTCAGAATATAGATAAGAATGAAACTGTAAAGTTTGTGTATGTAAGTGAAACTGAAGTGAAGATTTCTGCCTCAGAGTCTGAGAAAAACTAATTCAGAGGCAACGGCCTTAAAGATGTGGATCGTAAACTGAAAGACATGTTTAAGACACTGCAAGTGAATAGGATCATATATTACCTAATATATATCAAGATGAGACTTCCTCAGTTGATTACTAACTTAAAGATAATTTTTGTATTTTTGCAAGTTTTCTGAAATGTTATTTTTAAAAATGCAAATGTGACATTATTTAATTAGGCATTTTCTATTGAATAAAAAAACTATGTTTTGCCTCGTATTTTACCTTGAATAAAGCTCAGTTCATTGAGCCATTATGAATATCAGTTATTCTATAATCAGGATGTATGCTGTCTACTTACCATGTTTAGAAAGAGAAAATGAGACGTGGCTTTAAGACCAACATTGGAGCAGTTTGTGGACCAACAGCTGTTTGGCACAGCCACTGTCTGCAGATTCTCCAAAGTCCTGCTGTCAAATAGTTGTTGCCAGGTTAAGAGCCCTGTCTCAACACACTCTCTGAAGGCTGACTGACTAGTTTACCAGGAAATAAGATGCAACGTATAAAGTACACAGATTCCTCTGTGTGAGGAGTTTGACATGTATTTTCTGTGCCTCCCTCTAGTGGCTCAGCTGTGTCGATGTGGTTCTCCTTCAGTTTGGTAAACCAGCAGTGAGGAGTTGGATTTTGTAAGGACAGAAAGATAGTTACAGGTGTTCTTGTAAAGAATGGAACTTTTTGTGAACTAAGTATGAAATATTAGCAACACTGGATAGGTATGTTTGGTATACCAAAACTGTAAAAAACAAAACAAGTAAGACTCATTCAAAATCTTTTTGCAAAAAAGGCTTTTTTTATGGCAATATGCATTCATCTGTCAAATAAAACTCAACCAAAACGCTGTGTAGTTAAGCTCCATTTTGCACATGTTAATGTACTATTTTAAAAACTGTTCCATTTATATTTTAATTAAACAACCAAAACACAGAATGGTTGTACACTAGAATGCAGTTTGATACATTCTGCTAAAAAAAATGAAAAAGACTAGCCAGCTGATTCCCAATTAAGGCAATCATGCTTTTCAATTCCATAACATCTATAGTATGTAAAGAAAATATCTCTGGAATTCATATTTATCACAGGCTGGTGACACAGAGACCCCTGATTGATGGTCATCAACCCCATAGAGCAGAGGTCTTCAACAGGGGGTCTATGGCCCCAAGGGGGTCCGCGGAGGTACTGTAGGGTGTCCGCGAAATTTCTGGTTGATTAGACAATTTAAAAAAAAACAAAAAACTTTTTTTTCTCTAAACATGAATCTGTCCATTATTTTAATAGTTCAGTATTGTATGAAAGATAACAGGTATGTTTATGCACGGCAGTGGCACTAATAGGCCATCACTCAATTTTGTTTCCACATTTATGTTTAAAATGAAAACATCGGTTTGAATATCTTGTATGCATGATTATCATGCAATTGACAGACAATGTTGATATTGGCATTGGTATCAGTTGACAAGGTATGTTTATAAATGGCAGTGGCACGGCCTCCCGACTCACTGTGCCTTGCACATGTTTAAAATAAAAACATGAATATATGAACCTGTGTATTATTTGAATAGCTTAGTATTGAATGCACAATAAAGAGGCATGTTTATGGCACTAGGCCCAGTTTAGTATAAAACACAATTATATACAATATATATGGTCCTTGGCCTGAAAAACGTTGAAGGCCCCTGCATAAAGGAATTATTAGTCACAAGGACAAAGATATATAGTATTTGCCTAAAATATGGATTACTCTGACCTCTACTGGAAAAATTGTAGAACAAATTGGTAAACGATTTGTGTCAAAAATGAAGAAGAATCTTATCAAAGACATCAAGTTGGGACTTCAAGAGAAATCACCATTTCAGGCAATCTACATTTTTCAAAAGTTAGGTATCACAGCCAAACAGAATGCTGATTAATGTCCTGACTAATTCAGCTCTGAGTACTGTGTATGAACATCAGCTTCAGCAAATGTGTCGATGATGTGGTGATCACAAAGACTATATACAATCATTCCCCAAAAGCCTGGATGAAGGAGGGGTGAGGGCTGTAGAGACAATGAAGCTGCCTTTCTGTCATCACACATGATCATCACATCTCCATCCTGGCTCAGAAACAGCTGTATTTCTTAAGGAAACTAAAGAAGGCAAAATGTCTGTGCCAAGTTCATAACTTTTACGGAGGAGCAAAAGAAAGCATCCTGGTTGAAACATTACAAAGGCCCAGCTCTACAGCAGGTGATGAAAAGTGCCCAGGACATCATTGGTACCCAGCTTTGCTGCTGCACTGACCTCAGCTAAGACAGTGTGTGCACTCTGCACTGACCGACCTGTTGATGCACCCAAGTTGCTTGCTGCTTCTTGGGGACTGCACTGGGGCTACCCTCAGATCAGATCCCTCTTCCTGTGAACTTAAGAAGTTCTTTCAGGTTGAGGGTTATACAGCTGGACGCTTTTTGTCTTCCACTCCATTCAGGGGAAAGGGAGGCAATGTCCCATCTGCTTTACCCAGTTTGTGCGTTGGCACCGCCCCCCATTAGGCACACTTGGCAGCTGTTTGTGTGTTTTTGCGACGGTGTTTCCAGTAGTCCTATCCAAGAAACGCTGGCGGGATGGCTTTGAGAGTGCATCTTTAAGTTTATAGCCAGGCGGGAAGAGACTGTGGTCAGCTCACACTCTAAATGCAGCGTGGCATGTCAGCAGTCTTGTTTAAAGAACGGCGTTGTGGTCGGCGGAGCTTTGTTCGTTCATACGGTTCTATCTCTTGGTCATGTCAGGCTCCTTTTCAGGGTCGCTGGCCCCCCCACCCGGGCATGATACACACATACATGTCCCTGTGCTCATTGGTGACCAGGGTAATGTGGTTTGCAGGTGTCTACTGCTTGTCTTTTGACCCCTGCTGGGTTAGCCTATGGCTTTAACCAGTTCAGTTAAATACTGGAGTTGGTTTGGGACTAACTTTTAGTCAGAATGTGTGGTTGTGTGGTCGATTTTCTGAGGCTCGAGCTCCACCCTCTGTACCCATAGAGTCTAGCAGTGGTGGGCCGTCAGGGCCTTCAAGGCCTTCTCTGCTGGCCTAAACAGAATCACAAAGTTATAGCTATTTTATAATTTAATAATTTTTCATAAATACACTACATGTATTATAATTTATAAAAATATTTTTCCCATTATCTTATTTTCTCATTGCACAGCTACTGTCTTCCTCAGTTGCTCTGCTTCCAGTGCAGCTTGTTTTAAGTAGAGCTTAAACTGCATCCCTTTGCAGTTTAAGTGAATGGGGACGATATTGTTGATTGTCATAGTGTTCAACCAATCAGATCTTTAGTTTGACATGTTGGGCGTATTCTTTGACATGTCAGCGCCTTCTAGCTGGCCTATAATGACGTCAGCATTACGTGCAGCTCAGTGTCCATGTGCAGCTCTGCCGCGAGGTGCAGAGTGTGCTGTGATTGGTCAGTGGGCGAGCACGTGACTATCGTGAAACGAAACTTAAACTGGCAAAATTTAGTCGGAGTAGTAAGAGTTCAAATTGAAAGATATGGAAGAAAATATGACATTTTTTGCATTTTGCTTGATGTAGATTTTTTTTTTTTTACCTAGCTTTGTTTTTTTAACACTCAATGGCTGAAGGAGGAGAAACGGATTTGTGAGTTGGGATTTAACCTTGGGATTAAACTCTTTGTCAACAAAGAAAGGAGCATGGAGTTTGTCTTTAAGTGGTAAATCAACTGCGTTTGTTTTTACATCTGCAGTAGCATTAATATGCTTGTTTGTATATTATTATTTGTACAACTTGTTTTTATGAAGATGGATTTTTGTTTGGTTTTATATGTGATAGGAACTATTGTTACGTCCAATGTTGCTCTGGGGACATATTTAGCCGCTGCCAGTGTTGCCAACTTGGCGACTTTCTTGCTAAATCTGGCGACTTTCTGAACCCTCATGGCGACTTTTTTTGTCAAAAGCTACTAGCGACAAATCTAGCGACTTTTTCTGGTGTTGTTGGAGACTTTTCAGGTGTTTTGACTCTGACGTGAAAGAACATACGTTCTGCACTGTGTGAACGAGCAGCGGGTGCTACCGTGAGCCGCCCCAAAGCACTCACAGGCGGGTACTCGCGCAGCAGCCTCACGCTGCAGTCAGAGCAGAGAGGAGACGCAGTCTCGGCGTATTCATGTATCTGCACTCTGCAGTTAATGTATTTATAGGTGTTGAGCTTCATTTTTACACGAAACAAATAATAACCGGAGCTGTGTTTCAGCTGCAGGACAGCAGTGAAGGCCCAGGTATAAAATGCACGGCCCGCCACTGGAGTCTAGTAGAGGGCAGAGCCTGTGTTAGTCAGAACGAAGTTTACAACAGTGTAACCCTAGTTCTATAAGTACAGGCCGAGCCCCCTACCAAGGGGGCACTGCTGCTCCTACGCCACTCATTAAAGAGAGTGTGAGACGTCAAACAGGGATGTGTGCTGTCCAATATACTGTGGGGTATAAACGTCAGATAGGCTCGTCCTGATTGGTCCGCTATGAATTTTGCTCCTCCCACCCAGTCTTATGCACACCCAGTGCATAATAACATTTTCTGCCATGTAGTGATAGATTATATAATTTTAACAAAGGAAATAATAATAAAAGATTAATAAAAAAAATGTCATGATATCCACTGTAATGGATAACCTATCACAAGAAGATCTGTGCACCGGAGTAAAGTCGTGTCTAGAATTGGAATAGGGCTGACTACCAGCAACTGTTGGAGTTTGATTCATCATAATAGCACAATCAACTATATCTATTTGTTTAAATATATCGAAATGTTTGAAACTCACATATATAACATCCGCATATTGACAACTAGTGTGAATATAGTGTGGGTCTGAATAGGTCAACATACAGCCTGTGTGCCTCAGAAAAGATCAGAGTCTCTTGTAAAAAAACAACTGAGGGGGCGTAGCAGGTGCATAGTGAGATGGCGTTCCCACTACACAGGCTGGCAGGCGTATGGTGAGACTGTCATGGAAAAGGCAAGCAGAGGCCCTGGTGCTGTGAGAAGGAGCGCTGGTCTGAAATAAAAAGAGTTGCATCATGCAAGGCGGCACCAGGGAAAAGGCTTTTAACTCCCACTAGAAAGATAACGTTGACCATGACACAATGGCACATGCAATACACACATTAGAAACCCATACGGACATAATGACGCATGACAGGAAAAGAGACACACCTGTGATTTCAAAGGAAAACAGAGGAAGTGCTTAAAAGGGCAAATCCACTGTCTGCCACACTATATAAGACTATGTAAGAACAGAATCAATCATTTTCAGAAGAATGACTTGGGTTGTGTTCTTTGCTTGAAGAATAAACTCTCTTGCTTCTGACTCTGTCTGATTCCAGTGCTTTCTTCAGAGATCATCAGGACACCAATGGGTATTAAGAACAGAATAAAATGAGAGTTGGGGATCAGTAGTTTAGACTTCAGCAGCTGGCCTGGTCTGAACTTCTTTTCCACGACACAACGATGTCACTGTGTTCACCATTGGCGGGAATCATTTCCCTGTCTTTTATGATTGAAAATGTAGATTGACATGTAATCTTCAGTGGTTAACTTTCGTTTGAAGTTTACAATGTGGCTTGTAAATGTTATGCTATACAGTGTATATATTATGATGTAAGAGTAGATGTATCTTGTTTCTGTCTGTGCTGGATGTCTCAGAATGCTCAACCACATTGATCTAATAGCAAACAGTAGACAGGCTGAAGGAAATGGACCACACCTCAGAGGGAAAAGAGGGTAGAAAATATCCTGAGAGCCGGAAACCCTCTCTCTGTTCTCTGTGACCCTAACCTGACACTGTTTCACTTCTATCTCTGCCTGAGCTGGCAGATACTAAATGGTTGTGCAGATTTGGGACTATATTTAAACAATAGTACACCCCCCTCCCTCTTGGAAGACTCAATTTGTGCATCTGTCCAAAGCTCAGACAGGAATTTCTTTGTCATGACTGCTTCCTCGGTTGTGTTTATGTTTTGTCATTTATGTCTCGTTATCCTTCATCCAGTCACATTACCATTTCTCCAGAACACTGCATCTATTATTAAACTGTATTGCCTCTCTGTTATCGTCCACTAGATGTCCTCAGATGCCCCCTTCCTTGTCATCTGACCCTCACAACCACCTGTTGTTTTATACACCAAAGAGTAACAGAACATAGTCCCAATCCCAATCTCCTCACTCATGGTCTGACAGACTTTGAAACGCCTTCCCACAAAGTCCATGAGAGTTTAGTTCTTTCTCGCTGGCTCTCTCGCAGACATTTTGAGCCCTTTAAGAACACTTTCCATAAATCCGTAATTCTGCAGACTTTGCTGAAGGGAATTACCCACAATTCATAGTATTATGACGTTAAACACAGGTTACCAGTGGGAGCATTTCCTGATTTTGGGTACTTCTCAAGTCTCTTAATTGTCGTTTCCTCGATTCCTCGCTCCTCCGCCTTGTGACCCGGAAATCAATCTCAGCGTTCCATCTTGAAGTTAATCCCACTTCCTTAAATTCATCTCGAGGATCGAGGATCAAGGAGGCTTGCCGGAGGAGCTATGAGCGAGGATACACCGATGTATCCTTTAAATTGGATGTAGCCTACACTAAAAACACAAGTATCAATAAGTATAAATGTCATCGAGAAATGGGGATAGAACGGCGCCTTACGAGGAGCTACACAAACTGTGAACGCCAGAAAGTTTGATCGCGCATCTGATCATCTTAAATAAATTAGATTTATGAAAACAAAAGGGATTTGTTAACTGCTGTAATCCTGACATGATGTTTATGTGTTTTTATACACACATAAATTGAATGATTGAATGATATATATATATATATATATATATCATTCAATCATATGTCACTCTTTATTTTCATACAAACGTGTATTGCTTCACACAATAAAATATATAAAGTCTATATTACATAAGCCTGTGTGTTGAATACAAAATGCCTGACATTCGATCGTTCTTGTCACATTATGCCACGTTGTGAATTGAGTTAATATTAAATACATAAGTTGTCATGAACACCGTTATGCTCATCTGACAGAGATCATAAAATACAGAGTTATAACTAAACAATGGACAGCTGATCAGCTGTGCCATACCCATATCTAACTGACATCGCTTTAAAATGATGACTCAAGGTGAGGATGTCTTGACTCCTCTCTCCTCTTGTCTCTCCCTGCCTCCTCCGCTCGCATCTTCATGGGCGGGACTAAGATGCAAGGAAAGGAGGCAAGGAAATGAATCGAGGAGGTACAAAATCGGGAAATGAGAAAGACTCTTGGAAACATTTTTAAAAAAGGTAAACAAAGAGGACGGCACATGAGTGTTCAGCCTGGCATATTCAATTTACACAGAAAGATTTAGGATTTAAGATGGTACATAAAAACACATGAAATCAGAGACGATATTACACACCTGGTTCATTCATCAACCACTTCCTTTCATTATGTTGTTTTGATAAAAATTTGATTTATAGAATTTTACAATTGCCTCTTGTCTCATCTCGAAGGAAAAGAGTCTGGAAGACGTTCAAATTAGGGAGTAAAGAAATTGTCCATCGTATTATCATGTTGCCAAGATAACATGATATGTCGCTGTTCCATTTCCATTAATACCATTTCAAGCCTTTGCATCGCTCACTCTTTTACCAGGTGATGTCAGTTAAGTCCCTGAGAGTTCAGGGTTTAAGGCCTTAGGAGGTCACTGGGATTTCACAATAGATTGGAGTCCTTGACTTTGCTAATAGTGATCTGCTAAAAGTTTCACACGTTTCCACTTACCAGGCAGCCAATCAAACAAAGCAAGAGGCGGGCTTTACTACTTTAGCACTGCCTTCCCGTTTAGATGGCGGTAGATGTGGTAGGGCTAGCTAACTAGTTAGCTGTTGGACCGTGAGAGGGAAGGACTCGTCTCTCATGTTGTGATGTTCCATGAAGGCTACTGTCTTGCCCAGCAGCGCCTGTAGGCACACTCTGGCTGTGATCAGCCCCTAATGAGGTCTTTACTGTATACCAGCTGCTTATGAACATGCAGACTAAAACCGTTTTATAGTTTTAATATTTCTTTCAACCGTTCAACTGATAGTTCAACAGGTAATTATTAACATCCCTACTGCAAAGAACTATGCTCTGTTTACAGTGGGTACGGAAAGTATTCAGACCCCTTTAAATTGTTCACTCTTTGTTTCATTGCAGCCATTTGCTAAAATCAAAAAAGTTCATTTTATTTCTCATTAATGTACACTCAGCCCTCCACCAGTCGGGGCAGAGTAGCTCGACGGAAGCCTCTCCTCAGTGCAAGACATATGAAAGCCCGCATAGAGTTTGCCAAAAAACACATGAAGGACTCCCAGACTATGAGAAATAAGATTCTCTGGTCTGATGAGACCAAGATTGAACTTTTTGGCGTTAATTCTAAGCGGTATGTGTGGAGAAAACCAGGCACTGCTCATCACCGGCCCAATACAATCCCAACAGTGAAACATGGTGGTGGCAGCATCATGCTATGGGGGTGTTTTTCAGCTGCAGGGACAGGACGACTGGTTGCAATTGAAGGAAAGATGAATGCGGCCAAGTACAGAGATATCCTGGAAGAAAACCTCTTCCAGAGTGCTCTGGACCTCAGACTGGGCCGAAGGTTCACCTTCCAACAAGACAATGACCCTAAGCACACAGCTAAAATAACAAAGGAGTGGCTTCGGAACAACTCTGTGATCATTCTTGACTGGCCCAGCCAGAGCCCTGACCTAAACCCAATTGAGCATCTCTGGAGAGACCTGAAAATGGCTGTCCACCAACGTTCACCATCCAACCTGACGGAACTGGAGAGGATCTGCAAGGAAGAATGGCAGAGGATCCCCAAATCCAGGTGTGAAAAACTTGTTGCATCATTCCCAAGAAGACTCATGGCTGTACTAGCTCAAAAGGGTGCTTCTACTCAATACTGAGCAAAGGGTCTGAATACTTATGACCATGTGATATTTCAGTTTTTCTTTTTTAATAAATTTGCAAGAAGTTCTACATTTCTGTTTTTTTCTGTCAAGATGGGGTGCTGAGTGTACATTAATGAGAAATAAAATTAACTTTTTTGATTTTAGCAAATGGCTGCAATGAAACAGAGTGAAAAATTTAAAGGGGTCTGAATACTTTCCGTACCCACTGTATATGAGGAAAACACAATGTTCAATGTTAAAATGTCAGCAACAGCATCAATTTGTATAATTAAGTTATTACAGTCAGACATCTGATGAAACATGATTTCAAAGTTATTGTAAGAACTATAGTGGTTTTATTAAGTACTCATATCGGTACCCTCAATAGTAGAGCAGAGCTGTCCTTCAATCAGAGGATCGGCGGTTTGGATGCCCGGCTCCGCCAGTCCGTGTCAATGTGTCCTTGGGCAAGACCCTTAACTCCAAGTTGCTCCTGCAGGCTGTTCCGGCGGTGTATGAATAGGTATGAATGATAGTTAGTCATGATGTGTAGGTGGCATGGTGCATGTTAGCCCCTGGGTATGAATGATCGGAAGACTAGAAAAGTGCTATACAAGTACAATTCCATTTACCCGGTATCAACCGGTCATCAAATACAAGTACTTGTCTGTTCACTTGGTCTGAAAAAAGTGGTATTGGTGCATCCCTATTGGAGACCCTCTGCTTCTCTCTGAGATTGCATTTTCGTTTTTCCAAAAATGAGATAATATTTCTCCAGGGAGGTCAGTTCGAGACAGTGTGGCTCCATGGTAACATAGCTCTGACAGCTTGACGGACTAGTATTGGGGGGAAGGGTTAGCCGAGGGTCAGTTAGTGAGCTAGCTCTTTAGCATATTCCTTGGACTCCTTGTACTGTCAAAACAATGCAACATCATTTGTACAATAGTGACATTAAATTCACAATCAGTGATTCTTGCATAACTCCCAGCTTGCAATTTTCTTTAAGTCTTGCGAAACAGAGGACAGTGTCCACTGAGTATGTGAGTCTGACTGAAAGTACAGTATAGGGGCAACATAAAGGACAAAGAACTGGGCTCAGAGGCAGCAGGGAGGCATGACGTCACACCCTTTTAATGTTACTGCTGGTTCACATTAGCCTGTGCACACACACGTACACACACACACACACACACACACACACACACACACACACACCCCTTAAGCTCAAAACATGGATCCTCTTCATCGTTCATTTTGTGTTTTTAATGCTTGCAATCAATAGATGTTTGGCAATATACAAGGTCCAGGGGGAGTAACTTACAGTTCAAATGCAGAGGCGCCATTGGGATTTGGGGCCACAGTAACAAACTGAAAAGAAAAAACAATCTCCAACTTTTAAAACTCATGTTTTAAATAACATTTCAAATGTTATCATGGTATTATTCCAAGGTTTGGATTCAATCAGTTTTTCACATATATGGGTCATTGACAAATAAGGCTTCTAAAAATGTAATTAAAAAAATTATCTTCAAAATGGATGTAATGCATATTTTTGTGTCTGGAAAAATGTGGTGAAACAAGTCTAAGTTGTGAACCAACTTTTCATAGTATTTTAAATAGTTTTTAACAGTATTTTTTAACTTCACAGGCTAAAAAATGTCAGGTGGCGCAACCACATATTTATAAAAAAATATATATTTTCCTAATATTTATTCAAACTGAAATTTCTGACAAGTATCCCTTAGAGTGTCTACTGTGTCCAACACATCGTATTTTGTGGTTGTGTTTTATATACATACAATAATTTATCATAATTGTGTTCTCTTGGCAGGTATTTAGTATATTTAACTTTTGATTTTACATTTAAACAGAGAAACATGATAATACAAATATTCAAATGAATACATTGAATAAAATAGGTCTTCACATCATATCAAGCAAAAAAAATTCACTTTAACCTATTATTTATTGCTTTAAATTAATATTTTACCTGGTCGCACCACCATGACATTTATCAGTTGTGCCACCTGACAATATTAGTAATCACAGCAAATATGCAGACAATTTGCATTTTTTTTTCAAATACAACATGCTTTTAGTCAACAGACTCTTTAAGTAAAATAAGTAAATATTTCATAGTAATCATGTTTAGCACATAACTGGAACAGGCAAAATCACAGTTGCTTCCGCCTGGGCTGTTGCAGCTTCTACCTCATTGTAGCAGCGTTTTGCACACACTCCATACATGACTTGTTGTCTGCTCCCTGCGTCGTGCTGATTTTGCTTTACTTGACAGTGGCATCCTTAATAGTTAAACAATATTCATTAATATCATGAAAAATAGTTTGAAAGTGTATAATATAGTTAACTTAACACTGTTAAACTTTAGAATTATTTTTTTATATAATGTCAGAGCTTTAAATATAATATCATAGAGTAACATTCTTTGCAGTTGCATCACCTGCCTTACTGGTTGCACCACCTGGCATTTGCAACTAATTTCAAATTAAACAGGCATCTACTAGGACACTAGCATTAGCTTTTGTTCTTGCTAAGAAATTCATACATATACATTTTAAATAGAATAAAGACATTTATGATAAAATAACATTTTTCTAGTTTTACATTGGTTGTACCACCCTGACATGGAAAGTGAACCACTCTACCTAGAAGTTGAAAGTAGCTGTTTTTATCAATATTCAAAAGAGATATAAAAATGTTTCACTCTGCTATAAAGGTCAGTTGAGGTCCTCTTGATGATGCAATAACCTGTTTACTGTTTTCCACTTTAATTTTATAATAAAAGTCCCATCTTTACAGCTGTGCCACCCTGATATTTGAGAACATTCAAATTGCTGGACAAAAGTTTTTAAATTATCGCAACAGCTTAAAACTATTGGTATTTGTAAAAATTTGGTTTATTTGAATCGTTACAACAATAAATGCATGCCATAGTATTTTATTTTGAATTTATTATCATTTCAATACATTTTTTAATAGTTTTCTTAGACTGTTCATCTGCTAGGACAGGTGCACCGCCTGACATTTTCAGGGTTTGAGATGCCAAAACATAAAATAATATATATTATTTGATTGTACTGAAAATGTATCAAAACTAGATAGGTTTTATAGAATGAAATGATATACAGGTGCTGGTCATATAATTAGAATATCATCAAAAAGTTGATTTATTTCACTAATTCCATTCAAAAAGTGAAACTTGTCTAATTCATTCATTACACACAGACTGATGTATTTCAAATGTTTATTTCTTTTAATTTTGATGATTATAACTGACAACTAAGGAAAATCCCAAATTCAGTATCTCAGAGAGGAGAGACACACAATCCACGTTGCTTGAGGTCCAGTGTAAAGTTTCCACAGTCAGTGATGGTTTGGGGTGCCATGTCATCTGCTGGTGTTGGTCCACTGTGTTTTCTGAGGTCCAAGGTCAACGCAGCCGTATACCAGGAAGTTTTAGAGCACTTCATGCTTCCTGCTGCTGACCAACTTTATGGAGATGCAGATTTCATTTTCCAACAGGACTTGGCACCTGCACACAGTGCCAAAGCAACCAGTACCTGGTTTAAGGACCATGGTATCCCTGTTCTTAATTGGCCAGCAAACTCGCCTGACCTTAACCCCATAGAAAATCTATGGGGTATTGTGAAGAGGATGATGCGAAATGCCAGACCCAACAATGCAGAAGAGCTGAAGGCCACTATCAGAGCAACCTGGGCTCTCATAACACCTGAGCAGTGCCACAGACTGATCGACTCCATGCCACGCCGCATTGCTGCAGTAATTCAGGCAAAAGGAGCCCCAACTAAGTATTGAGTGCTGTACATGCTCATACTTTTCATGTTCATACTTTTCAGTTGGCCAAGATTTCTAAAAATCCTTTCTTTGTATTGGTCTTAAGTAATATTCTAATTTTCTGAGATACTGAATTTGGGATTTTCCTTAGTTGTCAGTTATAATCATCAAAATTAAAAGAAATAAACATTTGAAATATATCAGTCTGTGTGTAATGAATGAATATAATAGACAAGTTTCACTCTTTGAATGGAATTAGTGAAATAAATCAACTTTTTGATGATATTCTAATTATATGACCAGCACCTGTATGTCACAAATTGATACAATTATTTTAAAAGGAAATAGTGGACTTGGACACAAAAATATGCATGTCATGTCATTGACCCATATATGGGTGTCATTTTAAAAATGCAGCAACAACCACACAGATTCTTCACTTTGTCTTATTCAAAGTCAATTAGCCTTCAGCAGCTAAAAGACAATGCTGACACTCACCGGCCATACAGAAGAGACCGGCATATATTGTACCTGTCAATCAAAAGGAAAGAGACATGTATTCCATACAATGCATTTGAAGAAAGATTAAAAACAACAGGCTGTGCATTAAAGGAAACATATCCACAGTGGTACATGTACGATACAAGCATGTTGTCACTGGTGACCTTGATATTAAGACAGAAGACTGCTCAGTCTGTTGTCCATCATAAAGTAATCTAGGTTTTAGTCAATAAAAACTTATTATGTTAGTCTCTTCTTTACATACACATTATTTAACTTCTCATTGCCTCTTATTGTAAGCATTATTATAATGATACCAGTGGCGGGCCGTGCATTTTATACCTGGGCCTTCACTGCTGTCCTGCAGCTGAAATACCACCTTATAACCTCATGATGGTGCCACAGCTACGGTTATTATTCGTTTCTAGGGCTGTAATATACGTATTCGTATTAAACGGTTCGGTACGAGGCTTACAAACCGAACAATACGTTTGAATAATACTAGTGCATTTGGAAAATGCAGAAGCTTAAATTGTAGGAAATATAATGTTTTCTGCGCTCATGTAGGTGACAACGGGATGTGACCTCTGAACCGGAACAAAAAAAAACCACAACAAAAAACAGCTGGGGCTCCGCAAGTGTTCTGGGAGGCTACGCTAACTTGCTTAACGGGAAAACAACAGCAGCAACACGCATTCTGCTACACACTCAAGGGCACGGGACATTCAGATATTAGATGTAAAAAAACAAACGCAGTTGACTTACCAAACTCCATGCTCCTTTCTTTGTTGACAAAGAGTTTAATCCCATGGTTAAATCCCAACTCACAAATCCGTTTCTCCTCCTCCTTCAGCCATTGAGTGATAAAAAAACAAAGCTAGGTAAAAAAAAATAATAATCTACACCAAGCAAAATGCAAAAAATGTCATAATTTCTTCCACATCTTTCAATTTGAACCCTCACTACTCTGACTAAGCCTCTGCTGTTAAATTTCGTTTCACGATAGTCACGTGCTCGCCCACTGACCAATCACAGCGCACACCAGTGGCGGCTGGCCAATAGAGGGCCATGGGGCCTGGCCCCACCATGAGCCATACAAAATAAAAATAAAATTATAATAATCATAAACTATACAAATTGTCAATATTTGTGTTTTTGAACTATGGAATGTACCCAGTAATATGTGTAAAATATGATATCTGCGCAAAATTTTTGCTTTTCCTGCTCGTCCTCTCCGCTGTGTGCTCGTCTGCTTGTGCTCTCCGCCTGTGTGCACGACACGTCTCAGAACGCGCAGCTAGGGGGGCCAAATCGTTTTGGCCCAAAAGAGGCGGGTCTATGAAGCAGTTTAGCCAATAGCTGATTAAAGATATAAATGAGTGACATACAATTTAGCCAATCAGCGCCCTCAAATAGATTCAGCGTGGGGCCAAAACGATTTTGCCCCCCTAGCTGCGCGTTCTCGTCAGGAGAAGTCTCTACAGGAGAGCGCCAGCGCCAGCGCGAGCACTACTCCTCCAAGTCTCGTTTGAGAGGAGAACTTTGGCGGAGATTCTGCAGGCCAAAGAGCTGATCCCAGATCAGCCTGACCTCACAATCAGACAGCAGACTAGCGGGAAAGGAAAGCAGTACATGCGAAGCTTCTGTACTAGCTGTACACCAGACAGGTTTGGCTAGCTGCATGACGTCATGCTAATAACTTATTTAGCTTTTTAAAACAACGGGGACAGATCCAGCACAGACAGTTACGGGAGTGAGGGATGAGGAGGTAAGGAAACATGAGAACACCAGGACACACATGGAGAACTCTGTCAAGCTACATATTAGGCAAAGTGAACATCTTTTCTTCTACATAGTTGTCCTCAGTCTCATCTGCTTAACTTGGTCATGGAGGCATCAACATTTAATTGAGATGGTAAATTAACAGTGAAAACTCATAATAGCTTAATTTAACATCAGTATTTATAATTACACTTCATGTTTACTTCTCCTGATCTTTACCTCCTATAACAAGGTCCATAGGGGCATCTCAATAAATAAACATGTTATATTATATAAGTGTTATTTACTGCTTTTTTTCGTGTTGGAATAAATGTTAAATATTTAACTGCAAAGTAGTAATGCGTGTTTGATACTTTAATATTTTTGCATTAAATCATACTGGGATGTTTGCTGAAATTGATAGGATGGCCCTACCTAGAACATGTTCCACCAGCCGCCACTGGCGGAACCATGTTCCACCAGCCGCCACTGGCGCACACTGCACCTCACTGCAGAGCTGCACCTGAAAACTGAGCTGTACGTAATGCTGACGTAGTTGTAGGCCAGCTAGAAGGCTCTGACACGTCAAAGAATATATATAATAATACATGTAGTGTATTTATGAAAACATATTAAATTATAAAATAGCTATAACTTTGTGATTCTGTTTAGGCCAGCAGAGAAGGCCTTGCTGGCCCTGATGGCCCACCACTGAATGATACAAATGTTTTATAATGAGACCATAAATACTAAATCAAAACAATGCCAATAGCATGTCATTAAAGAACTGAAAAATAGTCTGGTAATAACAACTGACATGTTGAGGACCTGAAGGTCTGAATTACAATCCTGTTTATTGCCAAGTAGGTTTTCACATACGGAATTATTTTTGGTGTATTGGTGCATAACATAATTAAAAATATCAAGAAACATAGATATAGAATAAAAGACAATTAAAATGAAAATCTAAAATTATCTGAATTTAATGGAAGAGTTGTGCAGTTATGAGAAGTGGTAATTTTGTCCAGAAATGTTCAAAATTGTGCAAGGAAGAGCAAAGGTTCACAGTAGGAAGTATAAGAATATAAAATGTACAGAGATATAGTCCCAAAGATGACCCACAGTGGGTCTTACTTTACTACCTGATTGTGACTGTCTTCAAGCAGGACTCTTGTGTCAAAATCTAGTTATAATTTGGTCGTTATTTCAGTTTTTTGCTCACATGTTACTCATTCCTAGATGTATCTGGGTATTCCAACAGAGAAAACTGAACCCATCACACTGAGAGTGGGAGGAACAGGGGATTTTTGCGCCACAGCAGCTCATTTCTGCCCCATGTCAGTTAATGCAGCCGTGACTTCTGTGTGTATCTTGTGAGATACAGTTCAGACATTTGAACGGGTTGGGGATGAGGGGAGGATGGTGTCAATTTGAAAATGAAACCATGTCTCCTACAAAATGACGTTTCCATGCAACTAAACTGCATTCTCAGTTATATGAGGGAAACGTTTTTTTTACAGTTGCAGCTTTTTAAAGAGTTTTAAACACAAGGCTTGACTTTAAATTACTATGTTTGTTACGTTATTTAAGCGATGGACGTAAATTCAAATAAGTGGAAGTTGACTTTTGGTTTCACACAGGAGGTGAACAGTGGTCTCCTGGGTCAACTGTTTTTTGACCAATTCATCAACCTTCCTCTGCGGACCTCTGCAGACTATCATCAGAAACATATTTGTTTACGTCAAAAATAAACGTAATCCACGACAAAATACTTTTCCCTCGAAGCGTTATTGACTGCAGTTTTGTTGTATGGGAACTTAATTTTTAGGAGACCAGGCTGCAACATAATGGCATATAAATTGACAACATAAATTACCAATGCTCTGAGGCTTAATCAGTACAGGAAGTTAGAGGAACTCCAACTTGAAATAGTTTACTTTTCTTAGATGTTTTACTGTTTTACTTTTAGATGTGAAGTTTAATTAAATCACAGCAACATCTGCAAAACATTCCCATCAGCCTCAACTGTGTGTTAAGTGCTAATTATGTTAGCATCCTAACACCAAACTAAGATGGTTTACGTGGTCATTTTCATTGTCAGCAAGTTAGCATGCCAACACTAGCATTTAGAAGAGTACAGCCTAATGTAGCAGCCAGTGTAGCTGTAGATCTTTAGTCCTCTTCTTTAGTTCTTTCACAAATGAAGTCTTAGCTGCAAACGGGAAAAGCAACTTGTTTCCACAACCTAATGGCCATAATATCACCCACCCTCAAACTGGCTTGAGGACAAGAGGAAGTTAGGATAAAAACATAACCCTCTGCCTCCTCTCCTGGTACAAACAGGATATGTGAACAGTGCTCACATCACAGGGATCTCGTGCACACTCCCACAGAATGGAGGGATGGAGTGATCCCTGATAGAGTCAGAACAGGGATTGCAGTGACTGAGGCACAGGTCAGGGTAAATATTTGTGTTTGTGTGTGAGGACAATGGTGAGCAGGGTGGGGTAGGAACAGGCTATGAAGTGTGTATTGTGAGTGGGTTCGTGTTAATAATGTGTACTACTTCTGCTCATCATGAGGAAGCTCTCCAACTACTCTGAATCCAAAAAAAGATCCTGAAACCATTGTGGCTCAGAGGTCAGTGTGTGGGTGTGAACGCGTCCAGCCGGCCATATTTCCCCTGCAGGCAGGACCAGAGGAAACGAGGGTCTCAAAAAGGCTACAGTAGTCAGTCCTGTCCTGTGACGGGAGCCAAAGAAGGGCTCGGCCTGGAATTAAAAATGGACTTGACAGACAGCCAAGTTTCCACATTGTGGTGTGTGAGGGTGTTTTCAGTAAAATAGAGCAGATGTCAAGGCTGGGGAGCAACTGTTTAGTTCCATCACCTGCAATAACAGCAGAGGATCATCTTCTATCATTGTCCACAACCAGATCTGCTGGGAGGCGTCATCTGAATGCCTCCACAGAGTTCAGCCGCTCCACTCAGCTCTACAGTGCCTGTATGTTAAAGAGTGCCACCATGTTTTAAGACACATTTAAATATTCTGCTTTGAATAATACTTTTGTGTTTGATAAGATTTTTCCACAATAAAAGCTGAATGCAATTAATATGCAAATATATTTTATCTAAAAAGTGTAACAATGTGACACAAGCCATCTCTCACTTCCCTGAGCAAAACATCATTTAGAGTGGAGGGGACTTGAAAGTATAATTATTTTAAGAACATTAAAGGTGTCGTGTGAAAGATCTGGTCATAATTTTAGTTTAAAACTTAAAAATCAGAATCAGCTAGACTCGTTGAGTTTGTTGTTGTCTATTTGCTGTTTATTGCACTTTTCAGCACGCAGTCATGCTCCCATTGTTTACACCAGGGATCAGCTGTTAGCGTACCGGGACACGCCGGCGCTGCTACCTGAGGAGAGACCGGATGTTTCCCGCGAGCTGAGGAGGAAGAGACGGGGATGCCGAGCTGGGGCAAAACATCTCATGGTGCTTTACGGAGACATGGCTAACGCAGCTAACTCCAGACACGCATGCTACACTGGACAGGTTCCGTACAGGACAGGACAACGGAGAGCGGTAAGAGGAAGGGAGGAGGTGTGGCAGTGTTTGTTAATGATAGACGGTGTAACCCTGGGCACATCACTGTTATAGAACAGACCTGTACTAAGGACATTGAGCTGTTAGCCGTTAGCATGAGGCCAAGCTACCTACCACGGAAATTCTCGCATGTTATCGCGATAGCTGCATATGTTCCCCCCTCTGCTAACGCTGAGACGGCCTGTGACGTCATCCACTCGGCGACAAGCAGGTTGCTGACACAACACCCCAATGCACTCCTCCTTCTCTCTGGTGACTTTAATCATGCCCCTCCGTCCTCCACTCTGCCCACATTCACCCAATATGTCACATGCCACACCAGAGACAATAAAACACTGGATCTCTTGTATGCCAACACCAAGGAGGCACACTCTTCATCACCTCTCCCTCCCCTGGGAAGATCACTACCTGGTGCACCTCTTGCCTGTGTACAATCCTCTTGTACAAAGGCAGCCAGCTGTGACTCGCACAGTAAAAAGATGGTCCGAGGAAGCCAAGGACTGTTTTGACTCTACTGTGTGGGAAATATTCAATGATGACCATGGGGAGGACATTGACAATCTCACTCACTGCATAACAGAATACATAAACTTCTGTGTGGCGAACACCGTACCCACCAGGACTGTGCGGTGTTTTTCCAACTGTAAACCATGGATCACTCCTGAAATAAAGTCTCTTCTCAAGGAGAAGAAGAGGGTCTTTAGATAAGGAAACAAGGAGGAGCTGAAGACTGTGCAGAGTGAGCTGAGGAGGAAGATCAGGGAAGGGGAAAAAAGTCTACAGGACGAAGATGGAGGACCAGCTGCAGCAGAACAACATTAGCGGGGTCTGGAAGGGCCTCAAGGCAATGTCTGGCTACAAGGGGCCCAACCAACAGCCTTTTTTTGGGTCCCCAATTCATTGGGTGAATGACCTGAACCTATTCTTTAACAGATTCGATCAGTCATCCACCCTGTCATCTATCTGCTACACAGATGCCTTTCTCACCTAGAAAAGGCTGGAAGCACTGTGAGAGTCATGTTTTTTGATTTCTCCAGTGCCTTCAACACCATCCAGCCTTTGCTTCTGAGGGATAAGCTGGAGCAGACCGGGGTGGAGCACCACCTCACTGCATGGATCTTGGACTACCTCACCAACCGTCCACAGTACGTGCGGATACGGGAGTGTGAGTCCGACCTGGTGTCCTGCAGCACGGGGGCCCCACAAGGAATCATTCTAGCTCCATTCCTCTTCACTATCTACACCTCAAACTTCAAATACGACTCTGCTAACTGCCACTTGCCAAAGTTCTCTGATGACTCTGCAGGGAACTGAACCAGTACTTTATAGGATGGTGCCAGCGGAACCGCCTCCAGATCAACTCTGGTAAAACCAAAGAGCTGGTTGTGGACTCCGCCGGGGTAAACACTCTCCTCCGGTACCAGTGAACATCCAAGGAATGGACATCAAGATTGTGAGATCTTATAAGTACCTGGGTGTTTACTTGAACAATACACTGGACTGGACTGCCCACACATATGCACTTTACAAAAAGGGTCAGAGCAGACTCTACCTGCTGAGGAGACTGAGGTCTTTTGGAGTGCAGTGAGCACTCCCGAGGACCTTCTTCGACAGCTGACAGAAGAGACTAAACAAGCTCATCAAGAAGGCCAGCAGTGTGCTGGGGTGTCACTGGATACGGTGGAGGTGGTGGGAGACAGGAGGATGATGGCTAAGCTATCATCCCTGATGGACAACACCACCACCGTCCATGCGGGACGCCCTGGCAGCTCTGTGCAGCTCCTTCAGCCACCGGCTGATTCCCCCCCCCGGTGTGTGAAGGAGAGGTACAGCAGCCTCAAAAACACTCCAATCAGTGCAGACAAAGCAGGACTTTAACTCCAGCTTTGCCTCGTTGGTCCATCTCCGCACAGTCTTCACCACAGGCTTTGCAGATTTTAGTTTCTGCCTGTAGGTCGGGAGAATATGAACCAGACAATGATCAGAGAGTCCCAAAGCTGCATGGGGGACTGAGCGATATGCGTCCTTTATTAGTGTAGCAGTGGTCCAGTGTGTTTTTGTCCCTGGTGCTACACTTAATATGTTGTCTGTATTTTAGCAGTTCTTTGCTGAGCTTTGCTCTGTTAAAGTCTCCAAGAACAATGAGCAGGGAGTCTGGGTGTTCAGTGCTCAGCCAGGTGTTGGAGCGCCTCACTCACACAGGCCTGAGGTGGGATGTAAACACCAGCCAGAATGAATGAGGAAAACTCCCGCGGTGAATAAAATGGTTTGCATGAAGTGTGTTTCTAAGTGAGGGCTGCATGATTTCTTCAACACTGCAACATCCGTACACTAACCTTCATTAATGTAGAAGCAGATTCTGCCTCCCCTCGTTTTTCCTGACTGTGCTGTTACACGGTCCCCTCGGAGGAGTTGGAAGCCCGGCAGATATAGTGCGCTGTCCGGGATGTGCTCACCAAGCCAGGTTTCAGTGAAGCACAGGGCGGCAGATCTGCTAAAGTCCGTGTTTGCTTGGTTGAGGAGCAGCAGTTCATCCATCTTGTTGGTCAGAGAGTGGACATTTGCCAGATGGATTGACAGGAGCACAGTTCTGAATCCCCGCTGACGCAGTTTAACAAGCGGTGCTGCTCACTTCCCCCGTCGGCGTCTCTGGCAAATCCCGAGATCTGAATAACAAAAGGATCACAGCCAATTTTCTTCATTTTGTGACCATGGGCCTTACAATTTTGGTATTTTAGTACACTGACCCTTTAATACTGGCTCAAACCAACTAAAAGCCCACAGATCCTCTATTGGTACAGGTGGTGGTGAATGATGGACTGAGACAGGATTCCCCCAAGATTACAATTAAATATTACTATTAGGAACTCTGTCACCAAACCCTCCACCGTCTGGGCGGCCAGGCTTCCAACCGGTCCTACAGCACTCGGACAGACAGACACACAATGCTAGTGCCGCATGGCAACTACAAAAATCTTACTAACAACTTTTTGGGGGAAGCAATGAGCGCCACGAGGGCAACAAAATGAACTAGCACTATCAAAGATTAAACAGGAACAAACAGAACAAAAAAAACAGAATTAAACAAAACAAAACAGCACCTCTCCTGCCCGATCACCGCCCAACCCCCATCCGGAAAGCGAGGGTTGCTATCGAGCCGGACCCAAGCACCGCCCACGACGGGCACAACCTGTCACACCAGGGATCAGAGAGAGACAGTTCATCAGTACAGCTTATATAGTGACAAACAAATTGAGAACCAGGAAGTAGGAGGGGCCAAGGCCTACCCAGCCCTACAGTAGCCAAGGAGGGATATTTCAGTACCGGCTACAATTTATTAGAAAGAATTGTCTTTTCATGATCTGATATTTCCCTCAAAAACTTTTATTATGGATACAATTAAATTCAGAGAGAGCTGGAGAGACGAAACACTTTTTATATATTTTATCTTCATTTACATTTAGTCGCGTGAGGCGGGTTTGATGGGTTACGTCATTTTAATTTCCCCCTAAACATGGAGTCTGATAAATTCATAATTTTAAAAAATAATTTCAAAACATACAGACGCTGTGTCTTTATTAGTATTAGTACAGTGATGATAACTGTGTCTTTATTAGTATTAGTACAGTGATGATAACTGTATTTATCAGTATAAGTACAGTGATGATAACTGTGTCTTTATTAGTATTAGTACAGTGATGATAACTGTCTTTATTAGTATACGTACAGTGATAACTGTGTCTTTATTAGTATTAGTACAGTGATGATAACTGTCTTTATTAGTATAAGTACAGTGATGATAACTGTCTTTATTAGTATTAGTACAGTGATGATAACTGTGTCTTTATTAGTATTAGTACAGTAATGATAACTGTGTATTTATCAGTATAAGTACAGTGATGATAACTGTCTTTATTAGTATAAGTACAGTGATGATAACTGTCTTTATTAGTATTAGTACAGTAATGATAACTGTATTTATCAGTATAAGTACAGTGATGATAACTGTGTCTTTATCAGTATAAGTACATTGATGATAACTGTCTTTGTTAGTATTAGTACAGTGATGATAACTGTGTCTTTATTAGTATTAGTACAGTGATGATAACTGTCTTAATT
>NW_027466488.1:12800000-12807500 GCF_050575085.1 Anarhichas minor
GAGAGGAGCGCTCTCTGAGTGCCTGAGTGAGCAGAGTGCAGCCGTCGGACACTGCACACGCCGAGTTACGCAGACGCTCGCGGTAGTCCTGCCATTTTTGGAGCTGCTCTCGGGGTGCTGTGCGACGTCTCTGAGGCCCTGAGTGAGGAGGACACAGGCTGGAAACCACACTCATGGCCCCCCCCTAACACTGCAGTCTGTACCCCCTTCCCTTCTGTGGAGATGCTCGCAGCTCTTCCCAGGAATTGAGGGCTCTGTGGCAAACCCGACCAGGGCACTGACAGCCTGGACCAGCGCCGCACTAAAGAGAACACAGCGGCTCCTCGTCAGCTCACTGGGCTGGGTTTTCACCTCTTTGACACACGCCAGGAAGGCCTGTGCCCGCTGGTGCTCATGCTCTTGACACTCAGTTTGAACTGCTCTTTAGCAAAGCGGTCCCTGGACCTCTCGCTGGCTACTGAGGAGATGTCCGTCAGATTCTTGAGGTTTGGTGGAGATGTTCTGAGGAGAGCTCGAGGAGGAGCTGGGGGGTGAGGTCTGGCAGGGGTGTGACTCGGAGGATGCCGCAGCTCTGCTCCACTTCGTGCCGGCAGGCGGGTCACCTTGTAGCGGTCCCACCAGTCCCGGCAGGCAGGGCTGAGAGCCGGGGGTCTCCACGGGCTGCCAGGTAAGCGGCGTGGGCCGAGCACTCAGTCAAAGACACCACCAGGTCGGCCACCTCCAACAGACGGTCCCCCACCTCTGTGAAGCGGCCCATGTTGAGCTGGCTCTGGATGTCGTGGGTGAGGATGGAGAGCTCTTTAGTCCTGGCGATGACTGTGTCACGGCACTGGTCGAAGGTATCTGCCACTGCCACGCCCTCAGAGGTCATGACCGGCCTGGTCTCGCTGGACAGCAGAAGGAGGTCGGCCACCAACTGCATTTTGCCCTTACATGTGTCACAGATGGAGGAGAGACGCTTCCTCTGCTGCAAGCTGACACTGGGTGTGCTGGGGGATCCCTCGCTAGCCGATTTGCCAGAGCCACCACTAGCCATAATAAGGAGGGGGGCTGGGGCGGGGGTCAAACTGCTCTTCTGGAGGGGTTCGGTTATTTATAGTTTTCTGTTGCTGCACACTGCATCTCACTGTTTAAGACATTTCCAAGATCAGCCTCACCTCCCTGCTTTCTACACACTCATTTAAATAACTGGCCAAACAGTCTTCCTTAATTTCCTTCAGAGTAAAAGTCACCAACTGTACACACAGAACATGAAGTCTCAATGTAAACATGTAGAAAGAGCTAAACTCAATGACTGCATTTACTTCTGTATGAATAACATTCCCCAGTATGAACTGTTGCGTCTCTAAAGTATACTATAATAAAAGTCTAACTATGATCGGCCTTGGTTATTAGTAATATACTATGTAACACAGTCCACCAAAATCTCCACAACTTCAGAGTAATCAGTGTAATGAGCTATATGATTTCATCTTCACTCATTTAAATGCCCTAAACAACATAATCCAAAAGTCAATATGCTCATTGTTGTCCCAGGTTTTCATGGAACAGAATAATTCACAGGTTGTTGAATTAAAAAAAGAAATCACACACAAACTGCAGTGCCACCAAGGTGCCTTCTGAAGGGCAAAGTGCAGACTGACAATCTTTAAAATGAAAAAAAATGTCAACAGCTCGTTAACTTTTGAAAGAAGAACACGTTCCCGATTGGAATGACATCTGCTGAACTGACTCTGCTATTTGTGAAACGTTAGATGTCTTTCTTGGGGTCTTTTTATGACTACAGCCAAGAACAACATCAGCTTAACATTTAGTAACTTAAATGGCTTTTCAGTCTTTTCACTATAATCGACAGAATATCATTTTGTGTCCACTCGCAGCAGAGCAAGTAGCCTGAAACAGCACCGAGACCTTGTCCGACTTGTTCCCGATGAGTTTGACCGGCCTGGCGTACTCATGCCGGTTACAAACAGGGCTCCACCCGGGCAGCTCTTCTGGACAGCGGGAAGATTTGTGTTTCCCTCCAGCACCATCATTTCATGAGTCCTCCCAAGTAAAATCCACCGAAAGGACGACTTTCCAACACAGAGCCGTCAATCCACTTTCAACCTTTTCTTTTTCAGACAGAGCCCTGGGTTAGAAGCTAGCAGTTGCTCCGGTCGCTTCGACTCCATATGCATCGTCCGTCTGTCCGCCCTCCACCTCCTCCTCCGCGTCTTAACTCGGGACCAGATATTGTATAGCCCCGCATATCTTCCGAGGGGCTTTGCTTCTCATATCCGCACCAGTCTCTGGTCTTCGAACATTTAACTCACTTGTATCGGGAGGTTCCACTGTCAACAACCTGAAGACGTAGTTGGAAGAAGTGGCCGTTATTCCCAGAGATTCAAAGTCGTGCTGCGCGCTCCCGCTACAGTACTATGAGGAAGCAAGGAGGGTGTGGTCGCGGCTGAACGGCTGCTGGACTCAGTTAAGTTGACGCAAAATAAGTTGCTCTTCGCTTAAAATACACTTTCCACCCTGTCTGTGAACTGGTTGTTGTCTCACGTCAACGAAGTGGCGAGGGAAGAATGTAGTCACACAGTAGCAGGAGGTCCGAGGAGTTTCGCGACTGCTTTTACTTTCAGGACTGGCTGCTAGTCTGCCATGAGACATCCCTATTACGTCAAGCGACCGGCTAGCCTAGCTAGCTAAAATGACATCGGAAGCTTGAGTTTTCAAAATAAAAGCAGAGATAGCTACCGCTAAGGTGCACTCATCGATATTTTGTTGTTTTAGGAACCGGGCAGAGAGTTCAGATTCTTCAATTAAAACAATAAAAAATTTAAATATGATATATATTATATAATATAATTGAACCGTTAACATTTACTGAAATGTTAACAGGAAGGTCTAATCTCACTTTTGTTGAAACAAGATTCATGTGGAAAGGGATCCAACAACATTGAAGTGATGAATTGTACTGCAATGTAATGATGGGAAAATATTCGCTTAATGTCTTGCAAATATATTCTAAAAAATACTGCCAAATATTAGATCAGTGTGGCTTTTTACAATGTAGATCTATCAGTGACAATATGAAACAAACCTCATGAAAACCACTGCTTTATTTATTTATTTGCTGATTTTGAAAGAACATTATAAAATATCCATATTCGTTGGATACAAGTAATTAATAACACAAAGTGTAAAATAATAACTAATGGCTTTTTTCTATAATTATTCTGCAGTACCAAGATTTAAAACAAGGATGGAGCCATGGAATTATAGCAATACAAATTTTAAGTAGAAATAGGAAGGTTTGAGAATAAACAATAGTAACATGTAATAGTTTAAAATATATTTAACCAAATGTTGCTTTTCTCACTGAATTAGTTGTATATTGAATACATTTTCAGTTATTTTAAAACGGAAACCTAATAATGGTAAATGTACCGTGTACACATTGGATCTTTGATTAGCACACATTTTGAGCTTTTTTTGGTTGTAATCTGTCAATAAAATGGTCGGATGGCCCAATTGAATGTCTAAGGTACACATCCATATAAACATGGAATACATTATAAAGGAAAACTTTAAACAGATGACAGACAACGAAAAGGATTGGACCATGATGTAGCTGGTGTACTGTTTTTTCTGGCATCTCTGACATCTGTAACCCAAGCCCTAACATCTCAAATGCTTGTCAACGGTTATCAACATCCAAAATCCAAAAACCCAGCTCCAAGTGACCGACAGCTTCCTTTAAGTATTCCAGTGGTCCAGATAAAAGTCTGGATTATGGATATGAACTTGTTCCTACTTGGTTTAAACTATACAAATGTATTAATCATATTAAGCAGCATATCATTTAGTAAGATAATTGGATTGGATTTACACTTTTTAGTAAATTACAGTTCTTTTACACAAACTGTTACATATTTGTTATGTTTGGGGAAGTTTAAGTGACACAGCAACACGGATAATTCCCTCCCAACAATGCTCCATTACCTCATGCTGTAGTTTTTCTCATTGTCATTGAAATGTGAATCCTAGAACTGAAAACAATGATGTCTGAGTCATTGTCCAATCATTAAACTCAGGTGTGGACGGTATCCAATCACAAGAGTTGAAGGGGAACAGCAAAAAGCCAATCCAGTTGTAGTGTGGGAGGGACTTTACTGTATTTAATGGACCACTGTGGGAGAAAGAGACTGTGTGAAAGCCTCTTGAACACATTCTTTGACACAGGACACTAATATGATGTGTCTGTGACTTCTAAAAACTGTGTTTACAATTTCCTAAAGTGCTTATAACAGGATCATCAACTGATTGAACCTTGTAAAATTGATACAATTACTATGAATCCTTTTGAGATAGTCATGAATAGAATTATTTTGTATTGAATTGAAATGCACATTTATATTCATTAATTTTTCTCAATGTAAGATTTTGTGTGATCTTTTCCAAGTAAGTAAAAGAGGTTTTTTTGCTGTTTCAAGTAGAGAAAGAAATATTTAGATTTTTTATTTAAGTAGGCTAAAATTAGCAAAGTAAATATACTCTGTTGCAATTAAAGGTCAAGCATTCGAAATTCTATTTCAGTCCAAGTACAAAAGTACAGCAGCAAAATGTACACAAAGTAAAAGTACTAATAAAGCAGAAAGTTTTATGTGAAAATTGTGTCTTTCATTGAACTATAGATGATGATAAAGCAAATATTGAAATTGGTGTGATCAAAAAATTGACACCAGTTTCTAAAATTATTTTTAACACAAAAAACATATTTTTTTCAGACTAAGACTCAATTTTAGACATACAGAATGATGAAGCTCAGGTATGTTGCATGGTAACAAACCCTCTTTTCTTCTTGGTAGGAGGTTGAGATGAACACACTGTTGTACTGTCAGTGAGATTTGCAGCTGCACAGGGCACAGTGCCATTGGGTGGAGTCCGCCGGAAAGGAAACAGCTCTACAGTTTCTGTCAGCTAGGCTGATCTCTGAGCTCCACAACCCCATGAACTCTGCTGGCCTTCACACACTGCTTTCTAACAGTGCCACGGTAACATGGCCATGCTCACTGAGGAGAAATAATGATTTAATAATGTTATGCTCAGGATTGTAGCAGCAAAGTTACCGTAGACAAATGTAATCTAATAATAGGCTCTTATCATCTACTGTGTTTCCTGCCTCTGAACACAATGGAAGCTCCTCCCTGACCTCAACAAAATACTTTCACAAAAGTATCAACTTTTGGCATCTGGCCTAAATACTTTTGTACTTGAATGATCATTCTGGTGATGTTTCATATTGTCAGCAAATCTGCAAACCCACCACATGTGCACTAATGCACAACTGAAAATAGTCCCCATCAAATGCACTATTTCCTCCTGTTTGAGTGACATTTGTGAAACTGTAGTATTATGACGATGATGATGATGATTATATATATTTGAGCTGTATTTTAAGATTTACGTCTTCAGTAGGAACCAAAGGGTAACCCAGATCAGAGCCACAGAGAGGGTAGGGAAGTCACAAAGTCACTACTGACTAATTTGATAATCGACTATTCTGTTTATTATTACTTCGATCTGCAATCAAACTCCAAACGACAACGCCCCAAACAGGCCTTTAACAATCAGTATTCACCCAGTCCCAGAATGCAGACTATAGATTTTAAAATCTCAAACTCAGGAGTCAGTGGGCCATTTTGTTATCCTCACACAGGTAATCAGAGGGTCATGGGAATTCAACAAAACCACCTACATGTGTTTTGTAGATCAGTAACTAAACTAATTAGATTAAGCTTTGGATGTTTTCCATTCTGTGGGAGAAGCTTGTTGTGGTGCGAAAGGTTAGTCAATGTACAATCGAGAGACAGACCTGAATGAACATTCTCAACACAGAGTCAGGCATGTTCAATGTGAAGACTGGACTCCAACAAGCCCTCGTCTCCGCTTATGTTTGTAATATTGATGGACAGGATATCAGCCAAGGGTATCAATCAACACTAAGATGACTTCATTGAACATCAATTGGCTTAACTGTCTGATGAAGTCAATTTCCATCAGAGCACCCAATTTCTCAGAGGCCTGTCACATGTTGCCGCACTTTTATCCAAGGTGCTTGGGGGGTTATGCTCATGTATAAAGAGAACTGATACAGCGTTGGAGGTGGCACCCCATTCATTCTTATGAAAGTTATGATCAGACGTGCATAAGCAACAGTGGTGGGCTGTCAGGGCCTGCAAGGCCTTCTCTGCTGGCCAAGACAGAATCACAAAGTTATAGCTATTTTGTAATTTAACAATTTTTCATAAATACACTACATATATTATAATTTCTAAAAATATTTTTCCCATTATCTTATTTTCTCATTGCACAGCTACTGTCTTCCTCAGTTGCTCTGCTTCCAGTGCAGCTTGTTTTAAGTAGAGCTTTTATCCAATCAGATCTCACCTCTGTGTCTCTAGGTAAGAAGAGAGGCAGAGGCCTGCAGACTCACAAGTGAATCCCTTTGCAGTTTAAGTGAATGGGGACGATATTGTTGATTGTCATAGTGTTCAACCAATCAGATCTTTAGTTTGACATGTTGACCGTATTCATTGACGTGTCAGAGCCTTCTAGCTGGCCTACAAGTACGTGATTGGTCAGTGGGCTAGCGTGACATGTTGGGCGGTGACAATCCCAATATCTGCTGCCTCTGTCGATCGGACATTTTCAGCCTCAAACGCATTAAAACGTATTCAAGAAATACAACTGGGGAGGCTCAACTGTCTTCACTGGCGTCCATGAATGGAGAAGGACTTCTTACTGGAACTAAAACGCACGGATGTACTGAACAACCATGAGATTAAACTCTTTGTTAACAAAGAAAGAAGGATTGACTTTGTCTTTAAATTGTGAACAACAGCTCTGGTAAGTGAACTGCTCTTGTTTTTACATCTGCAGAGAAGATTTGGCAAATTTTTCATGGGCGCAACCCACATACTCAGCTGTGCTGCTCATCCCAGAAATGCATGATCCTTACAAATGGGGCACCATTTAAAAGGTAAATAAACAGGCTTTCCAACGGTATACAATTTATTGCCAAGAAGCATTGCTACAACAGAGAAATAATCTACCAAACACTGATTTTAAAGAATTCCGAATCAGAAGGATGGAAAAATGTCTTGAAGATATTTTAAGGGTTGAAATATAAATACAACCACAGAAATAATTCCGGTTTTATTTTGAAATTCCTACATATGGCGTGCGTACCGCTAGTGCCGGTCGGCTTTTTGCAGCTCTGACGCGCCCCCTCGTCTTGTGACCGGTAGACTCCAGAGCCAATGACAATACACCATCTGTAAACATGGCGTCTGACTTCAGGTGGAAAAGTGTTACGGTAGTGCTTCTTCTGTGCACACATTTACTTTGTATATTAGCGACTGACAACAAAGAAAAGCCCAAGAAAAAGAAGGATATCCGAGACTACAATGATGCAGATATGGCCCGGCTCCTGGAGCAATGGGAGGTAAC
>NW_027466488.1:12815000-12840000 GCF_050575085.1 Anarhichas minor
CCACTATATTTCAGAGGAAACGTTTTACTTCAATACATTTATTTATGAGTAATACAATGCATTGTTATATAGTAAGTTAAACCACCTAAAATATAAAGTGAATAAATGAGCTCTATCGTAGTCAGCATCTTCCATTTTACTGCATTAATGATATGAATCTCAATCTATTATTAGAATATCAAATATGCAACATATATAACAACTAAAAAGCCCTTTTATTTAGGTAAGATTTTGAATGCAGGGCTTTTGCTTGCAACAGTTTCTTTTAAATCGTGGTATTCTAGTTCTTTTACTTCAGTAAAAGATGCTAGTACTTTTGTCAGTACTGGTAGTAATTACTGACAGGCTCAGGACACAGCAACAACTAAATTGGCGTCTCCGCTCCGTAATGATCATCATGCAAACACAGACAGAATGCTTCCTCTTTGTTCAGCGCTATAGATGACTAACAGAGTAACAGGATAGGTTGACACTGAGCTCAGGACGTATAGTCTTAGAAAGGAAATGGTAATCAGCAGGTTAGACTTCGGCCAAGGAAAATGCAATCGGTCCATCTTACTTGGAGGACAATAATGTCCCCTTCCTAAAGCTGATAAAACAATGTTAATATTATTTTCCACTTTTGGTATTTTTTTTAGTCATGAATTCATTCCTTTTCTGAATTTTAACTCTTCAAAGACCAGTTTGTTAACCTTATGCCACTGTTGTTTTTAATGAAAGACAAAATAAGCATTTTCTATAATAAACGCTGTTTTTTTTTTTTTTTTCACAGTCTGGGATATGTTAATGACTAGCAACAATGATTTTGATGCATCAAATACAGCAGCAGTGGAAAACATGAACAGCAAACATGAGAAATAGTAAAAGAATGCATGATTTTATTAGGGGCACTTAGAGCTTAGTGTCTGTATTTTGGCTACTCTGTTTATTATAGACTCATTTTAGTAGCTGAGAAAAAACGTACAGCCATGTGGACATGTATGCCATATACATATACAGCCGAAACAATTGAAAAATGAAAAAGCCTAAAATGTCCCTAATGATGCATACAAGTTAATGAAGCTGTTATACACTCACTGAATACAACAGCATCACCATGAACAGCGAGTGAATGATGTGTCGTTCACCTGTCCTGCAGGTTCGTGGTGGGCTCCAACAGGGTGATCTTCATGCTGCGGGACGGCAGTGTGGCCTGGGAGGTCAAAGACTACCTCGTGTCCCAGGAGCGCTGCATGGACGTCACCGTGGAGGGACAGGTGTTCCCCGGGAAGGCTGCCAAGAAAGACGACGCCAAATACAAGCAGCCCAACGAAGTCAACACCAAGAAGAAGAGCAAAAAGAAGGCTGAGACCAAGAAGCCCGACTTAGAGGGGAACAGTGCCAGGCATCTGAAACAGGAGCTGTGATGGAGGCTCAGGTCTCTTTTCTTCTGGCCTTAGACATGCATATTGTGACAACCAGCCTGTCAGCAGTAAGCTGTTGGGGGGCTGCAGGGTGAGCAACCCTGACTGGTCCAGCTCTCCCTCATTGGAACATGTTGCAGTGACTAAGTCATGGTTTAACGAGCTCTTTCAATCAATGCTGTCTGGGTTCTTCACATATTTTTTGTTGTTCGATTCTCACCTAATGAAAAGCAATGCATTCAGATCTAGTTTGAAAGGTACTTGATTTAAGAGCCGTTCATCAGACCTCCAGGTCTGGAAAGTGTTCTGTTGTCTTTGTTCACATCCAGCAGCATTTACAAGTACATTCAAAAGTAGCACCCATATTTTCTGTTTGATTTTTCACTGAATATGAAAATAAAACAATTTTATACAATCATATGGGATTTCTTCAGAAGATATATGCGAAGAACATTTTCATTGATGATGTGGATATTGTGTCAAACAAAAGCATTGTAGATTGAGGTGTGACCAACAGGAAGCAAAATGTCCCCTGATTAAACCCAACACCGTTCTGATGGACGACTGTCATTTCTTCAGACTGCTGACATCACAGGAGTTCTGCTCAATGCACATTGGTAAGACCCAGAGAGGCCAGTATGTACTACAGTTCATGGAGGGCAGGAATCCAACTTTCTGTATGAAGTCAAACATGTTCACATGAACCAGTTGGAGTGAAACCTTTCCACACGTTGTCATTGAGCTGTTAAAGGGTCAGCACAGACATGAAAAGACGACGCTTCCCTCTAGTGGGACCATGCATAGAGCTTAGTTTATGATGCACCTCTGTCCACCAGTAGTGGACAGAGTGGAGTAGTCACTATAACACTTATTGAAAACAGTGCTCGTTAACACACACACTCTTACCTCACAATCAGGTTTCACTGTGAACTTCACGTGTTTTCAAAATTCAGTCCTGATCGTATCTTTCACTGAAACACGATGTAGCAGGCAGTGTATTCAGAGGACTGCAGACAGAACGGTCTCTCTCTGAACCGTCTGCTTTAGTATTTTTCTCTTCAAGGCCCTTTGTATGTAATACAAAAAAATGTAATAACACTTATGCCTTGACAAAACGTAATATATTTTTTCACATATTTTAAATAACATGCTGCGTTTTGTAATTAACAGCCTGAACGCAATATGTAAAACATTTTCCCCCGTCATAATATAGTATGCCATAAAAATACATTATAATTAGCTATTTAATATACTAGTATGACTTCAAAAATGTCAAATTATATTTTGGCAATAAATATAACCCTCTCTTCTCTTCCTCCCTCTTCCTGTCTTCTTCGTAGGGTCCCGAGGGGGGGTTGTTGTGCCCGGTGGATCCCCAGACGAAGCTCCCCACAACTCATCCGACCGACTACAAGACGGAGTTCATGTCCAAGCCTCGCCCTCCATTCATGTCTCACAAATAAATTCTTAAACGCATTCCGTTGATGGTGTGGTCCTTTCTCGTGAATGTTGCATATCACTCAATGCCGGTCATCTTATTCCACGAGCGGATGGCTGCCGTCCTCTCATGCGAGCGGTTTGGACTGCTTTGAAACTACTGACATACTAGCCTGACCACATGTTTGAGAAGGCGATTTGCCTGACTATTTATTTTGTCTTAATCCTTGATTGTTGAGAGGCTTGAAGTGGAATTAATGCGAAGCGCATAAGGCCGCTGCAACGAGCAGCCGGCAACGAGGGACGCAGATGAGGCAGAGGCTGAAAGACTTTCGGCTGCGAGTCATGCATGGATGGTTTGCTGGATTTAGCTGTAGTTATATGCATGTTGCCGATCAGGTTGAGACAGGTGAAATAATCTGAACAGGGAAATGAGAGGGAGAAGGGTTTTCTTCTCTGCTGAGGAATTGGAGGTCGGCTTGGTTCATTTGCCATCCACTTTGGTTCACACTGGAAACACACAGACACTGGGCTGATGGAGAGTGTGTGAAACAGCAACATGAATATACTAAAGGCAGAGAGACAATAATATTTAAAGAGACAGTAGCAACGCTGTTATTGTGTTGCTACGCTATGGGATAGAATGACCAGCTGATCAGCAGTGAGAAAGGGCTTAGTGGTCATGCTGATATGTGACTGACCTCCACGTGGTGCTGAGAATATAAAGGATACTGGAAATGACACAGGGTATGTGAGTCAAACGTCAGCATAAAACACAGTACTTGTATGTTGCTTTGATTGTTCTGCATGAACAAACAAATGTGCGGTTCAGTCACTATGACATTCAGACAAACTGGTCATCATCATTTATTTCTGTACAAAAGTCCTCAAAGAAATTCAAAGTCAAGGAGCTTCAATACTTTACAGGCCCAATCCACATATACAACACATCCCTTTGGTGTACACTTAAAACAAGCCAACTTTACCAAGAGTCATATGCATATATGCAGTACGAGTGTCTGATACTAATCTTTTTAAATGGAGCTATAATGGTTTCTTACATACAGGACAGTAATAACATTACAACACAAAAGATGGCCCTTGTAGATTTTGATCAACTGTGTCTGTACAATAAATAAGTATAAAATATATCTCTTAGCAATCTGTGGATTTTTAAAAACACATTAAACATACAAAACACTAAATTACTGCTACAACCTCCGAAAAAAGACCAGCTATTTCGGCAAAGGGAGGAGAATACTTTTTCTCGCCAGATTGAAACAAAGGTTTCTGTTATTTCTAAATGGGGAAATTGCACATTTAAAGATTGAAAGACTTTTTTATATTCATGGGCTTTTTGCTGGTTCACTCCAAAAATACAGACAGATGGATCACAAACACTGACAGGAGAAAAAACGTGGGAGGAAAACAATTATTACAAAAATTACAATATCAAGTGAAAGAATGTTTGTCTTTTTGTTTCTTTCTTCTTCTCCTCTATTCTCTCTTCATACAGTTTAGTCAAACAAAGCAGGCATATACCCAAGCAAAGAAACCAACTTCTACATCTGTCACATACCACAGATACCTGCATGGGAAGGATGCTCAGTGATGCACATACATTAAACATGCATTTGATTAGCAAGCTCACACTTTTCTCTCCCTCTGTTCTCATACAGGCTTTGCATCATAAATCACTTTGCAACCGTATAGTTGATGGTCCATTGGAGAATTAGCCAGTAGTTGTATAAATATCAAACAATCTGACTGGAAAAAGAAACTCTTGGAAATTGTTGTTAAATGATCAACGTAAAGGTGATTAATTGAATAATACGCTTTTTTTTTCATAATATAGATTATTGTGAGAAAGGAAACTGGCAAGCCCTACGAACCGCAATCATACATAACTCTTTGTAATAGCATTTACGTTTCTTTACAATGTGCTGTGCCAATAAAAGAAGTAGTGTGAAAAAAATAAACATCCAGAGAAGGAAAGCTCATAGTTCCACCAAATTCTGTTGCATTTGCCTTTTGCTTTAGTTCGTTTCGACTGGTGTGAAAGCTGTCAGATGGTGCAGACCAAACGGGACTGAAACAGCTTGGACTGAGACTACTTTCTAACTTAAAGACTGAACTTTCATGCTTGAAAACAAATGTTTGGCCATGGACAGATTATGAGACCCCTGTATCCCTGGGCACAGACATGTCAAAGATCTTCCACCCCTCCAACATAAGAGTAACTTATGTTGGAGGGAGACTAACAGCTATGAATGATAAATGGCTGCCTCATTTTTACTTGTTGTGTGTCTTAATACCATTTTGCAGATGAACCAGAACTATCAGAGACTTCTTAGCAGTTATTTGTCTCTTCCTTGCCGTTCTGCAGCCCCCTGACCCCTTTGGACCCTGGGCTTGTGCCTGATATGCTCGCTCAGCATTCCATCCATGATCACAATCTTCCCCTTTTGTTAATATCTTTTTAGTTTCCAGGCATGTATATTGAAGAACTATCCAACTGAAAAGCACTGGCACAAAATCATTTGCAGATTTGTTAATTATAACTTAATCTGGGTGGCATCATGTTTTCTACTCGTACAAAATACTTGTGTACGATTGTCATTGGTAGGAGTTTAGTTAGATACATGTATAACTCCAGCTCTGTGAGCCTCTGTGTAGATTGATTTTGTTGGGACTGAGGGCCTCATTATCTGAACTCAGAAACTTACATTGCTCTATAGTGGTTACAGTCTTACCTCTTCCAGGTAAAGTTGCTCTGCCTTTTCATAAGGGCTCTTGAAAGAGTCAGTTGAGGTGGTTTAGGCATCTGATCTGCGGGTACTTGGTTACATCCAACAAGACAGTGGCCCCAGGACACACCCAGAACATGCTGGCCAGGGAACACTTCAGGGTTACCAGGAAGAGCTGGAGGATGTTGCCTGGGAAGGAACCTCTGGCCTACTTTGCTCCATTGCTCCTAAGTGGTCACAACACTCTCACTCTCCTATTGGCTAACAATACCATCAACTTGCTCATGTCATCCTATTTTTGGAATGGAAAACAGCCATGACTGAGGAGAACTCAAGCCCTCTTTCTTCATACAACTACTTCCACTACTTTTTATGTGAACAAACTAGTGCAACACCATGAACCCATTTGAAGAGAGTGTGCACCATTATTCCCATTTGAACAATTATTGCACCTTAATGCTCTCCAAGACAAGAGGCTTTTTGCCCCATGTTTAAGTAAAGAATAGCTACAAACACATTTCCTTTAGATGTGGTCAGACAACACTTACAATCTAGTTTGTGTGCAAGTTTAGTCTGGCCTTGTGTCCCCACCAGATGGACGTCCACTACTGGTGAGGAGGCTTGCTGGGTCACAGGGAGTAACATAGGGTCAACGTCCCTAGATGCACAAAGGTGGCAAAGTGATAACCAGTTTGCACCACTGTGTCCAAGAGGACCTGCCATTCAAAATCACACAAAGGTGAAATGCTATTATTTTGGAATGGGAGTGAGAGAAAAGCAAGGAGACAGATTCCATCTGGTTGTCTGCCAAAGCAGCAAAACAGGAGGAATAGCCATTCAGGGGAGCTATGGACAATGGGTATGTGCCACAATGTGCTGTTAAAGGATGCTGTCAGACGTCAGCATCCTCCAACAGCATAGTCTCACAGCACCCTCCAACAGTACTGTCTACATTGTCTGACCGCGTCATCTGATATAATCAGTTTGCTTCTTCTCTTTGTAACTTTCTCCAAACTGTTAGACGCTCTTTTTCATTCTTTACACGGCTCCTTTTGAGTAAAGTCCATTTGCACATTCGCGTCTTGCCCTCAATGTCAAGGTCTTCACTCTGCCTTCTCATGTGACTGTTCATTTTTTTCTTTAGACGTGTTTGTATGAACTAGTTCATTTCAAGCATAGCTTTACCTCCAAAAAGCTCTTTCTAACGGTGTCATCCAACAGTCATACCAAAGGGTATTGAGTTTTTTGCTGTCGCGTCAGAGTGCAATAGCGAAGTCCGTTAGAGGGCAGAATATGTTGAAAATGTTAAAAGGCTGAACTGTCTTTAGTCCTGATTTCTATGCCAAATCTTTATCGGGTGTAGCAAAAGAGGAGTTAGTTCATATTTTTGGCTATGTCAGAGAACTAACAAGCCTACTGAACAGCCAAGGTAAGATAGTGTTCAGTCAGAAACAGGACCAATATCGGTTATGTCATTCCCCTTTTGTTATTCCCCTTTTCAACACACCAAATCACATCATTCTTTATCATTGCCAAATCTAGAAAAAACACCACTGATCCTTGACAATGGCTTGGAGCAACTTACTGCGGCGCTGGCAGTGTGTATGTGTATCTGTAAGTTCGTGTCTGTGCATTTTGTGGGGGAATGGGGGGATTGGCAATGTGCGTCAGTATCTGGGGGCTTCATAGTCTCTTTGCTGTCCTCCACACTCTGCCTACTTTCATAGCTTCATCTTGTGGACCACAGGGACAGGCAGGACCTGATGGATCTTGGCTCGGTTGGCATCTACCTCCACATGGATCCAGTCAGGGTGGAAGGAGCCCTTGAAGCCAACAAATGCCAGCTTATCTGCAGGAGGACAAATTACATTAAAAGTCAGTGACATCATCAGAGCACCAGAGTGTTTCAGCAATGCCATGCCTCACATTTACTTCTGAACAGCAAAGGGGGGGGGCTTGCTTCAATTCTGATCAATAGCCTCTGGTTCGGCACACTGGAAGCAGGGGGCTAAAATTGACCCTTGGCTAAGCCCCGCCCATCGCTGCTATTCCGTCAATATGTTAGAGCTACGTTACCATAGAGCCCACACTGTCACTAACTGCACTCCCTGCATATACTGTATATTATCTAGTTTTGGGAAAAACAAGAAAGTTATTTCACAGCGAAGCAGATAATATGCATGTGAATGATACATCCAGGATGTCAAAGTGGGCTACCTGCCTGTCTACCTACCTACCTGCCCGTCTACCTACCTACCTGCCTGTCTACCTACCTACCTGCCCGTCTACCTACCTACCTGCCCGTCTACCTACCTACCTGCCTGTCTACCTACCTGCCAGTCTACCTACCTGCCTGTCTACCTACCTGTCTACCTACCAGTCTACCTACCTACCTGTCTACCTACCAGTCTACCTACCAGTCTACCTACCAGTCTACCTACCTACCTGTCTACCTACCTACCCGCCTGTCTACCTGCCTGCCTGTCTACCTGCCTGCCTGTCTACCTACCTACCCGTCTACCTACCTGCCTGCCCGTCTACCTACCTGCCTACCTACCAGTCTACCTACCTACCTACCAGTCTACCTACCAGTCTACCTACCTACCAGTCTACCTACCTACCTGCCTGTCTACCTACCTACCAGTCTAACTACCTACCTGTCTACCTACCTACCTGTCTACCTACCAGTCTACCTACCTACCAGTCTACCTACCAGTCTACCTACCTACCCATCTACCTACCTGCCTGCCTGTCTACCTGCCTGCCTGTCTACCTACCAGTCTACCTACCTGCCTGTCTACCTACCTACCAGTCTAACTACCTACCTGTCTACCTACCAGTCTACCTACCTACCAGTCTACCTACCTACCAGTCTACCTGCCTGCCTGTCTACCTACCTACCCGTCTACCTACCTGCCTGCCCATCTACCTACCTACCTACCTACCTACCAGTCTACCTACCTACCTGTCCATCTACCTACCAGTCTACCTACCAGTCTACCTACCAGTCTACCTACCTACCAGTCTACCTACCTACCTGCCTGTCTACCTACCTACCAGTCTACCTACCAGTCTACCTACCTACCGGTCTACCTACCAGTCTACCTACCTACCAGTCTACCTACCTACCTGTCTACCTACCTACCTGCCTGTCTACCTACCTGCCTGTCTACCTACCTACCTGTCTACCTACCTACCTGCCAGTCTACCTACCTACCAGTCTACCTACCTACCTGTCTACCTACCTACCTGTCTACCTACCAACCTGCCTGTCTACCTACCTACCTGTCTACCTACCTACCTGCCAGTCTACCTACCTACCTGTCTAATTACCAGTCTACCTACCTACCTACCTGCCTGTCTACCTACCAGTCTACCTACCTACCTACCTACCTGTCTACCTACCAACCTGCCTGTCTACCTACCTACCTGTCTACCTGCCAGTCTACCTACCTACCTGTCTACCTACCAGTCTACCTACCTACCTGCCTGTCTACCTACCAGTCTACCTATCTACCAGTCTACCTACCTACCCGTCTACCTACCTGTCTACCTACCAGTCTACCTACCTACCTGTCTACCTACCTACCCGCCTGTCTACCTGCCTGCCTGTCTACCTGCCTGCCTGTCTACCTACCTACCCGTCTACCTACCTGCCTGCCCGTCTACCTACCTGCCTACCTACCTACCAGTCTACCTACCAGTCTACCTACCTACCAGTCTACCTACCAGTCTACCTACCTACCAGTCTACCTACCTACCTGCCTGTCTACCTACCTGCCTGTCTGCCTAACTACCTGTCTACCTACCTACCTGCCAGTCTACCTACCTACCAGTCTACCTACCTACCTGTCTACCTACCTACCTGCCAGTCTACCTACCTACCTGCCAGTCTACCTACCTGCCTGTCTACCTACCTACCAGTCTACCTACCTACCTGTCTACCTACCAGTCTACCTACCTACCAGTCTACCTACCTACCAGTCTACCTACCTACCTGTCTACCTACCTACCCGCCTGTCTACCTGCCTGCCTGTCTACCTGCCTGCCTGTCTACCTACCTGCCCGTCTACCTACCTGCCTACCTACCTACCAGTCTACCTACCTACCTGTCCATCTACCTACCAGTCTACCTACCAGTCTACCTACCAGTCTACCTACCTACCAGTCTACCTACCTACCTGCCTGTCTACCTACCTACCAGTCTAACTACCTACCTGTCTACCTACCAGTCTACCTACCTACCTGTCCATCTACCTACCAGTCTACCTACCAGTCTACCTACCAGTCTACCTACCTACCAGTCTACCTACCTACCTGCCTGTCTACCTACCTACCAGTCTACCTACCTACCTGTCTACCTACCAGTCTACCTACCTACCAGTCTACCTACCTACCAGTCTACCTACCTACCCGTCTACCTACCTGCCTACCTACCTACCAGTCTACCTACCTACCTATCCATCTACCTACCAGTCTACCTACCTACCTGTCTACCTACCTACCTGCCTGTCTGCCTAACTACCTGTCTACCTACCTACCTACCAGTCTACCTACCTACCTGCCTGTCTACCTACCTACCAGTCTACCTACCTACCTGTCTACCTACCAGTCTACCTACCTACCAGTCTACCTACCTACCTACCTACCCGCCTGTCTACCTGCCTGCCTGTCTACCTGCCTGCCTGTCTACCTACCTACCCGTCTACCTACCTGCCTGCCCATCTACCTACCTGCCTACCTACCTACCAGTCTACCTACCTACCTGTCCATCTACCTACCAGTCTACCTACCAGTCTACCTACCAGTCTACCTACCTACCAGTCTACCTACCTACCTGCCTGTCTACCTACCTACCAGTCTAACTACCTACCTGTCTACCTACCAGTCTACCTACCTACCTGTCCATCTACCTACCAGTCTACCTACCAGTCTACCTACCAGTCTACCTACCTACCTGCCAGTCTACCTACCTACCAGTCTACCTACCTACCCGTCTACCTACCTGCCTGCCTGTCTACCTGCCTGCCTGTCTACCTACCTACCAGTCTAACTACCTACCTGTCTACCTACCAGTCTACCTACCTACCAGTCTACCTACCTACCCGTCTACCTACCTGCCTACCTACCTACCAGTCTACCTACCTACCTATCCATCTACCTACCAGTCTACCTACCTACCTGTCCATCTACCTACCAGTCTACCTACCTCCCTGTCTACCTACCTACCTGCCTGCCTGTCTACCTACCTACCAGTCTAACTACCTACCTGTCTACCTACCAGTCTACCTACCTACCAGTCTACCTACCTACCAGTCTACCTACCTACCCGTCTACCTACCTGCCTACCTACCTACCAGTCTACCTACCTACCAGTCTACCTACCTACCCGTCTACCTACCTGCCTACCTACCTACCAGTCTACCTACCTACCTATCCATCTACCTACCAGTCTACCTACCTACCTGTCCATCTACGTACCAGTCTACCTACCTCCCTGTCTACCTACCTCCCTGCCTGTCTACCTACCTACCTACCAGCCTGTGCGAATTCTGCCTGTGTACTCATTACTCCTCACCAGAGTCTTACACAAGCTGCAATCTTGCAATCTTGAGAGCTGTGAGTACTTACAATATTGATAATGACAATTTTGGGGGAGTGGCTTTGGAGGGGGTCCTGAAGGGACGGGCTGTCAGTGTTGCAGACTTGGCCCCGTTCTTGCAATATTTGGCAACTTTCGTAGCTAGTGCTGCTAGCTACTTTCATCGGAAAATAATTGGCAACACTGGGCTGGGTTTTTCAGTTGGATGATTTAAAAAATATAGCGCACTCTTAATGGTTTCTCAAGATTACCAGCCCTGCAATTTGTTCTTACTCTGGGAACAAATTCAGACTCAGACCATGCATACGCACACATGATGAAGCCCCAACCGGCTGTCTTCATGTTAACATAGTTTAAATAAATGCATCTCATATTAAAACCGTTACGCCTTTCATATTTTTGATAGACTTAACGCCAGCATGTATTGATTGAAGAAGAATATTTATTAGATTAAAACATGTTGTGAATTTTGGAAATGATTACATCTATAATCTTTCAATAAATTGTGACTTTTGGACTCGCTCTGGAATTATTGGAATCACAGGAGATGGAAACAATCCTTTATGCAGCCACCACTGGAATCTAATTCAATTCATAGTATAATACAAATAATATTACTGTACTTTGACCTTTATCTGCAACTGTGAAGAAATACTAAATATTTAATTTGAACACAATAAATAGACATGCAAATAAACAAACCTGTGCAGCATTTGAATTTTGATTTAGAATTTGAATGTCAACATTGTGAATGAAGCTTCGAATTAATAGCTACAGATATAGGTAGATACCTTTCAATTTGATGCTTTTGTCTGCTCCAAGTCTTTCCAAGACTTTAGTCCAGGGTCCTCTGGTAACCAAACGGCCCTTAGACGTAATGAGGACGATTGAACTAGAGAAAGAGTGAGAGACAGCTTTTTATTTCACTATTTACATTTAGCTGATAGCAGCTGCATGTGTCTTGCTTTGTGGCAAATTAATTCAGTTTCTTTGGAGGCCCCATGCATCATCCAAAAACAAACAAAACAAGAAAACAAATGAAGAAACTTAAACAGAGTGGTAGTGCAAACTGTTGAAGGACTTTTAGACAGTAATGGAGCAGCCTTTACCCGTCTCTCAGTCCACTGACGTAGTTGTCTATCTGTGCTGGGATGCCCTGTAAGATGGAGTTCCTGAAGCCTTTGTTCTCTACCACCTTCCCATCATGTCCGTCAATAACTGTCAGCTGCACCCCATCTTCTGGTTGGTACAACTTCCTGCCGTTCACCTGTCACAACATGGCCAGTCAATCACACTACAGTTCTGGTATCTATTAAATGACAGCACTGCAATAATGTCAATGATTTAGCAGAACTGATATCAAATAACACAGGTCATACATATGTTGTATTGTAATAACTTTCTGTAGCACTTATAAAACAGACTGAGGTTCAAATGACTTACTAATTATTAAAATAGTAAAAGTTAAATTGCTGCTAAAGGAATACAAAAAACAAATCAACCAGTATCTCTAAGACGAACAGTCTTCATAGACTTCATATGTCTGAAACATGCTGTTGCTGATGCTAGCCTGATCTCTGTATATCCTGTCCACAGTGTTTATATCGCAGCATTAGTCAACACATTCTCACTCCCGTCGTTAAATCCCGACGCTTGGTCAGTGGCCCTACGATTCAAATGACGCTTTATGTATCCCTCTTGCGTCAGTTTTGCACATCAGGGACAAAGTGTCAGTTTGGTCATTTTCCGCTTTCTCTTTTTAAAATAAACTTCCTACCTCGGTTTTTAAAACAAAACTACTCGGTAAGGATTAGAAAAATATAGCGGTTTAGGTCAAATTAATTAATTGTTTGTTATGTAAAATAAATATGTTTATGTAACTGGAGATTACGCAACAAAACTAAATAAATCAACGTTGTTTTAAACAGGACATGAACAGCGGTTTCCTGGGTGAAAGCCCTGTGCGTCTTATATAGACACTATATCAGGGGTATTCAATTAATATTCAGCGAGGTCCAGTTAGAAAGCATTTCCTTATACAAAGGTCCGGAACATCACAATAATGTCTAACTTGCACTATGATTTAGTTCCATATATATTGAAGTAGCCAACAGTTGTATTAACGTCTGTACGTAGTCAACAACTGAGTGTCAAATAAAGTAAAGAAAGTTCAATTGAATAATATCTCAACAATAATTATTGTCAGATTTTATATTGAACTGGATGAATTATAAATAATAAACACTCTAATAATAAATAAATGTTCTTCTCTCATTTCAAGTAAAATAAGGACCGCATTTAAGAATAAATTAAATAAAGCTTTTGAAAAATGTGGCTCTTAAAATAAAATACTTTGGTAGTCTTTGCCCTTCAGCTTTAAATTAAGTTCATTCAGGGGGAAGTGATGTCAACCAAGAAAAACATGACTTTATGTGTGGTTATTAAACCACTTGTTTCAGCTATATTCCTCTCTGTTAACATCATTGTTGGCGAGTGAGTGGATGAGTTAGGGTTCTGATCATATCAGCTCTTAGGTTTATTTTCTGTGACTTCATTTCAGATGCGAGTGGGTACGTTTGCTTCAAATAGTTGTGCTTTGTCTCTTTAGTGGCGCTTCACATTACCGCTTTTAATAATCGTCACGGTCTCTGAACATATGAGACATGCTGGTTTTGAACTGGTTGTGGAAATAATGAAGATTTAAAAGTCTGTCCATTCTTGGTTAAAGACTCTGGTTAAGCTGTCCACATTTCTCTTTTTCGAGCACGTCATGTGAAATAACTTCTCTCACTCAAGTTCTCTCCAACTGTTGGGTCTCTCTCCCTTGTGTGTGAATATGGCACTTGAGTCGAGGGCGACGCTTATCAGAATACACATATTTGATTGGCCGAGTAGCATCACGTGATATGATTTACAACGTATGTAATTGGTCGGTGTGCTTTTCTGGACAGCTGAACGAGTGGCGTAAAGGCTAGAAAAGCTGCACCGGTTAAAATAGAAGCGCTCCGTGAGCTTGTGAGTCCAGGGTCCAGATGGACCAGATAACAGGGTCTGGGTCCAGACTTGGACCGTGGTCTGCCTACCCGAGCGTATTGGACGATTCAGGAGTGAGAACAGGGTTGCATTATTTCCCTGGAGCCAACAGCTGGGCTCATAGGGGTACAGAACTTGACTCGTCTTTTGTACAAATTACAGTAAAAGGGTTACTTCAGAGTTTTAGTACATTTCCACAAAGAGGGGACTTGTAAAAGACAAATTTGAAAAACAATGGTCAAAATTTGAAGCAGCAGAGGCCCCAACTTTTATTCCGTAATATGAGTCACGCACTAAACACACTAGAATCTACATTTCCCATAATGCAACTGGATAGCAACTTTCAAACACTTCCAGTTTGTAAAAATGTGTAGCCCACGAGCCCAAGCTAAGATAAACCTGATGACATCACTATGACATCGTCAGGGTTATTTTTTCAGACTTGACAAATGTCCTCCAGAGCCACGGAAGCTGGCTGAGTAGCACTGACCATGATGAATGAACAGATCCTCTTTAGGAATGCAAAAATAGCCAACCTACAAGTTGGAGGAGTTGTGCCGTGTTTGGGCTCTTTTTCGCAGTTATTGCTAGCTTGCAGGCGCTGGAAAAAGTTTATTTTCTGGTGCGTCTTAGTTCTTTACTAAGGGCCTTTCCTTCACCGTTTGGTGAGTTTAAGTTTGTTGTTGGAAATATTGTATAACGTCTCGCGGCAGCTGTGGCTCAGTGGGTTGAGCGGGTCGTCCTTTAACCATGATGTTGGCTGTTTGATTCCTGACTCCTACTTTCCAGATGTCAAAGTATCCTTCAAACTTCAAGTTGCTAAAAATGCTTAGGGTGGGTTAAATGCAGAGGTCAACAAGTGTTTTAAATGACCACTTCGAGCAGATTGCCTGCACACATCAACGCTGGTTTTTGAATGAAGTGTGTTGTACCTCAGTAAAGGCAAAGTCCTCTTTGATGTGGAAAAATCGAGTGTTGTAGGACTCCAGTTTGACCTCTAAGAAGTGTTCTGTTGAGTGCTGAGAGTAAACAAGCTGGAATTAATTCACAACATTTGGAATTTCACAGAAGCAATTTGAAGTTTTCACTTCAAAACAAATAACTGTAAAAAACCACAGCTGCAAAATGTACTTTGATATAAGCTCTAGCTTGTGGGGAAATTGAGATCAGCAGCAGTAAAAATTAACACAAATTCTAAAAAGAGGCATGTATTTCTAAGACACAGCAAGTATGACTAAAATATGTGTTCAGATATAGAGATATGAAAAACACACCTTGTATATACAAACCTAGTAAATCAGAATGAACATATCTGAATAAGTCAGATACAACATGTTTTAGATGACACAAAATAATTCTGTGGATTTATACACAGACCTGCTTATGTGGAAATGCCATAGATATTGTATTTGTGTGCTAGAGACCTTTTTGACGTTGAGAAACATTGTTGACAAAACGGTCAAATGATTTCAATAAGTTAGTTGTCTGTGTCCTGTTATGACAAGTCAAAAAGTATAGTATGCTCTGTAGCATGCAATAGAAATGCTCTGAAATGCGTAGAGAACCTTTGATGATCACCTATAAGGCATGTAAAGTCTGGCACCTGATGATATCTCTGACTTGCTAACATTGTGTGGGCCTGACTGTAGCCTAACTGTAGCCCGAGTGTAGCCTGAGTGTAGCCTGACTGTAGCCTGACTGTAGCCTGAGTATAGCCTGAGTATAGCCGGAGTGTAGCCGGAGTGTAGCCCGAGTGTAGCCTGAGTGTAGCCTGAGTGTAGCCTGACTGTAGCCTGAGTATAGCCCGAGTGTAGCCCGAGTGTAGCCCGAGTGTAGCCCGAGTGTAGCCTGACTGTAGCCTGACTGTAGCCTGACTGTAGCCTGAGTATAGCCGGAGTGTAGCCCGAGTGTAGCCCGAGTGTAGCCTGACTGTAGCCTAACTGTAGCCGGAGTGTAGCCTGACTGTAGCCGGAGTGTAGCCGGAGTATAGCCTGAGTGTAGCCAGAGTGTAGCCAAAGTGTACACTCTGGCTGTCAGGCTATACTCAGTCAGGCTGAGTATAGCCTGACTGTAGCCGGTGTGTAGCCGGAGAGTAGCCTGAGTATAGCCCGAGTGTAGCCCGAGTGTAGCCCGAGTGTAGCCCGAGTGTAGCCCGAGTGTAGCCTGGGTGTAGCCTGAATATAGCCTGAATATAGCCTGGGTGTAGCCTGAATATAGCCTGGGTGTAGCCTGAGTGTAGCCTGAGTGTAGCCTGAATATAGCCAGAGAATAGCCAGAGTATAGCCAGAGTATAGCCAGAGTATAGCCAGAGTATAGCCTTCCTTTGCAGTCATGGCCCCTCGACTGACTCTGTGAGAGAAGATCATGCAATACAAGATGGTATTGTCCATCTTTGTTTATTACTATTAGTCAATTAGTTACTATGTTCACCATTCTGTCAGTTCAGTTCCACTACAACTGCCTGTATAAACATCTATGTAGAGCACAATGCCTCGTTTGAACATTTTCATTTAACTGCCCCCCCATCCAACCCCCTCTCCCTTTTCTCACCAGCCTGACATTAGTTATCTTTCTGGGCATGGGTACATCCACAACGGGCAGCTCAGCGTGTTTGGGGTAGGCCTGGACCATGCAGTTGCTGGGTAAACTGCCTTTAGGGACGACGGCTGTGATCTTCACCCTCTCACAACCCTTGACAGAGCAGAAGGCAAACTGTTCCCTGTCGTTATGGGCCTTGACCTTCAAGAAGAGCAGGCTGCAATACATAGTAGAGCGTTAGACATCATAAACACATACATGTTGCTGTACTAAGGACATACAGGACCTTTTGAATCTGCTCACCTTTTAGTTCCATTTCTTACAGAAATGCATGGCAATCACCAAAATAAAACAATTGGAGGAATTTACTTATAATTCTAACTTCTGTACTTATGAGATAGTACATCACAACTCTGACATCCAGAAGTCATTATTACAAGATAAGGCCTCCGTTTTTTCCTTTGGTGAATGCAATACTGTTCACTTTAGTTATCTTTCTTGTTCCAATTCTTTTATTTGCTCCCTTTATCATATATCCTCTTTTCATGTCTCCTTTGCTCTTTACATTATATTATATATGTTGGTCTTGTAAAGACAAAATCTTTTAACTGTAAAAAAGTCCATCTTCTTAAATTATATTTTCAGATCAATCTAAATCTAAGTCTAACAGGGAATAGAGTGTGATTTTATTAATGTTCACACATAAAACCAATACAGATTAGTACAACCTGGGTCTATTTTTGTAGCTGTAGTCATCATTCCTATCAGTAATATTAATATTTGAAATTAAGTCAATGAGCTTATTCAATAAGAATCCTGGAGTCACTAAACACTGCAGATCAGCAGGCAGTCGATCAGACGGGTAAGCCACACTCATTTGGAAGAGGTGTTGAAAGGTGAAATGATTGGCCAAAGTATCCATTGGAAAGGACCATCACAGTTTATACACCCACTTCCTGCTTTCACCTTAGCTGTGGGCTCTCAGTGTTCCGGAGCAGTGAGGGATTATTATGGCATTTACCTCCAAAGGAGGTACTTTAGATAATCGGGATAAACTGTTGGTTTGTTTACGGATTCTGTGTGGACCCGTTGTTCTTTGTTGTATGGCGAATTTATAGCACATGCTTTTACACTGACTGTTTTGTGACGGGGGATGATAGTGTTGGAAGTAAAGGTTGCTTGTGAGTGGAGGCGAGCGTCTGCGTGAGTGTTTCTTACTCAGTGTCTTCCTCCCAGTAGTAGTATCCTCTCGCCAGATGGGAGTGGTTGATCTTCTCCCTCGCTGTTGTCCTCATGAAGACGCCCGACTTGCGGGTCTGCTTGGTCAGGCGGTTGTGGATATCGGAGATGACGGTGAAGGTGGTGCCTTGTGGGTAGCAGAGGCCCACGTTGATCCAGTCATTTCTGAAACACCCCGAACACAGTACTGCTTTCATCTCAGCACACACATGATTACTTCTACCTTCATTAAGTGAATATCACATGAATTCTGAATAGAGCTGAACAAATGAGTGGATTAATAGAGGGACAGAAAAGTAACTATCAACAATTTTGATAAATATTTGCTTCAGTAATCTATAAAGGATAAAAATGTATGAAACATTCTCCGGCTTTAGCTTTTCTCGTGTGAGGATCTGCAGCTTTTTAAAAAAAGAAAAGAATATATTTTTGGTAAGACATTTGAAGAATCTGGGATTGTCTGATGGGCACTTTACACTGTTTGTCACTGTTTTGGGGAAATGGCAGGAAAAATTCTGGTGTGGAAAAATATGCATTACACATGGATTATAAAACCATGTGTCAGTTGGGTATTGGTGCATGTTTTCAAGAGTTGAAATTAAACTTAACCTTAAAGGAAAACTTCATCCTTATGAGTATTTGTATCATTTTGGTTTTTCTCTCATAACTCCGCAGTGAACTAAGAATCCAAAAAAGTAAATCCTTGATGAATTGAAGTAAAACAAAAGAAAACTCCTGCAGTATATTCCAAGTGTTATCTTTCCAGTTGTATGCTCACTACTTTACAAACAATATGATACTATGTAAAACACTTCTGCCACTACCGTCTCCTGCATGCACAAGCCTCCGTATAGTTCAATTCATCAAGGATTTATTCTGTTTCCGGATTCTTCGTTCGCCATGGAGGCATGCAAGAAAACAATGTTTTCAAAGTTACACAAGGTGAGTAATTGATCAACAAATGGTCATTTTAAGGGTGAAGTATCCCTCGAAATATATACTCCAATATCCTGTATACAGTTAAAGCACATGTTATATCTCAAAATTCACCTGACCTGTACTTACCCTTCTTATCTTAATTATATACAAGCAATCAAAGAGGAAATTGTCTTGTGTGCAGCATACACAATGCACTTTTATGTTTTTACTTTTCCATTTTTTTTTTTACTTCATAGTTTTTTGCTTTACTGAACTCCCAGTGAACTGAACTGAGCTCTCACTTCACAGACATTCACCATTCCTCAAAGAAAAAGGCTGCTGATTGCAGCTATAATTGAAAATGTATGTTCCCACATATGTTTTCCACATATCAGGACAAAATAGAAAAGAACAAAATGAAACCTTCAAACCTTCAATATAAACTCCCCCAAAGCCAAACAATTCATTAACAAGACAGATAATTCAAAGGATTATCATATATATATATATATATATATATATATAACCGCTTTCTGCTGAGTCTAATGCAAAGTCCTTCACCAAAGCTTCAATTGAGCAGGAGGTGGCTGCATTAATATATCATACTGTACAAGTAAAGAAAGAATGGCCCATTAAACCGGATCAGAAGACACACAGCAGCTGTTTTCTTAACTCCAGTTTAATATCTCGGCTCTTTCTGCAGAGAAACTGCCCCTCTTGCTGTATTCCTCTGTGAACTGTAGATGGAGCCATTGGTTTATGCACCGTGGTTTATGCACTTATGTTTAACCCTGATGTCTTCTCTCTGCCACATTCTTTCTAGAACTGGATAGCAAATCAACCACCACATGAACCGTCAAGTCATCATGAAACAAAACTCTGCTGAGTTACGCAATAATTGGCCTGGTGTGTGGAGATGTGAGAGTAAGTAAGGTTTGAATTTCTCCTCAAACTTAATCCCACCTTCAAGTAAGGCTTTTCAGGACAGGCATAAAGACTTGTGACTCTTGATGTAGCATTGCACTACTATTGTTGGACTCACTATGGACAGTTTAGGAAAGCATCAAATGCGTCTGATTTACTGTATGCATTTTTCTTCTTCATCAAGACCTAATGCCTACATTATCCACAATGCAACTGGATTGCAGAGATTTGTATGTTCTGCTAGTAGCCTGTAGCCTGCAGCAGGGATGAGTCTGGCAAATTCACTGCTGTCGAGCTCCACACAACCACAATGTTTTCAGACTTCAATCCCAACCAGCACTGTGACACAAGGGACATAAATCTGCTTTTAACCTGTGATGCTAGTTATGTGTGTTTTTGTTTGTTAATTACTGTTCTATTGTAATCTCTCTGTCTTGCTTATATTGTTATTATTATTGTTTCTGTTTTTACCATGTACAGTGCCTTTGAGTACCTAGCGCTATACAAATAAAATGTATTATTATTCATCAGACTTCAAAAAGCTTGCTCTGGAGCAGCAGAAGGCTTATACGACATTCTTTATTTTTTATGATGTGTCATCTGACCACATCTAAAGAAGAAAGTGTTCTGAAGGATCCTGCTCAAAGGTGAAATGCCTGCCATCGTAGCGTCCTCCTGGCTACCTCCACTGCCTGTCTTTTGCATGATCAATCATACAAATTGGGTTAATGGCACACACTTTAAAAGTCTCTCGTCATTTATGGTGAATTGGACGTCTGAAGGATGATAAACACAGAGCTTGTTGGATTGTCCATTTGGAAAAGTTGTTAGACAATCAGACAAGCACTTTATTTGAAGCGCATTGAGTTCTTTAGGAACTTTGGTACGTAAAGAGAAGAACCCAAAGGAAAGGAATACTGGAATAGTGTGTGACATCGTCATGTTATCACGTGTGACAGCTGGGGGGAACACTCAGATTGTATATAAGAAGTGGATCACTGTGACGTCACCCATTGGTTTGTGGACTACGGTTTTGAAGTCTCGAGTTTGGCATTTTATCCGTCGCCATCTTGTTTTTGCAACCATAAGTGACACTAGAGCATGGAGCTAAGTACAACCGAACACTGAATAAAACATTTTAGGCAACCGAAAATGTTACAATTACTTTTGATGAAGTGAAAACACACTGAAAGGATTAGAGTTGTAAGAGGAAAACTGTCTTTTCTGTATACTCATGTTTACAATGTTTACTGAGGTAATAAATCAAGAGAGAAGTAGAGTCATTTTCTCATAGACTTCTATACAACCAGAGGAGTCGCCCCCTGGTGGAAACTAGGAGAGAATGCAGCTTTAACACATGAAGCTTTGGCTTCACTTTAAAGAACTAGATGGTTGCTGCCTGGAAACACTACATCTGTGACACAGCAAGGACCCTGGACAAACACTGGGACAGACAACATCAGCTGTCTGTGAACATCAGACCAAAAACACTCAGAGCATCCGCTGGGAAGAGGTCAAAGGTCATCGGATATCAAGGATGACATTCACATGCGACACCAGAGACCATCTTTGATCAGAGACAGAAGTTGGCTCATACCTGAGACAGCTCCTCTCACTGAATCAGTCACAGTCTTCCTCTCCCTCTCATCCTCCTTTTCCTCCTCTCAGCATTTACTTCAGTGCTGCTGCAGTAACAGTGTGATGTAACAATGTCTGACTGTAACAGAGGAAGCGCTCAGACTGCATGGTGCTGTCTAAGAGTCAGGCTGGTGAACAGGTCAAATGCTGGTCTGGATTGGTCGATGCTTTTCAGTGGGTTAAACATGTGGCTTTGTTTCTCTGGGATTATTTGAAAGACTGTTTAGACATTTATTATCCTTCTCTTTTAGATTTATGATGAGTGGAAACTCAGTATTTGTGCATTTACAACAAGGTTATAAACAGAATACAGTTCACAACCCTTTACTTCCTGTCCCTGTTAGATAAGTACATTTGGATATTTTTTACATAACACCTAGTATGCAATTGATTATATTTTGCACAAAGATATTCATTTTTGCCTACATGTTATTAACCTGTGTGAAAAAGATAATAACGTGCAAACAGGATATTAATTTGTGCACACAAACTCTATATCTACAGTTCACAAGAGACATTGTGTGAAAGAGATCATTTGTGCATATAAATCAATAACTGTGAGCACATTATATGGATTTCACATTCACAAATTATCTTGTGCCCACAAGTTATTATTTTTGACAGGCAACATATTCATTTGTGCAAGTTATACTTATGCTTGTGGGCACAAAATAATATGTTGCCTGCCAAAAATAATAACTTGTGGGCACATGATAATAATGTGTGCATGTAGGATACCTTTCTTGTGCTCACAAGAATAAGGTGCACATACGGTGATACATGGTGCATAGAAGATATGGAGCTTATGTACAAATTATTATCTGTGACTACAAGTTATTATCCTCTCCTTAGGCAAAACTGTAGTTGAGCATGGTGCTATGAGCTGTATATTAGCCTCTCTAGAATGCAGAGCACATCTTGACTGATGATATGAGCACCACGTTTACTTTGTAGACAACGTTATGTACAGTAGCGTATTGTTGGCGCGGCAGAAAACGACAAACTGATCAACACAGTTCACATAATGTGAAGGGTTAATTGTTATAACAAGACATTTTCCACGTTATAACAAATACACGGAACGTTTCAAGTTCCAACGAGAAAAGTTGCACTCGGACGCAGGTGGACTCCCTGTGATATGTACTTATATGAACTGGCACTCGGCCAACATAATGCTCAATAACAGGTGAACTTTGACACGTGTCAACCCAAGCATGGAGTCCAATCGTGTTCCTCAATCTATCTGTTCCCTGCACACCATTTCCTCATTCAAACAGAATATATAACACTATAGGAAGTTATTACGTTATATTGTGAAACTTCTCATGTTTCAAGATAAATAGTACTTTGTTATAACATGACAATATCTTGTTATAACAATAAAGGTTTAAAGTTATAACATGATATCAGTGGTGGGCTGTCAGGGCCTGCAAAGCCTTCTCTGCTGGCCTAAACAGAATCACAAATTTATAGCTATTTTATAATTTAATACATTTTCATAAATACACTACAAGTATAATAATTTTTTTCCCCATTATCTTATTTTCTCATTGCACAGCTCCTGTCTTCCTCAGTTGCTCTGCTTCTAGCACAGCTTGTTATAAGGAGAGCTTTTATCCAATCAGATTTCACCTCTGTGTCTCTAGGTACAGAAATCTGCCCGGAGGCCTTCAGAATTACAAGTGAATCCCTGTGCAGTTTAAGTGAATGGGGATGATATTGTTGATTGTCATAGTCTTCAACCAATCAGATCTTTATTTTGACATGTTGGGCGTATTCTTTGACGTGCCAGAGCCTTCTAGCTGGCCTACAAGTACGTTGCACATGTTATGGCTAAGAATGCGTTTTATTTGCAACTGAGCGTCTTGGTGTTTGGAGCTGTTTGGAGCTACGCTACGCTAACCTGAGGACGCCATAGCACGACAGGACACTTACAAGCTACGGTGCTTTTGAAAACTTTTGCTGAGACCCGAGTGGATCTACAACTCAACGAACACGTTCACAGGAGGACCTCTGGCTGGAACTGAACCGCACCGATGTTCTGTACAACCGCGTCATTAAACTCTTTATTAACAAAGAAAGGAGGATGGACTTTGTCTTTAAGTGAACATCAGCTTTGGTAAGTGAAGTGCTTTTGTGTTTTTACATCTGTAGTAGTGTTACTACTGTGTTCATTTGTCTATGGTGTTGTTTTTATGATATGGTTAATATTGTTCCGTCCGATGTGAATAATATTTGAATGGCTCGTGCTCTTCAGTGTGTGGATGAATACGTGTTTTAGCGCCGCAGTGTTGCTGGATTGATGTGTCATGCTTTGTTGTCATATAAATATATGTGACTGGTTCTTGTGAGTTTGTTCTTGTCATTGTGTTAATTACATTGATTTTGACTATATGCATTGTCCGTTAATGACGAAGCATCCCCTCATGCGCGGAGTTATTGTCAGTAGTTCATATCACTCTCGGTCTATCGATTAACATCAAGTGTATTTAAAGTCTACATGCCATATGATTTCTAATATTGGTTTGTGTTGGTTAATGTTGGTTGTGCTCTATTTTTTTGTGTGTGTTCTTAGTATTTGTTTCAATGCCCTTGTGCGATTTAGTCCCATGTATTGTTGTAAAGTCTTGATTGTTATTTGGGCTTAAATTTGTCAATAATCTGCCCATAGACTGCAAATGAACATAATCCATTTGACAAAAGTAATATTATGTGTGCTGTCCATGATAAGTAAAGTAAATGATTTTCACCTGTTTAAACTATCCAGATCAGACAGAACCTGCTGCAGACATGCTGAGTGTGAGGGTGCTGTTTGTCATGTGTGTGTGCTGGGTGCTGACACAGGTGCTGCTCATGTGTCCACTGACTTATTGAAGTTGATCAGCCAGATGATGACCTCAGCGGGCGCTGCCTGGTCCCAGTGGATGGTGTAGCCTTTGGCCAGTGTGATCACCGGTTGGAACTGCTGGTAGTGTTTCTTCTTTCCCAGTGCGCCCTCCAGCGTCAGGGGCCGATCAGGGTACTCATCCCTCACCATGAGCATGTTCAGGTTGGCAGGGTTACGTGTCTGGACGTAGATCTGGAGAAAACAGACCATGGATTTAAAAGGCTGATTCGAGTGTTACGACAACTTACTTTTAAAAGCGTTACCCAACATCAATATCATTATATAGTTCATCTCATTTTGCATGGATAAATACAGATTGGGAGTGTAACTTGCCTCTCAACATGGCCGAGGCTAACGGTGCTAATAGTGTGAACAGTGCAAACACTGGCAACAGTTCTGACAGAGTTACCAGTATTTACCTGAGTGGGAACAAGAGGGTGGGTGCTACACTACCATGAACACGCTGCACTAAAAGATGCACTAACATGCACTAACAGGCACATAGCAGGCCGGCTATGTGAACAAAGCAAAGAGAAGCTCTGATAAGAACACGTACAGCAGGAGAGAGACTTCATGCTCTGCTCAGGTTAGTCCACTATATCTTTAGACGTTGATAGATGTTTGATGATGAGAT